>NC_053162.1:115810263-116166513 GCF_016835505.1 Polypterus senegalus
TGACTAAGTGACCTAAGTGTACTTAAACATTTGACTAGTATAATTACTGTATTTGTAAAAACTTTATTATTAGTCTTCAAACTTCTGCACACAAGAAGCTTTTTGTGCCACAACACCTTATATTGCCTGTCTTTGTTATCTTTCTGGAGTGTATTTACGTATCTAAAGTACCGTATTACAAACTGTTTTTTCTTCTTAATTATTTAGATGCAACCACTAATACTTGATTACAGTTATACGTAGCAATGTCAAATATATTTAACAATAATATAAACAATAATTTTACAGAAAATAATTGATGGCGAGATGCTTTGATTTACTAGTCAGAATCAGGTATTCCACAGAGTCCTGTAATAACATGCTACACAAACTGACCTGTTTGTTTGTAACTATCAATATTTTCTTAGAACACTTGGTATTAGTAAATTCTTTGCATGGCAATTTAACTGATGTCTTCATCACACTTCATATAATTTGTGCTTTGTCAGTTAAATAGGATGATATCTAATATTAGTAAAATTTACAACAAACTCAATGCCATCTTAATATTAAACTCTAACTACATCATTGTTATGTATTAACCTGTGTTTATGCATGGTTACATTTCTGTTGAATCTGAATAATTTTTCAGAATTTCTTTTATTTTTATAATTATGTATTGTCTATTTAAGTGTGCTATCTTGCATGTTCTTTGTGGGTGGTAGGGCCATCCTGACGTCACTGCTGCCAAACCCCCCCTAGCTATTTAAAGCCCAAAGGAGTGAAGCTCAGACAGAATTTTCATTGAAATCTTGTAGACGTTGTCAGTATTGTGTTTCTTTTGTTTGAATTTTCAAGTTTTTTTATACTTTTTAGTACTGGTTTTTGGATCTTCTTTACTGAAACTTATATTGAGACAGGTTTGCCTTTTGGCCACTCCGTTTTGCTCTTTTGAGCACTTTTTGTTAGTCCTTTTGTGTGTAATTTCCTTAGCATTATATTTAACACAGGAAAAATGAGTCAAAAACATTGAGTTTTTTTTCAATAAAAAAAAATGTTATTTCATGTAACAGAAACATGTAAATATCTAAATGTCAACACAAATACAGTAGAAAAGGAATGTCCAGTGCCCACTACTAAAGTGATGCAGAAATAGTACATGTTTTGAGAAAGTCATCAGTGCTCAACTCAATGTTGTAACTGGGACAGTAGAAGCGTGTTCTTTGCACACTTTACTTATATTGCTTTCTGTTGCTTGCTCATGAATGGGTAGAATGTCAGTGCTGGAGCTGCATGTTTGACACACCCCTTATGTTATTCCAGGCTACCACTGCGGAAGCCTTAATGACTACCACATTTGCCCTAACACAACCATTGACAATTGCTTTGGGGACTAACATCTTCCTTTTCTTTCCACTTGATAGCAATTTTTTGCCTTTCTGTCATATAGATACTATCACACAAGGTGAAGCTTCACATGACCAAATTCACCAGGGATGATCATGAGGTTTGGTCTTACAATGCCATGTCAACATCAGATGATCAGTTTACATTGTCATCACTATCACTGGATTTAAGCAATGGTTCCATTTCAGTTTGCTCTAAAACTGCCTATATGGCATTTGCCATTGTATTTTTAGTTGGAGGCTCCACCTCACTCATGAATATTGATGAGTTACCTCAGCGTTACCATAAAATGGCAGAAAACATAGAAATAGTCATGTTTTTTTTTTGCACCATGATGGTATTTCATCCACTAGATGACAGCAGAACACTGTCCCAAGAGTTATTTAGGATTAAAGAGGATCATTAAACATTACCCTAAGCCTAACTTGGCCAGGTCAGTTGAGGTTGGGGAGCATACACTGGTAGTGCACATTGCTGCACCCACCACACGATGAAACACTTCGAGTTACCGGTTGGCAACTCCCCAGGCAGACACATCGTCCAATCTCAAACTCTGGAAGTAACCACGTATTTGTTGCACCCAGGTGTTACATGAGTGTCCCCTTCGCCTGGTCCAGCTGTTCGGGTCCTCAACAATGAGGATCCTGCAAGCCGAATCACCCTCTGGTAGTCGCCCCACCTGGCCATAGTGCTGTAACTGCTCTCCCTCACAATGCAGGTAACAATGTAATAGACCTCATTTGGGATTCTGTGAGCAACCACTCATTGCTCAGTACCCAAGGATTCTCCGAAGAGACAGTACCGAAGAACTCCATTCTTCATCTCAAGTTACTGGATAGCATCAATGTCTCACAATCATATAGCAAAACAGGAAGCACGAGGACTGTAAAGACTTGGACCTTCATCATTTTGCAAAGATATTGGGAGAACCACATACCCCATTCCAGCAATCTCATGACCACCCTTGCTCTCCCAATCCATCTACTGACTTTATCGGAAGAGTCACGAGAGACATGAATATCACTGCCAAGGTAATTAAACCGCTCAATGCAGTCAACACTCTCTGGGCAAACAGACACACTGCTGATGGCTATGCCCAAGAGGTCATTAAAGGCCTGGATTTTGGCTTTTATCCAGGACACTTACACTTCACATTCCTCCCTCTGTCTCTCAAGAGCCCCTATCAGATCCTCCATTGACTCCGCATAGATCACAGCATCATTAGCAAAGTCAACATCATTAAATCCTTCTTCTCCAACAGATGCCCCTCAACAGTTGGAACCCCCGACCCTGCTCAACACCCAGCCCATGCAAGCATTGAACAGGGAAGGAGCAAGACCATAACACTGACAAACCCCTGAGTCAACTGAGAAAAATGGAGAGGTTTTGCCACCATTCTGCACAGCAGTCACACTAACAGTGTACAGGCCAGCTATGACATCCCACAAAGTCTCAGGATGTCCCACACTGCAGCTTGATCAACTGAGTCAAGCACATTATAAAAATCAACAAAGGTTGCAAAGAAACTATACAGATATTTGTGTTTGAGCACGATAAGAACCCTCAATGCCAAGATGTGGTCAATGGTAGATTTCTTAGGCGTGAAACCACACTGCTGCAGTCGCTGGTAGGTTCCTATTAAGGACCTTACCTGGCACCAAGATCAGTGTTATCCCCCTGTAGTTGCCGCAATCCAGGTGATCACCCTTCCTTTTCCAGATATGGACAACAAGTCCCGTTTTCTAGTCAGTTGGGATGACACTTGTCTCCATATGTAAGCAAAGATTAATTGCAATGCCAATTACCATCAGCCTGGAGAGGTTTGCCTCGGATACCACAGATCTCTGCAGCCTTCCCTACCCCCCAGCTGGTTCACCACTTGTGCAACCTCAGTGAGTTTGAGTGGTTCACAGATAAATGGAGGTCAGCCTCAAGAACCGTGATGTCCAACATCCTAGCCAGAGGATCAGCATTACACAGCTGCTAAAGTAGCCAGCCCAGCAGGTCACAACTGCAGCATCATCTGTAAGAACCGTTCCATCACCCACCCTGACTGTGACTCTCCAAGGAACTTATTTGGATGTGCGTAATGCTTTGATTCCTCTGTAAAAATGACGTGGGTCACTTGACCATAAATGACATTTCACTTGCTCACAGATTCCTCTAACAAACAACTGCTTATCTGCCCTCAGAATCCTTGCAGCCGTCCTTCTCAGTTCCCAGTATAGTCCGGGGTTGCCAATAAGCCATGCACTGCAACTCCTCTCGATGATATCCAGAGTGCCCTCTGAGATGAAATACCTCCTTCTGTGAACACCGGCAACACCAACACAACCCTCAGCAACCATCAAGGTTTTGTCACGGAAGGTATCCCACATCACATTCGAATCAGCAATCGCACCTAATTCTGCAAGTTCCTCACACAAAATGTGTGCAAACAAATTAGAAACCTGATCTTGGACTCTGGCCAGGTCCAGCCTTGTTTTCCTAGTAGGTGGTAGCCTACTAGACTTAAGCTAGATCTTCAGAATTCACAAACTGGACACTTTTGTAAACCCTGCAGTTCTGTAGGTTCCTCCAGTATCTGTCCACGAGGATGTGACTGATTTCCTTCGCTGCACCAACAGTATCGGAGTACCAATTCACATTAGGATCAGCAGTTGCACCTAAGTCTGCAAGTTCCTCACACAAACTGCATGCAGACTCATTAGAAACAGTCTGATCTTGGAGTCTGACCAGCGTTATTCTTCCAGTAGGTGGTAGCCTACTGAACCTAAGCTGGATCTTCAGAGTAGTAACAACAAGTTAATTATCAGAATTCACAAACTGGGCCCATCTGTATACCCTGCAGTTCTGAAGGAGCCTCCAGCATCTGCACAAAAGGATATGATCAATCTCCTTCACCACATCACCAATATTGGAGAACCAAGTCCAACAATGCAGTTCAGGGTACTAAAACCAGGAACCAGCAATCTGCAGTCCCTTCCTTTTTGCAAAGTCAAAAAACATGAAGCCACTTTCACCACGGTCTCCAGACCCATGGGGACCAACACATAGCCAGCACTGTCAGTGCCAGTGGTCGCATTGAAGTCACCCATGACCAGAGGAGTATCACCTTGCAGGCACCCATCAGCCATTGACCGAAGTTGCAAACAGAATGTCTCCCTCACAGAGACACCACTCAAAGTGGTGAGAGCATACATTGAGGAAACAGACAAGGCACCCAGAGAGTGCCATAACTTGAGTCTTATAATACGCTCCTTGAAAGGAGTGACATTGGACACCCTGAGAGGAGCCAATCTGCCATAGCAACATCTATTCCCTGAGTATGACAGCCATCAGAGCAACCAGACCATTAAAAGATGTACCCATCTACAGAGATCTGGCCTGTCCCAGGTCTGTGTACCTCAGAGAGTGCCACCACTGAAATGAGGAGTTTACAAAGCTTCTCCGACAGGAGAGGAAGATGGTTGTCATGCTGTAAAGACAACAGATTCCACGTGCCCACCCAGATGGGATGCTTTCAATTCAGACTCAAGTGTTGCCATGCAGAGGTCGAAACCTTAGCTCCACACTAGTTCTGATTCCCAGCAGGCCAGACCCCATTGGCTCTCCGGCAGTTTTGACTCTTCTGGGGCTGAAACTCCAAAGGGCTTTCCCCCATCCCCTTCATAATCCGAGCAGCCTTCCTGTGCAGCAGAGCTACTCCTGTGGAGAGCAGAAAGGAGCCCTGTCTGCCATTTTGGAACTACATGAAATTTTTATGGTGGCTGGACTGCCAATCCTGCCATCAAACCCCAAGTTTTCCCTGCAAGATGGAGGAAAACAGCAGGGCCAGATGCAGTTTAACATCATATACAGGCTGAATAATTTAATTAAAAAATAGCATTCCAAGCCAGAATCATGCTCAGTGTTAATGCCTTTTTTCTCTTTAGAATCATAAGCTGCTGTTTTCCTTTGGTCACAAGCTGTAGTTTTGCTCAGTTTCTCCCACTTGTTTTATTTTTGAGCATTTTGCTAAATTTTAACCTTTGATCTGGTTTTCCCATTTTATGGCCATAGTGAGGCTGAACCCTACTGTTGTAGTTGGGAGTACGCTGGACCTGGTTAGCCCCTTCTGGGCTCATTGGTAAAGTTCCTGACCTATTTGTGTAGCTTCTATTGGAGGCCTCCAAACTTATTGCCATGTGTGAGACTACATTTCATGACAAGTTTGTTCTTATTTACTCAATTAGACCAATAGACTTATGCAAAGTTTTGTGAAAATTGACTGCCATTCATGTGAACTCCAATAAGGAACACGATTGGCATGTCAAGACTGACATCAGTTGTGGGATTTCTGTGAGGTTGTGGGTGTTACATTGCTGACCTCAGTGGTATCGGGGCTAGAGTTAGACACATCCTGCTGAGAATCCTGCAGCAAATGCCATATAATTGAGACAACAGACAAACTGGCATTATAACTTAATAAAAGATAATCTAAACAGAAAAACACAAAAACAAATGATAGAAGGAGTATTAATCTAATTTAAGTGCAATAAACATTATGGTGATCTGCCCTCATTGAAGTTGCAAAATGAGAGCAGGAATACAGTAAGTTGTGTAAATAAATAACAAATCTCACAAACAGCTATAAAGTGGGTACACTGGCATCCCAGAACCTGAGTTTGAGATGCCTGCAGTCATACTATCGAACACCTCCTTCTGTGTAACTGTCACTGGGCTATAATGGAATTAGTACTTCTGTCAGTCTGTTCCAACTTAAAAATTCTTTTATTAGGTTATAGTGTCTCTTGTATGTACCATCTGTTTGGTATAAGAATGCTATGCACTTTATTATTACACATGACAAATATCCTGGAATGGGCTTGTCAAGAGTTGTGCTCATAAGTGAGGATTTTGCAAGTGATGTCATAAGTATTGTGAATTACTTTTACACCTGATGAATTTATTTGATTTGAATAACAATTCTGCATTTAGATTTCAGCACTAGACAGTCAGTTCACGGTTCCAACTGGTATTTCATATTTACTCGGGTCCTATGTTACACAAACTGGATCGGTAGACTTTTAAAGATTGGAATTTGTCAGCAGCTTACATTCTGTATGATATTTATGTTACTTTATATTATAAATTCACATTACAGTCAGTGACTGGGAGGTATATGAAAGATCTTGTTTGGTGTGCCATACATGAAACTTAATAAAAACAGTGACTACATGATGTATGTGTTTTGTTTTTAATTGATCAGACCAAGTCTTTAATATAAAAACATCTCTTTCACTGTCTAAATTCAACGCCACTTGGGTTTGCTGATGAAACATCCTCACATCTTTTTCTAAGCTGGCATCTTCTTGGTCTGATTAATGAAAAATAAAGAAAAGTTTTATTTTTCTCCTAAATTCTTTAAAGTAAAAAAAGTATTGAACATTAAAAACAATACTGAACATTAAAAATGAAAGTCTATGGATTGTTGAGACTCATAGGGTTTACAAATTGTAAAGATAATTACTAAAAGTTAAAAACTAAAATAAAAAAGTTTTAAACATTAAGTTTATGAATTGTTGAGACCAATAGAAGATGCAAAATACAACACAATATTACAAATTTTAAAGAAAATGACTAAATGTTAATCACTACAAATGCTAAATGGAAAAATGATCTTGATACAAAATGTCTGTATGAGATTATGATTAATAATATCATTCATGTAGCATGTAGATGTGTATCAAAATCTCACCCTAAATTAAGTATAAATCCCTTGTTTACATTTTATTATTTTTACTGTTTATATACATGTACATACATTACTTTAAATTGATATGTCAAATAAAAAATATACTTTTTTACATATAGTATGCATTTTGATTTCTGAAAATGCTGTGGTGAGAAGTCAATTAAAATAAAACTTTTTATTGGCTAACTAAAAAGATTACAATATGCAGTCTTCGAGGCAACTCAGGCCCTTTCTTCAGGCAAGATGTAATACAGAAACTAGAGTTAACTGTGTTTATATAGACACCAGGACAGATACAAGATTGGAAAACCTTGTGAGACATCTTAAATGTAAAAAATGAATAGACCTCTTCAGGCTAAGATTCATTAAGCAAGAGAGAAGAACAATATATCGGCAAGATCTTTGGATAAGATAACTGTCCAACAGTCTTTTGAAGTTTCTGATGAGTTTTTCAATACAATGTGGATCTGTAGTCAGGTTGTCTGTGTCAGTCTGAGAGATGCAAACAATCCTTATGGCCAGATACATTTAAAGTAAATCAAGATTCACAGAAATCGCTCAAATTCCAGTCCAAAAAATACAGGATTAAGACAAGCCTGCATTTTTGGAACAGACAGAAATACTTGATCCATGAGGCAAAGATGCAAATAATGTGCTAATCCTGCTTTTTGGAATGTTTCAGGATTTGCCTCTATCAGAAAAAAAAAGGTTTGACAAAATCTGCCTCAGTTACTGGGACAACCAATGCCCTGAAATTTAACATGTGGGATTAACGCTTTACAGTCTCAAAATTTAAGTAGCAGAGCATTCAGTTATAAAGTCAAAGTCTGTAAATGTCCTGTCAGATGTGCTGATCCCACCTGCACTTTTTAATAAGCAGAAAAAACAACAAAATGTGAAAAAGTGATGCCCATTCCTGAATAAATAATCAACGTAGTAGCACAACTCCTTCTCCCAGTTCAGGCCGGAAACACATCACAAGGCAACAAAAAAAAATTTTTGTTTTGTTCCTGACAAGACAATGTTATTTTCGTGTTGTTGGGTCAAAAGTAACTACTAACAATCATCCATTGAGTCAGAGCATTGGTTTTGTCACTTCTGTCCAACATTTTGTATACAGTCATGGCCATAAGTTTAGCATCACTGCAGCAAAACCTTGTTTGAGTCACTGCTAATAATTCTGTCGTTCAATGGCATTAATTTATGGTGCCAAGCTGTTGTATATATAAAGTCTAAACATACACCAATGTAATTGCTGTAACATCAGTCGGATATATTACTAGATGTCGTTGACATGGCTGCCAGATGGCAGCACCTGTATAGCAGCAGCAATTTGCTGTTTACTAAACCCGAAGCATGTAACACCTTACGGGGACTGCTGCTGCGCCACATTGATTCCTGACATGGTATTTACTTAATGGATTACTGTACAGAAAGTCTAGAGTAGGGTGGCATGGTGGCGCAGTGGTAGCGCTGCTGCCTCGCAGTTAGGAGACCCGGGTTCACTTCCTGGGTCCTCCCTGCATGGAGTTTGCACGTTCTCCCCATGTCTGCGTGGGTTTCCTCCCACAATCCAAAGACATGCAGGTTAGGTGGATTGGCGATTCT
The DNA here is from genome assembly GCF_016835505.1 of Polypterus senegalus. Taxonomy (NCBI): domain Eukaryota; kingdom Metazoa; phylum Chordata; class Cladistia; order Polypteriformes; family Polypteridae; genus Polypterus; species Polypterus senegalus. The sequence goes on from NC_053162.1 coordinate 115,818,995, forward strand.
AAATTGGTGCTTGGTGTGTGTTTGTTTGTGTCCTTCGGTGGGTTGGCACCCTGCCTGGGATTGGTTCCTGCCTTGTGCCCTGTGTTGGCTGGAATTGGCTCCAGCAGACCCCCGTGACCCTGTGTTCGGATTCAGCGGGTTGGAAAATGGATGGATGGATGGAAGTTTAGAGTATTTGGACGACTTTTCCTACTGACACTGCTGCTGTATAAGGGTATATACAGTAGCTCACCCTCTAGTTGCAGCACAGGTGCTAGGCATATCACTACTGAGAATCGAGCAATAGAGCAGATTAGATATATTTTACATTTCTAGAGTGAGTACTAAACTAGTGAGTATTTTATTCAAACATGGCATCGAGAGGTTGTAAATATCCAGCGGACTCTTTTTGTTATATTTGCGGTGAGTTTATCAAAACGCGTGCAAAATAACACTCATTGACTACATTTGCAAGAATGAATGCAGCATATAAAGAATACTTTGGTATGCCAGTTGGAGATCAAGATAAGTCTTGGGCTCCACACTTTAGTTGCAACTGCTGCAAGAAGACTCTTGAAGGTTGGTTCTGGGGAGAGAAGAGAAGAGAAGAATGAAGTTCGTGATAACGAGAATTTGGCGAGAACCAACAGATCACCTGAACAACTGCTATTTTTGCATGGTAGATCCATCAAAACGACGCTCTGGGAAAAATGCATCTGCTGTGTTCTATTCCCTTCTTCAATCGCCCCAGTTCCACATTCCTCTGACCTTCCCATTCCAGCACCACCGCAGAACATGCAGGTGTCTATGGAAGGTCACCAGCTCAGACAGCGACACTGATGCAGCTGACGTTTTTCACGTTGCTGATGAAAGCACTCCATACTTTCCTAACCAGAACGACCTCAATGACTTGGTGAGAGATCTTGGTCTCGCTAAAGCCGAACTTCTGACATCTCGACTGAAACAGTGGAACTTGTTAGACAAAAGAGTGCAACTTACAGGTCAGAGAAAACAACATCAAGCATTTTCCATTTTTTTCACCCTTCAAGATAACCTTTGCTACTGCCATGATGTGACAGGTCTATTTGATGCAATTGGGATATCATGTAACCCACAGGATTGGCACCTCTTTATCGACAGTTCTTCCAGGAGCCTAAAAGCAGTTCTTCTCCACAATGGGAATCAGCTACCGTCTATCCCGGTGGCTCATTCAGCACAGCTTAAGAGGAATACAATAGCGTCAAACTGCTGCTGCAGGCTTTGAGCTATGAACAGTATGGTTGGGAGGTCATTTGTGATTTTAAAATGGTAGCTTTCTTAATGGGTCTTTAGGGTGGTTTACCAAGTTTCCATGCTACCTTTGTCTTTGGAACAGCAGAGACACCAAAGAACACTACCATAGTCGAGATTGGCCAGAGAGGAGCAACTTCACCGTCGGAATTAACAACGTCAAATGGGAGCCTCTGGTGGATCCTAAGAAGGTTCTTATGCCGCCCTTGCACATCAAGTTGGGGCTAATGAAACAATTTGTCACAGCTCTCGGTAAAGAGTCTGCAGCCATGAAATACCTAGAAGAATTCTTTCCCAAGCTGTCTGAGGCTAAAGTGAAAGCTGGTATCTTTGTTGGACTACAGATAAAGAAATGTGGAATTGTGACACAGATTATAGATTCATTGGTGGAATAAGCTGTAAACCTTTATCCCTTCTGTGTAGTCCCTGTCCTTTCAAGCAAACGACTCTGAAGACTCTCTTCTCCAACAGATACTTACACCTAATATGCTTACAAATGCTGCTTTGATTCGGGATTCTGTAATGGAATAATGCAGCAATATTACTTCTGCATTGTATTTTAGTTCATTTAGATGATGGTTTTTACGAATTCCATGCAAGTACATATATCAAATACTAGGTACAAATATCAATGTATCCCATTATCCATTTTTAAAATAATTTGGGGTGCTATGCATATACTGTAAGTACTGTAAAAATGTTGAGACCCAATATCCAGAGTCTCAGGTTTGAACAGGGTAAGTTACCATTCAAAGAGTGGACACTGTGACTCTAGTTGTAGATTTGTACATGAAAATAATTATTTTTTGCTGTCTTTTGTCATGTAATTACTCAACAATACAGGGTTCAGTGCAGGCTGGATAACGTTTGACATCTCTCACAGTAACGACTAGAACAACACTGCATATGCTGAACTTTATGGCCCTTATTTACAGTTTTTTAATTACATTAAACTAGCTGATTACCCAGTGGCTTTGCTAACTGAGTGCAAAGGAAAAAAATAAAATGTAGAATTTATAAAATAAGTTATTAAGAAGTAAAACATTTTGATAAAATAATTTGAAGAACATATAAGAAGCATATAAATTATTAAACAGTAAAACATTTCCATAAGAGAATTTGAATGATATATAAGAAGTGTATAAATTATTAAACAGTAAAACATTAACATTTAAAAAGTGAAGATACAATTAGTACTACTGCAGTGGTTTTGGGTAAACTACCTGCTTGACAACCTTGCCCTACGTGCCTGTGACTTAAGAGAAAAATTATTTTGACAAATGTGGACGCTGCCCTTATGTGCTTAACGGGCAGAAGGTCCAAACAATTCCCAAGTCCAATACTTTACATGAAGAGGTCGGTACATATTCTTAGATGTAAACCCTCCATCTTCTTAAAAGAATTCATCACAAAAGCAACCTTGAATGTTGCGGGGTTTTAGTGACCAAAACTCACCTTAAGGGACAGTAAGTGGCCGTGCACCACAATTTACCAAGAGAGTCATGCTTCGATGGCGCAGATTACACTCATTCACAAAGATTTCCACTGTCCAAGGAGCCGACGGGGCACTTGAAATGTCACAAATGGTGGGAAAAGAGAGGATGCTGCCCGAAACTGCAAAGCTGTCAACCTGGCAGAGCAGCCCGACATTCTGCGCCTTCCAGCATTCACTTTGTTGTCACAACCCCTTGCCGCTGAAGGCGGTCTTCTACAGCTCGGCACAGTTAAAAATTAGAAAGACACAAAGCTGTTTTCTTCATCTGTTCTAATATCAAGTACTGCCAATTAAAAAAAATGTGAGAATGTGTCAATTTCTGCGACAGTCACTTGGACGAATAAATAAACCTTCTCTGTCAGAACATGCCTGGCGGCGGACGGCTCAGCGCTGGAGTCCAGAGAGATGGGCTAGGAGAGGGTGACGCAGGGCTCACTTCTATGGGATAGATCGGCATGTTTGTGTTTACTTCTTTTCAATATCAGTAAAATAACTCTCACACAAATAATAACAATTCATAAAGACAATATAAAAATGGCATCCACAAACGAAATGATTAGTTCCTGTATTATAATATGTTCTGTGGTCATACGTCATTTCCGTTTCGCGTTGTCATACACAATTTCCATTTCAAACGCAAAAAGAATTTTATATATATAGATTTGCAAAAATGGAATATAATGTTGACTTGAGGGCATATAATGTTACATGTAGAGTAATATTGCCAGGGGTACATTTTGCACAATGCAATGATATACCACACAAAGTTTACATGGATTTCACTGATCAGCTCTTTTACATATTCAGTCTTTCAGTGATATTCCTCAATCACCCCTTCTTTAGCCAGTGTTCCTACTGTGTTGCTCCTCGTTTGTCAGATGTGCCAATAACCTTGCTCTCTAGCGCGATGATTGTTCCCTGTTTCTCAAACTTATAGTCTGGGGTTGATTGACAGTGTTCAACTCAAAAAGGCTTGTACATTTTGCTGTGAATATGCGTTAATCAGAATCAACCTATCCAGACTGCGTGAACTGATTGAAATCTATCATGGCGACACTGGCTAATCTGCTTGTGCCAAATTGCGCTATTGCAAATAGAATTCATTCTGAGATCCAGGACTGTCTAATCTTTCTTTCTGGAACAGACTCCAGGTTTCTGATCTAGCAGATCCCAAATAAGGTAAGCTGCCAAAATACCAAAAAATATCTAAAAATACAGCAAATACCACATGAGGAGGGATGACCATAAGCCCTCAGCTTTTGTACAAAAGGTCAACCAAATAATTTTTATAAATTAAGAATGTATTTGAAAAAATAGAAAAGTACAAGCAAAATGCTCAAAAGACCAAAGACCTGCAAAAAGGAGTTGCCTAAAAGGCATCCTTTACAACCAAGTTCAAATCCAAAATCTACAAGAAAAACAAGGAACAGAAACAAAATAAATCAAGTTAAACAGAAAATCCAAAGAAACCAGTAATTTTTACAGCTACTTCACAAACAATGTTTTTCTACTCCTGAGCCTTTTCTGCTCTGTTTAAATATCGTGAGGTAAGGCTACGGAGTGGTGACGTCAGTGTGGCCCCACCTCCAGCATCCCATGGTCCTGAGCTAAATAAGCAAATTAGAAAATGGGTGGATGGCTGGATATTTTAAAATTCAGTAGCTGCCAGGTTGTCACAATTTAGGATGTATTGTAAAATCAAATCAATAAATATTTATTAAATGTGGATCTAAAATCAATAAATACTAAACGTCACTGTTTAGTTATGTTTCTTTAATTTACCATATTTGTTGTTATATTTACATAACATACATTGTTGCATGCATTAGTACATATGTGTACATTATGACATAGATAAGTACAAATGTGAAAAAATTGTATACCTCTGTACCTATCCATTTTCAAGTACAGATAGTCCCCAGGTTACGAACATCCGACCTACGACTTATGAACGGAGCTGCAGCTGCGACGCATGCGCCTTAGTAACTGCCGCTCCGTCATCTTCGGCCTGGGAATGCTACAAGTGGTGGCTGGGCGGAGACTGGAGGGGGGCGATTTCGCTGCTTGCGCAGGGTAGTGTAGCGTACCTCGTGTGGCCCCCGGCGGCAAGTGGTTTCACTGCCCTCCCACCACTCACAGCCACCAATTCGTTCTAGGTGGGCGGCTGGTAATGCTGCAAGCTGTGACCCGGTTGTGGCTGAATGGAGGCCATTGAGGGTGAACGGGGAGGCGGTGGATAGCATTGTAGTGCGCCTCGGATGACTGCCTGTTGAATGGCAGTGGAGGTGACTGTGAGGTGGGCTGGTGATGAATTGCCCGTCGCTGCCTTCATTCATTCTCAATAGCAAGCCTGCTTGTACTGTTACGTACATAGCAGGAAGTTGTCTTTTGTCAGTACATCAGACGTGCTGACGAGGGGTGCCTTCCTGCTGTACAGTGCTGTGTAGAAGACCTCATCTGTACCTTTTGTATTCACCCTTCAACAATGTCTGTGAAACACAAATCTGATGTAAGTGCTGGTGATAGAGTAAAGAAGAGAAAAACCATCACCATGGTGATGAAATAATATGAAATAATAAAGAGGTCAGAGAGAGGTGAAGCTCCATCATTCATTGGCAGAGCACTTGGTTACAGTCGGTCAACAATAGCATTTATTAAAATACAGTAATGTACCTGTTCTGACTTACATAAAAATTCAACTTAAGTACAAACCTACAGTCCCTATCTTGTACATAACCCGGGGACTGCCTGTAATCTAATTTGCCTAACAGTCAACTCTACTGTCTATCTGAGATCACTTTAATGTTACATCAGATTTATGGAAGAGTATAAGAATATTCCTCTTCCAGTTAAGCAAACACCTCACTGTATCTGAATTTAATATTAACATTAACTTACTAGGACTGGCTCTTACAGTAATATACTGTACTAGCTGTGTAAGCCCGTGCTGTAAAAAGCCCGGGGTCCTTGAAACTATAGAAATAGAAAAAAAATTGATATGTAGAGGTGTCAGGTAATTGAAAAGAACTACTCTGGGCATCTCACTCCCAGTAGGATTCATTTCTCCGATGTGCTTGCATCGCTTGTGCATTAGTGGTGGGATGAAAAGTAAAAGGGATACCATTTTGCTGATGTTAGCAGCTAAGCGACTTTTTCTTTCTTCTGAGGTTTCATTTTGCTGATGTGCTGGCCTCATTTGTGTTTTAGTGGCTAAGCAAGCTTTCTGTTTCCTCAGCGGCGGAGCCACAAGCTAATTAAAAACCAGCAGAATGTGTGCACAGGTAGTAGGATGCTGACATTGGCTGCCTGCATAGGTGTGGGACTGCAACCCTTTTATCAGCAAGCCTGGCTCAACACACACAGAAACTGCTGTATGCATCATCCTCCTCCCAATGCTTTAAGTCATAACAGGTAAATTAATTAATCTTATTAACTGTAAAAGTATAAATACAATCAAGGAAAACTAAATTTTTTGACCAAATATGAATAAAGCACATGAAATAAGCCATTGTGCACAAAACAAATCAAAGTCAGTATTCATTTTCCAAATTACCCATCTCACCCTCTACTTACTCATTCCAGTTCAAGACTTTGAGAATATTAGGTTTCAATGTATGCGAGAAATGCTCTACTACTAATTCTACTTCAATAATGTTAGTCTTTTTATTTTTCTTTCTTTTTTCTTTTCTAATTATTTTATCTTTACCCTAAACGAGACTGTTCAATATCATACCCTTGGTTTATTGTTATTGCTATTACTGCATTAAGACATGTTATGCTTATTCTGGACACATTTTTAACACCATCCCCTGGGTTTATTATCTGGGTGTATTATCTTAATGCACTAAAATTGCTGTAGACTATATATATATATATTTTAAGTGCAAAACTCTTTAATTTTTTTTTTTTGTTTAAGACTATATTGATAATAGATATCTCTATCTTTTAACCCTAAAGCGCCGCTGCATTGGGGCTTGTTTTGCTTTATATCCAAACAAATCAAATTCTTTCTAGAGACAAATACATCCCCCGAGATCTCTGCAGGAATTCTCTGTGAAACTCTTAAGGCCTTCTTAAGAGGACAGATTATCTCATATCTTTCCCACAGAAATAAATCCGAAGCCAAGAAAGTAGCAGAGATAAAAAGCGAAATTACTAAAATAGATGAAGAACATGCCAGACTACCAAGCGAGACTCTACATAGGAGGAGGCAGGCTCTACATTCAGAATTAAACCTCTTGACAACTAAAGAAACTGAACAACTAATTTACAAATCCAGACATCATTACTATGAACATGGAGAGAAAGCTAATAAGCTTTTAGCTCAACAAATTCACAAGCAAGAAGTGCGCAATGCAATCTCGGTAATTACTAACACGAATGGAGATAAAATCATCGAACACAAAAATATAATGCACACTTTCAGAGACTACTATAAATCCCTATATACTACTGAGTTTAAAGAAGACAATACACAATCTAATGCATTTCTGGATACATTACAGATACCACAAATAGACGCTATTAGTGTGGAGGAACTTGATAAACCTCTGCATTATCAGAATTACTAGATGCTATAAAGTCACTCCAAGGCGGAAAAGCAGCAGGCCCTGATGGCTACCCTGCAGAGTTTTACAAGAAATTCTCTGCTCAGCTAGCTCCCCTCCTATTAGCAACATTTACAGAAGCCAGAGATAACCAATCTCTTCCACAAACCTTTCGCCAAGCACTAATCACTGTCTTTCCAAAACAAAATAAGGACTTATTACAATGTGCATCATACAGACCAATTTCACTTCTGAATAATGACGTTAAAATACTCTCTAAAATCATAGCTAGAAGGATGGAGAAAGTGCTCCCTCTGTAATATCACAAGACCAAACTGGATTTATTAGGGGCCGACACTTATCTTCAAATCTTCGACGCCTGTTTAATGTAATATACTCACCAACTAAATCAAACACCCCAGAAATATTATTATCATTGGATGCAGAAAAGCATTCGACATGATTGAATGGAAATACCTTTTACTACATTGGAGAAGTTTGGGTTTGGCCCAACATTTGTGCATGGATTAAATTACTGTATACTAACCCAGAAGCTTCAGTTTGCATCAACAACATTTGCTCAGACTACTTTAAACTAGAACGTGGCACTAGACAAGGATGCCCTTGTCACCACTGCTGTTTGCATTGCCATTGAACCACTGGCAATACATTGTCGAAATACTGATCAGATAAAGGGGATTAGCAGAGAAGGACTGGAACAGAAAATCTCATTATATGCAGATGACATGGTACTGTATATATCGGACCCAGAAAATTCTGTGCCTGCAGTCTTAGCAGCACTCACAGAATTTCAAAAGATCTCTGGTCTCAGAATTAATCTGAATAAAAGTGTACTCTTTCCAGTGAATTCTCAAGCATATAATATTAGATTAGACACCCTACCTTTTATCATTGCAGAACAGTTTAAATACCTCGGGTAAACATCACAAGTAAACATAAAGCTCTTTATCAACAAAATTTCGCAGTCTGCATGGAAAAAATTAAACAAGACTTGCATAGATGGTCAACCCTTCATCTCACACTAGCTGGAAGAATTAACACTGTTAAGATGAATATTCTTCCTAAGCTCCTTTTTATTTCAAAACATCCCAATATACATTAATAAATCATTCTTTAAGCAATTAGATTCAACAATAACCTCATTTATTTGGAATTCAAAACATCCACGCATCAAAAGAGCGACCCTACAAAGACAAAAGGCAGAAGGCGGCATGGCTCTACCTAACTTCCAGTTTTATTACTGGGCAGCAAATATACAGGCTATAAGAACCTGGACACAAATAGAAGAACATACACAGGCTTGGACCGCAATAGAAGTAAAATCCTGCAGTACTTCTTTGTATTCCTTGCTCTGTGCTCCAATAAACACACGTTATCGGCAATACACTAATAACCCAATTGTGCTCCACTCACTTAGAATCTGGAACCAATGTAGAAAGCATTTTAAGACGGAGAAGCTTCTATCTGTGGCACCTCTGCAAGAGAACCACCTCTTTCAACCTTCACAAACATATGCAGTTTTAATATCTGGAAAAATTTGGAATTAACTTGCTTAGAGATCTTTATATAGACAACGTCTTTGCATCCTATGAACAATTACATTCCAAATTTAACATTCCAGCTACACATTTCTTTCACTATCTTCAAATCAGGAACTTTGTTAAACAGAACCTTCCAGATTTTCCTCATCTTGCACCCTCATCCATGCTGGAAAAATTATTGCTCAATTTCAAGGAGTTAGACTCCATCTCTACAATATATAAAATCCTTTTACAATCCCTCCTTTCAAAGATCCAAGAGGACACTGGGAAAAGATCTCTCAATTAATATATCAGAAAAGGAGTGGAAAGTAGCAATGCAGAGAATTCACTCAAGCTCCATATGCGCAAAGCATACAATTATACAACTCAAAATTATATATTGAGCACATCTGTCTCGACTAAAACTCTCAAAATGTTTCCAGGGCATGATCCAACCTGCGAACGTTGCAACCAAGTCCCAGCCTCAACTAGGTCACATGTTCTGGGCCTGCACCAAATTAACATTATTCTGGACAAAAATTTTTAATTACCTGTCAGACAGCCTTGGACTCACAATCCCTCCTAACCCATTAACAGCTGTGTTTGGGGTTCTTCCAGAGGAGCTTAAAGTGGAGAAAGACAAACAAGACTGTGATTGCATTCACTACACTGTTGGCACGTAGACTCATTCTGATAAACTGGAAGAACCCAAACTCTCCTCTTTTAAGTCAGTGGGAAACTGATGTGTTATATTATTTAAAATTGGAAAAAATCAAATACTCAGTTAGAGGATCTGTACAGACTTTTTTCAAAACATGGCAGGATCTAATCAGTAATATTTTAAAATAAGTTCATAAAGCACAGAGAATTTTTAATTTAGGTATGTTTACAAGCCTTAAATTTAACGTTATTTGGCTTGCTCTCTCTCTCAGGGTGGGGATCGATCTGTTCTTAACTCAATTTTTCTTTTTGTAAAATCTTGATTGCCTTGTATGGATTGTAATAAAATTAATAAAAAAAATAATAATAATAATGTTAGTTGTTGTTACTACAGTGATGTCTTAGAGGCTGGGAAAGCATTGATTCATCCTTTTGTTTGATAGCAAAGGATAGCAGAGAATTTGTTTATTTTTTTTATCCCTCTGTTTTCATTTGTACTCTCTGTTGATCCTGTTGAGATTGCCTTTTATACTATTTAAAATATACAAACAGTTTTGGTAGTGGTTCTTTTGCCTTTACTGCAAGAAGACAGCACAAGGGTGCCATCTTCTGTTACACATATTTATCAAGTGATTGCTTCTATAGTATTCAGGAGATATACTGTGTATTTTGAAATTTCAATTAAATTAATTTTCATATAAGAACTTTCCTATTGAACAGGAGTGATAAAAAAATACAAATTTTAAACAGTAACAACAGAACATAAAAACAGTTTATGCATAAAGGTGCACAAGTTATTTGCATATTAAAGGTTATTTAATTAAAAATCTGTAACTGAATTTATTATATGTTGTCATTTTCACATCATTGATTTGTAAAGCATCATTAAATACTTTTCTTATAGTAACATACAGTACTGTAATTTGTAATACTTAGAATACATAAAAGTTTTGTTTTGTCCCAAAGCTGACCTTAACTGTGTTTCTTCTCAAGGAATTCTGTTTTTAACCGTGTCTTCTTTCACCAGAATAACTGTTGTTAAAGGTCACTGTTAATAGATAACTTTCCTGTGAGCCTTTTAATTGCAAAAAGGTTTTATTCACAAGTAAAAGATGGTTGTTATTTACCAGAGGTAGCTTTCAAATTTTTGGATGCTGGTTAAAACCTAAACTACCAAGAATATTTTAGAAGCACAACTAGAATCAGTATGCAGAGGTAATTTTTATTTTCTCCACTAACTAAGAAAGCAGATCCTCTTCTGCTCTAAAATCTGCCATTATACTGTCAATTGCAATTAAAGTGACGTGGACTTAAAATAGAGGACATTGTCAGACTATGACTTCCTTAAATATGCCAAAGATAAGCAGATTAGATTGTCTCTTGCGATGGACAGCCGGTGGTTCAGTCCGGCCGGGACGTCCATGAAAGAAAAGAAGGGAGGAAGGCAGCCTTTTTAGGGCACTGCATCCCCAGGGACGCTAGGTGGCAGCTCCCCTGGACGGCAACGGTTCCCCAAATTCCCTCAAACCATCCTGGGATGTGGAGTCTGTTTCCTCAGCCCTGTTGGGTGCCATGGGTGCCGCCAGGGGGAGCTCACAAAGAAACTGGGGACTACTACTGTTACGACAACCTGGAAGTACTTCGGAGTCACCAGGATGGAAGCCCGCAGTACTTCTGGGCTACTTAAGAACTAATGATGTGTTGTTTGACCCGGAAGAAGATGAGGAGCACTTCCGGGTCAAGGAATATAAAAAGGACTATGGGAAACCCAGCAAGGAGAGCCAGAGTTGGGAGGTTGGGTGACGAAGCTGCTGGGAGTGCAGGATTGTATTATTAATTATTGTTATTATTATTACAATTATTGAAGAATTGTGGTGCGTGTGGTGCTTTGTGCACTGTTTTTGAAGAAAATGTTAAAAGATTCTTCTGGGTGCTTTTACACGTGTGTCTTGGATGTCTGTCTGGTGGGTTTCACGGGGCAACAGCGACCCCTAGCGTCCACACTCTCCACACCAGATTGGCTGGGTGTAGTCAGGAGTCGGTGTGTACATTTGATGGAACAATGTCTCTTCCTATCATGCTCCCTCTGTTGTTGGAAAAGATTCCAACTAACTGATTATTTTTTGACATCTTGTGATCTCTGCAGCACCCTGAGCTGATCATCTGTAAAGAAGGGTATGTAAAAATATGTTGCATTTTACATTACTGTATCTGAACATCAAATTGTTTTGTCACTTATATAAATATAGTGATAAATATAGATATATAGTTTTTGATTTTGAAATTTATTGTATTGATTTACTGCAGCATTCTAAATGAAGCACAAAATACACTGAAGTAAAGAACGGAAGCAGAGAGTGTGTGCCTCTGTTATAGGACTGTTTATACCATATATTGTTACAATTATATAGGTGCCCCTGCCACTGGTGATGTAATGCCAGCTTATAATTGGGTGACTCATCTCTGTCTGATGTAACTTGCCATCCTGACCATCGAAGTTGCTTTCCTCTGCAATAACTTCCAACCCTATGCAACGTCGCAAAAAATTTGTTAAAATGGCAGCATGGTATTTTATCTTGCTTCAGTCATGCAGCTGGTGATGAGGGTACATCAGCAGGCATCATAAGCACTGTGTTGTTTAATGGAATGCTCAGTGTTGCTCTGCCATAAAGTTTAGCAGAGATGTTCTACCTTGGTTAGTTATAATTAAACAGGTCAACATTCCTGTGTGGAGATGCAGATGTACCAGTCTCTTGGCTATTTTCCTTCACTGTATTGGGGCTACAAACTGAGTTCCAGGTCTGGATCTCAGCTTTTAGACTCTCCCTTCAATGCCATCTCACAACACCCCTATGATACAATATAATACAATACAATTTATTTTTATATAGGCAAAATCACACAAGGAGTGCAGTAATGGGCTTTAACAAGCCCTGTCTTTTAATAGCCCCTCAGCCTGGACTCTCTATGAAGACAAGGAAAAACTCCCAAAAAAAACCTTGTAGCAAATAAAATTTAAGAAGCCTTGGGAAAGGCAGTTCAAAGAGAGACCCTATTCCAGGTAGGTTGGCCGTGCAGTGGGTGTCAAAAGAACAGGGTAAACACAATACAATGTACAGAATAGAACACAAGTAATCCTCAATACAATATAATAGTGCAATAGAAATATTACAAGTACAGTGCAGAATTCAACAGTAGATCATATTACATAATACGATTTTGATTTGGTCAGAGTCCTGGAGACCTCGGCCATCAAGCTAAAAATTGACCATTCCAGAGCTGAGTCACCTCTGAGCAAGACCAATACAATGAAAGGACCCTTCTACCTGGTGATTCCTGCGATCCTCCATCAAAGGTGACTTTTCCTTAGGCTGGCAAAACAACTTGGCAGAAGGACAGTGGGACCAAGTACACCATTTGAATACCAAGAAGAGAAACAGAATAGGTAAGGGTTAGTGACAAATTATAACTATCATATTACTCATGTTTTAGAACTAATAACTAACAGAGATTCAGTATGCACAGTTAATCAGCAGAATTTGTCAGGATATGCTAAACTGAAACAGAAAGTCTTCAGCTGGTATTTGAAAGCTGAAAGGGGCATCTCTTATAGTAGCAGGCAGACCATTCCACAGTTTAGGGGCCCTGTATCTAAAAGTCGACCTCCCACTGTTATTTTATTAATCCTTGGAATCATAAGCAGACCGGCATCTTGAAATGTTAATGTACATTCTGGTCATAAGTTCAGATAAGTAAGCTGAACCTTGGCCATTTAAGGCTTTATATGTTAAAAGGAGGATTTTGAAATCTGCTGTAAATTTGACTGGGAGCCAGTGTAAGGATTTAAGAACTCCAGTTATTTGTTTGTATTTTATTGTTCTTGTTTGCAGCAGCATTTTGAATTAACTGGAAGCTCTTTAAAGAAAGGTTTGAACATCCAGTGAACACCGAATTACAGTAGTCAGTCCTACTAGAAATAAATGCATGAATTAATTTCTCAGAATCCTGCTTATTTAAAAAATGCCATAATTTGCAAACATTTTTAAGATGGAAGAAACATGATTTAGACAACTTTGTAATGTTCACTTTATATGATATGCTACAGTCAAAGATAACTCCTAGATTGCTGTCTGAGTCAATGATGAAAAAATATTGTTGCGAGCAGCATCATTCCCTCAAATAATTATCATCTCTGTTTTATTTGTGTTTAAAGACAAGTAGTTCTCATCCATACACTTCTTTAATTCACTAACATAAATAATTAAAGACATCCATTCATTATCCATCCCGCTATATCCTAACTACAGGGTCACAGCCAACACAGGGCGCAAGGCAGAAAACAAACCCCAGGCAGGGCACCAGCCTACTGCAGGGCGTGCACACACACACACCAGGCACAATTTAGAATCACCAATGCACCTAACTTGCATGTCTTTGGACTGTGGGAGGAAACCGGAGTACCCGGAGGAAACCCATGTAGACATGGGGAGAACATGCAAACTCCACACAGGGAGGATCCGGGAAGCAAACCCGGGTCTCCTAATTGAGAGGCAGCAGCGCTACCCATTGCGCCACCGTGCCGCCCCTTAATAAAGACAGCATCAGACAAACTTCATTTGTTCTAAAAAAAATGTATAACTGGGTGTCATCTGCGTATAAGTGAAAATTCATGTTATGTTTTCTAGTGATAGATCCCAGTGGAAGCATGTAAAGTGAAAACAGTAAAGGTCTCAGTACTGAGCCTTGCAGGACACCATATCTCAGTTCTGTACATAATGATGGAGTACTGTAGGCACATTTCTGTACATATTGGAATTGATTTGATAAATAAGAACTAAACCAGGCAAGCACAGTGCCTGTAAGCCCAAAATCATTTTGTAGTGTGTGCAATAAAATAAAATGGTCATCCATCCATCCATTTTCTAACCCGCTGAATCCGAATACAGGGCCACGGGGGTCTGCTGGAGCCAATCCCAGCCAACACAGGGCACAAGGCAGGAACCAATCCTGGGCAGGGTGCCAACCCACCGCAGAATAAAATGGTCAATGGTGTCAAATGCAGTGCTTAAGTCTAACAACTTAAGTACAGTGGAGGTTCCTTCATCAGAGGATACTAGAATGTCATTTACAACACGTGTTAGTGCCATTTCTGTACTATAAACAGTGTGGAAGCTAGACTGGAATTTCTGAAGTAAATTATGATGCATAAGGTGTGACTGAAGCTGATTGGTGACTACTTCTTCAAGTATTTTAGACAGAAAGGGTAAATTTGAAATGCGTCTATAGTTATTAAGTATGCGTGGGTCTAGGTCTGATTTTTTAAGTAATGGTTTAAGGACTGACACTTTTAGTTACAAATAAGCACTGCAAGAATATCTATTGTGCTTTTTACTAGTTTTACTGGCACTGGATCTAAGGAACAAGTAGTAGGTTTCATTTTAGAAATTAAAGTTGAGACTTCCTGTTTTGTTACAGGATTAAAATTAATAAAGTTTTGAATGCAAGGTGTGACAGGGTCTGCCAAACTAGTATGCGGTTTGCATTGTGATGGTAAGATCTGGGATCTTATATTTTTAATTTCCTACAATTTTATAAAGTTTGTACTGCTAATACAGTATCTGTTGGTATTTTGCACTGTAGATGTGAATTTCCATTTGTTAAATTAGCCACTAACCTGAGGATTATTATTATTGTTGTCTATTATTTTAGAATAGTAGTCTGAGCGAGCTTTTTTATATTTTTTAACACTCTCTGTCCATGATACTGCCTTTTCCTTTGCCTATGCCCTTATACCACCAGCCCTGCTTCTCACAGTTCTTGGGGTAAATGGCAACTCGATCTGCCACACTTTTCCCCATCTCCGTGGTGCCTGAAGCTCTTCTGGTGTCCACACACCCAGGCTAATAGACCTTAGCAGATGAAAAAGAGGTTTTGGAGCTGCAGAGGCGGCAGTCTGCCAACTGTCTTAAATTGAAGCGCATATTGTAATATTTCAAATAATTGATGCAATTATTCTTATTTATTATGTACTTCTACTTCATGATCTAAACCATTACATTTCTTATGAAGACCACAAATTAGGGTGACGTACGCTAATTCATAATTTTTCTTTAACTGATTTCCCAGATAGTTTTATCAAAAGATACATAAAGTCATTGCAGTATGGTTATCTACACAATCTTTTATTAGGCTAACCATCTTGTTCAGGGCTGCAATGTGACTCACTACTAGACACTAAATGAGCAACCCCATAGTATGCAGTACAACATCTTAACTCAAATCTGACAGGTATAAAAATCTCCTGGCCTTTTTTTTTGTTGGCAGAGATGTTGAAGCATCACATGCAGAAACTGAAAATCAACAGTCAAAAGAGTGAGAGGTTCAAATGACCTTTCCCTAATGACATTTGCATTTTTATTTCCTCTATGCACTGCCAATTTCCAGATTATGTTGTAAACTTTTGAAAGGTAAATATTGATAACAAATTAACATCTAAACAACAACAACCAACAGCCAGCCATATCACTCCAGAAGCTACCTTACATATTGTAACACTGCATTACATGATTGCATGATTTAGCAAAATATGCTAAAGAGGTTATATGTGAACTACAGCAGAAACTACAGTTGGCAGCAATCTGATAATATGAAGGACTTAAAAAAGACAGAAAGACTGAACCTGGATGGAAATCACCATGCCAATTTAGTACCAATGCAAAGTAGACATGTGTGATATAAAACACTTGTGCCACCTATAAGCAATTAATTATTAAATAAATGAAGTTGGCTCATTAAACAAATAGGGTTATAGCAGCTGTACTGTGTGATTTTATTCTATACCTGTTACAAATTGAATTACATAATAACTCCTGTAGGTGAATATACAATTAACTTTCATTAAAAATGCTACATTTTCCCCAATTGCCAGTGTTAGATGGGTCATGTCTTTTATTTGTATATTTCTGAGAGTTTGAATACATTAATTCAAAAGTATATATGAATAGAAAACAAATCCTTTGTCCAACCCAAAAAAAACTGACTGCTATGGCTTGGAGCAAATTCATACAAAATGTTAGACTGACGTTCACATTATCTGCCTCTAAGGGCCATTTCACTGTGAAGAATAGGAGGGACGAGGGACTCAACACTGACCAATTGGGAGCACTTTTAAAGATACCAACAAATCATGTAGCTGCTTCCCAAAAATCATTTTTCATCTTTTGCTGTTCAGCATGTTACATAACTATCTTTTACTGAAGGCAAGTTTGAGGTTTGTGGTGAGGTGGTTGTTACAAGAATCTGCATACTTTAAAAATAGGAGAAAATAAACCACAGTTTGCTAACTATCATAAAGTCTATCTTGCATTTCAGTTTAAATGTCATTTATAATTGAGAGTTTTTATACAACAGTTTCAGGCTGTGCTATACGTGGGTCACACTAATGAAAATAATTGAGCACTAGTACAAAAATATTTAGGGCAAATTCTATTTATTATTACTACTCAATTTAAGCTGTGTAGGTGTGACCACATACAAAATAAGCTCTTAATTGAACACTTCATACAGTATCTTTAAGAAAATATATTGCTTAAGAGATTATTGTAACAGTACACATATCATATTCCTACATTTAAAGTATATTATTTCACAGGATAATAAAGATGTGGCCAAAGAAACTCATTAATTCCAGAATGACACCACTCTGGTTACAGTAACTAGTGTGAGGAAAATGGATCTACTAATAAGAATATGGATTTACATATAGGTGATTCTGCTTTACTGGTATTCCAATGAGATTTCTGAAATACAAGGCTATGCAAAATTATTCAGTATGAAAACATCATACTTTTCTGCATGACAAAAGATTTTTGCACATACTTATCCATGTTACAATTAATTTACAAAGTCAAAATGGATAATTTTCTGTAGATAGATAGATAGATAGATAGATAGATAGATAGATAGATAGATAGATAGATAGATAGATAGATAGATAGATAGATAGATAGATAGATAGATAGATAGATAGATAGATAGATAGATAGATAGATATTTAACTGAAGAAGAAAAACTCAAAGGTTAGTGTTAATTAGATACTACTTATGAGTCCTTTATATCTCTCTGGATATAAAAAGCACCTTATGTAACGGCCATAGTCTGTTGGACAATCACTAAAAAAATGAAGACAAAGGAGCATTCTACTGATGTTAAAAACAAAGTCGTTGAAATGCAGAAGGCAGAAAATGGCTTCAAAAAATTGAAGAGTTTGAATGTCCCATTAAGCAGTTTCCATCATCAGAAAGTGGAAGGTTTATCACAGCACTTAGACTCTTAATGGAACAGGCCATTCTTTAAAACTAAACATCAGAGCAAGATGTTCATGAGAGAGGCTACAAAAATTCAACTGTCACTCTCAGAAGTCAGCAGTGTTCTTTGGTTGAAACAGCCCTGTATGGGAAGGTATCAAGACAGAAGCCATTCCTTAAGAAAGTCCACATAAAATCACTAGGAATTTTGTCAGAGCTGAAGGGATAATGGATGGGCACAAATACCACACAATATTGCAGGAGAACTTCCAGTTCCAGTCTCCAATGAACTTAACAGCTCAGGAGAATATTCCTCCTTCAACATGACAACAACTCTAAGCATAAAGCAAAAGAGACACTGGAATGGCCCAGAGACAGAAGGGTGAATGTTTTGGAATGGCCAAGTCAAAACCCTGATATTATCCCTATTGAGAATCTGTGGCATTATTTTAAAACTGCTGTCCAGAGGTGCCATCCCACCAACCCAGAGGATCTTTATAAATTCTGCCAAGAAGAGTGGAGAAAAATAACTCCTGAACAATGTGCAAAACTGGAACATACTTACCCCAAAAGAATTAAGGCTGGTATTGCAGCAAAAGGGTTCTCAACAAAATATTAATATGTAGGGCTTCAATACTTATGCAAACACTTTTACATTTTTCTTCTTAGTTAAATACCTACAGAAAATGGTTTATTTTGACTTTGAAACTATATATTGTTACAGCACAGGAGTTCACATTAAAAATACTGAATAGATAAATAGGTGTATAAATCTTTTGTCAATCAAAACATATGATGACTTTCAAGGTGACTGATTACTTTTGAATGTCATTATCTATACATATAAAGGAAAGCTGGGATCCGAGAGACTGTGTTTGTGTGTTTGTGGAGGGATTGACAGTTAAGGCGGGTGGGGGAGTCACGTGATCATCTCCCCTCCCATTCGCCTCATTTCATTCACTTCATTTCGCTCCAAGCTGAGCTCCGCATCTGACGCAGTCTTGCTGTTCTTTTTCTTTATTGTTTAGTCCTCTCTTTTACAGATTTACTGTTTACTAGACGCAGTACTTTATGTAGCATGTTCACGAACTTGTCATACAGAAAATGTATATATTTTGGCTCCAGGACAAACCAAAAATGTTGTATATAAGGAAGCTCTATAAGTCGCATGTAGATACATAATTACATAACTACAGCGACTGCAGCGAAGCGAACATGGTCTGCTAGTGTTAGATAAAAACATTAAATAGCATAACAACATTTATTTCTATAGCACATTTTCATACAAAGAATGTAGTTCAAAGTGCTTTACAAGGTGTCAAAAAGAAAGGTACAAGAAAAAATATAAGATTAGAATAATAACAAGTAACACAGAAAAATAAATAAATAAATCCATACAAGCATATAACATAGATATACAATTAGTATAAAAGTAGCATTCACATATACAATATCATATTGAGTACAATGATAAGGTCTGATGGTCGAGAGGACAGAAAAAAACAAAAAGAAGCTCCAGTTAAACTGGAGGAAAAACAAAATCTTCTGCAGTTCCAAGCCCAGAAGACCACCCAGCCACCACTTTGCAATCTACCTAAAATGAATGTGCCTAATTCATTCCTCATTGTTCTTAGGCTTCATGCTGGTGGACTTGATGCATTAGGAACAACTGGGGCACACACCTTCATGCAAGCATCCCCAGGCGCTGCATTGTGCCTCGATCAGGTGGTAGGGGCACACACCACCACAGAAGAACCAGAAAACAAAGCAGAGAAAAGTAGAGAATAGTAATGATTGCAAATCCCTGAACAGTATGATAATTGTATGTCTGTATAGTTTATTAAGAGTGCACTAAAATATAGTAACAAAAAAATTCAAATTAAAAAAATTGATGAGTCTGTGTGGGTTTCCTCCGGGCACTCCGGTTTCCTCCCACAATCCAAAGACATGCAGGTTAGGTGGATTGGCGATTCTAAATTGGCCCAAGTGTGTGCTTGGTGTCCTGCGGTGGGTTGGCACCCTGCCCAGGATTGGTTCCTGCCTTGTTCCCTGTGTTGGCTAGGATTGGCTCCAGCAGACCCCTGTGACCCTGTATTCGGATTCAGCGGGTTAGAAAATGGATGGATAGATGGATTTTTAGTAGTATTTCACGATGATCCACAGTATTAGCCTGCCTTAAAACTTCTTTTATGCTTGGCTCTTGGAATTATAAGCAGACCACCATAACAAGATTTACGGTTATGACTTAGAGTATAGTGGGACAGGCACTCCAAAATATAAGAAGGAGCAAGATTATTTAAGACTTTATTAGTGGTATTTTAAAGTCAATTCTAAATGACACAGGTAAGCAATGTACAAACACTACAACTGGTAAGATGTGCTCAAGGTTTTCTTTTGCTAGTGTAAACTTGAACCCGGACACAGACAGACGGACATCATTGTTTCACCCAACACACCCTTTATTTACAATATTTACAGTTTGTTTACGTGCACCCCCAGTGCCTCTTGCACCGATCCCCCAATGTCCACAGTCCACACAGTTCAACTGCCTTCCTTCTCCTGGCCGCCTCCAGTCCTCTCTTCAGCTCCGTCTCTCTTCCACCCGACTTCCGCTCTCGACTGAAGGGAGGCAGCCCCTTAAATAGGAACCTAGATGGGCTCCAGCTGCTTCCCGGTACTCCTCTGCAGACACACCCCAGGTGAAGCCCTCCAGGTGTCCCCTGTCTTCTTCCCCCCAGCACTTCCTGGTGTGGTGGAAGTGCTGGGCTCCAGGGTTGTTCAGGCACCGGGGCGCCGCCTGGCGGTGGCCACGGGTCCCTGCAGGGCTGGGCTTCCAAGCCCTTTACCCGTGGCCCCCAACATAACCAAGCCAAGCATAGTACAAGCCCTCCTCCGGTCCTCCTGGGCATCCCGGCCGGGGATGCCACACTAGTTAATATTCTTTCTGCTTCATTTTGAACTGCAAATTGATTGATGTCTTTCTTAGGTAGTCAAGTTGGGGGGTACTGTAATCTAGCTGACTTAAAATAAAAGTATGAATTACTTTTTTAGCATCTTGTAGTGTTACAAGAGACCAAACTTGTGCAGTATTCCTTTAATAAAAATGCAGTCTCGGTAATCTGGTTAATGTGCAATTTACAGTTTAGGTCAGAGATGATCATCACACCTAAATTCTTTACCTCCACCTTGACTTATAGATCAAAGTTTGTTTCTAATGTCCTCATTATTTCCATTTTTGTCATTACTAACGTTTATATTTTTTCTTTAATTAGTTTGTGAAAGTTACTACTCATCCAGTTGGAAATACTAGCATGTCATTGAATTAGAGAGCATCAGGGTCATCAGTCACGATCGATAAATAAAGCTGTGTGTTATCTGTTTAGCTGTGGTAGTTCACCTTGTGGTTTGAGATAATCTGACCTAATGGAAACATGTTAATTAAAAAAATACTGAACCCCAAACAGATCCGTGTGGTACACTGTATACAATGTCATGGATCTCCAAAGTACAATCACCACAACTAACAAACAATTTCTACCTGTTAAATAAACCAATTTAAGGCAGTGCCAGAGAGACCTATCCAGTGACTAAGGTGATTTATAAGAATACTGAAGTCTAATTGTGCCAAATGCCGCACTCAGGTCTAAGAGAATAAGAACAGATACAGAGCATCCTTTGTAAATGAGGTCCCTGGTGTTATATGGTTGGACCTCTTGGTTTTGATTGTTGTGCTTGCAGCTGTGGAAAGTATTACAATAATCTGTTTTACACTGTACACACAAATTAGTGACATTTTAGAGGGTCTTAAATATTAATAAACTGCCATAATTTTGAAAATTGCCTTAGCTGGAGTAAGCACACTTTTAAAGATTTAGAATGAGAACTAGAATTTGGATCACCGACATTTCCACAAAAAGGTACAGTAAACAGAAATCATAAATGAAATCAATATTTGGTGTGACCACCTATTGCCTTAAAAACAGCAGCAATACTGTTAGGTCCACTTGCATGTTATGTATATTTTATCTTAATTTTTTTGTAATGTTTTCAACAATTTTTTTTACTGTTGGTTCTCCGTTTTATTAACTTCTGATTAATAATATGTGTAGCAACTTTTGGGTTTGAGAAAGGTGTTATATAAACAGTAACAACAGCAAAACGTTCTTCATCCTCCTTCTGTTTAAGAAAGGCCGATATCAAACAAGCGTCCAGCAAGTCCATTTCTGCTTGTCTAAGACGCCGTTATCAAGCTGGCTGCATAACTCGTCAGCTCGCTCATCCTCCTGTATCTGCCGCGTAATCTCCTCCAGTTCAGCACGTTTCCTTTCCTCAGTTACTGTTGCTGATTGTGAGTCTCGAAGGGAAACGAAGACTCGACTTAAAGCTGCACGTACACTGGATTTATTGTAGCCGTGATCCGATTTTACTGATCAGTTACTTTCATGCAAAGGTGCGCTAATGGCACTTCTCGGTTTGCTACATTCGCTTGGCTTTGAACATGCGATGGAGGGCGCGTTACCTCCGGAAGGACAGTATTCCACATCATAGTCCGAAAGGTGTGCTAGAATTCTTGTCTTTCGGTGGCCTTGGCTGCTTACTGCAAGCTTACTGTGCGCGCCGACTGAGCCCGTTGGCGGAAAGGCTGTCGCGGCACCTACACACAGGTCGTGTACATTGTGTGAGCGCGGGTCAGAAGAAACGGTGTGGCTTGACATGGGGATGTCAGATCGGGTGTTCTCCTCTGCATCGCTGCTCGGGTTGACGAGGTTAAGCTCCTCCATACACACTGCTTTGTCCATTTTGCTCTCGGGCGGTCTGTTTTGCTATTGACCATGTAAAAGAGGGTGTCAGGGACCTCTGGAAATGCGCTAATTCGCAGGGTTTAGCTATCAGAAAGTCGAGCGCAGGAGTCACGGTCAGATGACTGGCGATATGAGACTGTTGAATTCCAGTATTTTATATTTATTTAACATAAAAAAAACAACTGAAACAATAAACAAACAAACATGCTGTTGATAAACCAATATGGCGGAATGAAAAGTCTGTCGTGAACCTCATTAAACCTTCTTACAAATGTCATTGCACGTTATTTCACATTTGTTTTTTTGTTTTTTTTGCATTGTTTTTTGACTTAGATCTTTACTCCTACTTGAAGATATATGATTGTTATAACATTTTTGTGAGGCATTATAAAGACACAGTACAGGCAGTAGTACAGGTTTCACTCATTTCCATCAACTTTGTCCTGTGGATTTGGCAACAGCCTCTTATCTACATCAAAACTAATGCTCTTTCTTGCCAAACATCTTGGTAAAAACATTTGGGCATGACGAATCAAGGCCTGACATTGGTCTGCTGTGATGTCATTGCATGCTTCATCCATGGCCTGGAGACGGGTCAGTTACTGATGCAGGAGCCTATCATACACTTTCCACATTAATATGAAGAATAATTCCTCAGTTGGGTTGATGAAAGGAGAGTATGGGGAGCAAGTACACGGTGGTGATTTACAGATGTGCCTAAAACTATGCCTCCACCAGTTGAGTATAGATGAACCTGACATTGTCCTTTACAATAACATAGGTCACACCAGCAGGTCTATGGACCAGAGTTAGCTCACCACGGAGTGTTACAAGGAGTTCTGCATTGTATGAGCCAATACAAGGTCTGCATCCCACCACATCACCTTCTGATATAGCTACACATATGATGATGTTGGCACCACATTGTCTTGGTATTTCAATGGTGGTCGATGAATTTCCACCCTCTCCTCCTTGTCATTGTCAGGTTGAAATCTGCCTCATCCACAAAAATGAATTTATGATGGTTTTCATCAGCATCCAGAGCCATCGCCTTCTAAGTGAAAAGACATGTTGGAAAGAGAATTGCTTATTGTAGTACAATGATGGGAAATGTTTCACAAACAGCCATCATAACACTGAACATACCTGAACATACTCAATCTTCAATTGATACACTCTCTTTGCATTTTTTTCAAAAGGTACATGGTATAGGTGTTTTAAAGACTTTTGGTGACTTTTCAGCAGGCATGTAATGATTGGCAAACCTATGGATTCAACATTGTTGAAGATGTCTTCTTTGTTCAGGATGTGCTGTCTGATTTCTGTAAGTCGAATGTAGGGAAACCACTACTTTAGTGTTATATATAATAAATCACAGCACACTTCTACATTTTCTGAAGGCCAGGTCATCACACAACAGGTTCTGTGCATGGTTTTAGTTGATGCTGATGATAGCCAAGATGCTTAGATATTCTTCTGCCATGGATGACCTTAAGTATGTCTTGATGAGCTTAAGTTTGGAAAAACCGGTAACTGGTATCATAGAAAAAACTTTCTCAATCTTCAACCAAGGTAGTAATAGAGCCCAAACGAGAATACAGAACAGTTCTTTATTTACACAGAGTTATGCACAAATGTCTCATTCCAAGTAGTGAGCAGTACAATTCAACATTTCATCTCTTTTTATACTTTTTTCTAATTACAATTACCTTACCTATTGCACCACGTCATCTGACTCTTAATATGTAGAACTTCTTCACCTCAATGTCATGTCTATATTATTCTGAACACTACTTCATTAAGAGGGTTGTTCAGTGGATTCTCCCATTGATTTTAGCACTGTTTCATGGGAGAGCTGTATGGGGTTTCCCATTAGTTTATACCCTCTTTCTGGAGGGGTGTACATAACTCATTTACCTCGTTCAAATCTTGGAAAATTACGTTGGTGACTTGTCAAGATGAAGCAAAGACCTATATGTTTATACAGGGTGGGACATTTATATGGATACACCTTAATAAAATGGGAATGGTTGGTGATATTAACTTCCTGTTTGTGGCATATTAGTATACGTGAGGGGGAAACTTTTCAAGATGGGTGGTGACCATGGTGGCCATTTGGAAGTCGGCCATTTTGGATCCAACTTTTGTTTTTTCAATAGGAAGAGGGTCATGTAACACATCAAACTTATTGGGAATTTCACAAGAAAAACAATGGTGTGCTTGGTTTTAACATAACTTTATTCTTTCAAGAGTTATTTATAAGTTTCTCTTTGTTTACAGCCATTGACATGTCGCAGAGGTTAACACGTGAGGAGCGGATAGAAATTATGTTGATGTCTGGTGAACGCAGTAACCGGGTCATTGCAGCAGATTTCAATGCAAGACACCCTACGAGACCACCCATCTCCAATGCTACAGTTAGCAAACTGCTTGCTAAGTTTCGTGAAACTGGTTCAGTGTTGGATTTGCCAAAATGTGGACGCATGAAAACTGTCACTAATGAAGAAACATCAGTGGCTGTCCTAGCTTCATTCAGCAAGAGACCACAGCGTAGCACTTGCCGCATGTCACTGGAGAGTGGCATTAGTCGAACATCCCTTCGGCGGATATTAGCTATTCACAAATGGCAACCTTACAAACTCCAGCTACTGCAGCATCTCAACGAGGATGACCCAGATCGGCGCACTGAATTTGCAGAATGGGCAAAACAAAAATTGGAACAGGACCCTCAGTTTACGCAGAAGATTTTGTTCAGTGATGAGGCAAACTTTTATGTGAATGGTGAAGTTAACAAACAAAACCACCGCTATTGGTCTGACACTAACCCACATTGGACAGATTCCTCCAAGACTGTTGGAACAAAAAAATTGATGGTATGGTGTGGTATATGGGGTAAAAAGATAGTGGGGCCATTCTTCATCAATGGAAACCTCAAGGCCACTGGATATGTGAAATTGCTACATGATGATGTGTTTCCCTCTTTATGCACTGAAGCTGGTACGTTCCCTGAGTTTTTCCAGCAAGATGGTGCACCACCACATTATGGGTGTCAGGTCCGAGCATTCCTAGATGAATAGTTTCCTGGAAAGTGGATTATCGTTGTGGGCCAGTTGAATGGCCCCAAGGTCTCCCGATCTGACCCCCTTAGACTTTTATCTTTGGGGTCATCTGAAGGCAATTGTCTATGCTGTGAAGATACGAGATGTGCAGCACCCGAAATTACGGATACGGGAAGCCTGTGCTAGCATTTCTCCTGCGGTGTTGCTATCAGTGTGTGAAGAGTGGGAGAAGAGGGTTGCATTGACAATCCAACACAATGGGCAGCACATTTAACACATTTTATAAGTGGTCAGAAACTTGTAAATAACTCATGAAAGAATAAAGTTACGTTAAAACCAAGCACACCATTGTTTTTCTTGTGAAATTCCCAATAAGTTTGATGTGTTACATGACCCTCTTCCTATTGAAAAAACAAAAGTTGGATCCAAAATGGCCGACTTCCAAATGGCCACCATGGTCACCACCCATCTTGAAAAGTTTCCCTCACATATACTAATGTGCCACAAACAGGAAGTTAATATCACCAACCATTCCCATTTTATTAAGGTGTATCCATATAAATGGCCCACCCTGTATACATTTATATATATACTAGCAAAATACCCGCACTTCGCAGCGGAGAAGTAGTGTGTTGAAGAAGCAATGAAAAAGAAAAGGAAACATTTTGAAAATAACGTAACATGATTGTCAATTTAATTGTTTTGTCACTGTTGTGAGTGATGAGTGTTGCTGTCATATATACTGCTCAAAAGAATTAAAGGAACACTTTTTAATTAGAGTATGGCATAAAGTCAATGAAACTTATGGGATATTAATCTGGTCAGTTAAGTAGCAGAGGGGGTTGTTAATCAGTTTCAGCTGCTGTGGTGTTAATGAAATTAACAACAGATGCACTAGAGGGGCAACAATGAGATGACCCCCAAAACAGGAATGGTTTAACAGGTGGAGGCCACTGACATTTTTCCCTCCTCATCTTTTCTGACTGTTTCTTCACTAGTTTTGCATTTGGCTACAGTCAGTGTCACTACTGGTAGCATGAGGCGATACCTGGACCCTACAGAGGTTGCACAGGTAGTCCAACTTCTCCAGGATGGCACATCAATAAGTGTCATTGCCAGAAGGTTTGCTGTGTCTCCTGCACAGTCTCAAGGGCATGGAGGAGATTCTAGGAGACAAGCAGTTACTCTAGGAGAGCTGAGAGGGCCATAGAAGGTCCATAACCCATCAGCAGGACCAGTATCTGCTCCTTTGGGCAAGGAGGAACAGGATGAGCACTGCCAGAGCCCTACAAAATGACCTCCAGCAGGCCACTGGTGTGAATGTCTCTGACCAAACAACCAGAAAGACTTCATGAGGGTGACCCAAGGGCCCCATGTCCTCTAATGGGCCCTGAGCTCACTGCCCAGCAGCATGCAGCTCGATTGGCATTCGCCATAGAATACCAGAATTGGCAGATGCACCACTGGCGCCCTGTGCTTTTACAGATGAGAGCAGGTTCACCCTGAGCACGTGACAGAAGTGAAAGGGTCTGGAGAAGCCATGGAGAACATTATGCTGCCTGTAACATCATTCAGCATGAGCAGTTTGGTGGTGGGTTAATGATTGTCTGGGGAGGCATATCCATGGAGGGTCACACAGACCGCTACAGGCTTGACAAAGGCACCCTGGCTGCCATTAGGTATCAGGATGAAATCCTTGGACCCATTGTCAGACCCTATGCTGGTACAGTGGCTCCTGGTGCACGACAATTCCTGGCCTCATGTGGTGAGAGTATGCAGGCAGTTCCTGGAGGATGAAGGAATTGATACCATTGACTGGCCATCACACTTTCCTGACCTAAATCCAATAGAACACCTCTGGGACATTATGTTTTGGTCCATCCAATGCCACCAGGTTGCACCTCAGACTGTCCAGGAGCTCAGTGATGCCCTGGTCCAGATCTGGGAGGAGATCCCCCACAACACCATCTGTCATCTCATTAGAAGCATGCACCGATGTTGTCAGGCATGTATACAAGAACACAGGGGTCATACAAAGTGCTGCATACAATTTTGAGTTGCTGCAATTAAATTTTGGCAAAATGGACTAGCCTGCCACATAATTTTTCACTCTGATTTTTGGGCGCCTTTGAATTCAGGGCTCTGTAGGTTGATCATTTTCATTTCCATCAAACAATGTGGCATCCTTTCGCTCCTAACACATTACCCAGTCTATATCAGTATAGATATCCAGGAAGATTTCTTTTCCCATTGAGATCTGATGTGTTTTCAAAGTGTTCCTTTAATTTTTTTGAGCAGTTTATATATATATATATATATATATATATATATTTACACACACACACACGTAAACATATATATATATACATATCTATACATATACACATATATACACATACACATATATACATACATATATATATCTACATATATACACATACATACATAGACACACATATATACACACACAGCTATTTCAGTATCAGTGCAATACGCTGCTTGTTAAAACGGATAACTCCGCTCTTACGTGCAAGTCTGCGTGGATATTATGAACTATGTATTTGTTCAAGTTCTATTTAAATTTTAAATAGAAGGAATTTTTATTTAGTCGACAGAAATATCTTTGGTAGGAATGGTAAAAACAGACAGGAATATTATTCGTGAATAAATCAACTCAAACCTTAAATAACTTAAAAGAACAAACATTCAAATTTCTTTACTCTTATGTAAATTTATATAAAAATAAACTTAGATTTTAAATATCCCAAAAGATTTTGCTCTCCATAAAAATATATCCTTTCAAAATTATACAAATTCAAATATGAACATGCTGCATAACAAAACCTGGAAATATAAATAAAATGTGTTCCTTTCAGCAATAACAAATCAAATCATTCAGTTGTCTTTGCTCATATGTCATTTTAGAGCTGGACGCCTGGCATCTATTTTTGGCAACAGGTTCGTTCTGTTTGGTGTGAGGTTCTGTGTTGTGGAGATTCTCAGGATGGATTGCAGGTGCTCATCAGTGAGGCGACTCCTGTGTGCTGTTTTGTTAGTCTTTATCACTGAGAAGAGCTTCTCACACAGATATGTGCTACCAAACATGCACAAGGTTCGAGCCGCATGTAGACGGACTTTTTGTTCTTCAAAGTCACCAAAGCCGTGCAAACTCAGTGCGCTCGGTTTATCAGCAAAGTGCGATTTGGGAACACCGTAGTGACGACTTGGTTTAACATTACTTGGCAACAGGGAAAGTTGCACTGGTGCATTTGTGTCTCCCATAAAAGCAACTTCACTTGAAATCACTTTGTGATTGTGCACGGGTAAAACGTCCGCTGAAGTGTCAGATTCTTATTTAATTCTTCTGCTTTCTGTATCTTCTGCATTGCATTCAGGTCTTTCAGCCTCACTGATGAGCACCTGCAATCCATCCTGAGAATCTCCACAACACAGAACTCCCTGATGTTTTGTCTCATAGTGCCGTCTTAGATTAAATTCTGTAATTACAGCCACATTAGCTCCACAAATGAGACACACGGGTTCAGTAAACATATACTCAGCCTCCCATCGGTTTTTAAAGGCTCTATTTTCAAAATCAACTTTTCTCTTCAGCATCGTGTGAGCTAGCTTCGCAATAACTTGCAGCATCATAAGCTAGACTTGATTAACGCGTAAGTGTTCGCAAGGCAGCTGAAGCGCTGCATTATGGGATCTGTAGTTTATTGTGTTACCAGCGCTTCATATACCCGGCCATTAATAACAATAATACAGTATATAAAATGATCTCGGGCTGGATATAATTACACGGGCCGGATGTGGCCGCGCCCTTGAGTTTGACACATATGGACTAAATAGAACTTGAAAAGATATATTTTTCAAATGTGATCGCAATTCAGATAGAGTTGACGCGCACTACAGCCTGCATGCCTCAATAAGTCATCCTCCCTCGCTCTTACTTTTTACCGCTCATCTAATGAATACACTGAGTATGGCTTTACCAAAACAATCATTGATGGCTAATAAAGTATCCATTATTCGAGTATGTAGATCGGGATATATATATACATATATATATACCGCGTATCGCAGCGAGAAGTAGTGTGTTAAAAAGCTAGAAAAGAAAAGGGAACATTTTAAAAATAACGTAACATGACTGTCAATATACAGTATTTGTTTTGTGAGTGTTACTGAGTGTTGCTGTCATCAATGATTTGATTATCATTATTTCTTTCAATCAGGTTTGTATTTGTAGGATGTGTTGTGTTCAAGTTACATTCCGTGTTTGTCAATCGCTGTAAAGATGACAGGTTTCATTCATCGATTCGCTTCTTACTGCATCAATAAACAGCTCGCCTTCTTCTTTATCTGAGACCTGACACACTGCATGCACGGGTTTTTTACACTGTCTTCCTTTAGCGGACATTGACTTTTTCCACCGTGTGCTTTGTTTCCACAGTAGCTGCATTTATGAATATGCTTGTATGTATCAGACGCTTCATATTTTTTGCTGCCTTTTCAATTGTGTAATTCGGTTTTGTTCAGCTCTTTGGAACTGTTGCTTTTATCTGTGCACTGCGCCAGTTCACGGAGCCGCTCGTGTACATGCATCGAAGGTTCCCAGCTG
The DNA here is from genome assembly GCF_016835505.1 of Polypterus senegalus. Lineage (NCBI taxonomy): Eukaryota > Metazoa > Chordata > Cladistia > Polypteriformes > Polypteridae > Polypterus > Polypterus senegalus. The sequence continues at coordinate 115,849,298 of NC_053162.1, forward strand.
TGCTGGTGCCATCTCGCTATGTCCATGGCTGTATTTAATGTTACCTTAGTCCTGGCACTTAAAACTTTCTCTCGCAGTTTCGCTGAGTTTGTGCCAAACACCACGCTGACCATCTCATCTTCCTCTGCATAAGCACAGTCCTTAACCCGTGAATATTTAGTGGGAGTTTGCTATTGGATTGCCGCTGACGGACGGCCTTATATGGGCAGGCACTAAATTACAAACGCCAGCGGCAGCCTGTCTATGAACTTAATTTAAAGTGTAGGTTTACATCGTGCTTTGTTTCCGAAGTAGCAGAACTCATCAATATGGTTGTATATGTCACTCGCCGCTTCTTATTGTTTCGCTGCCTTCTCAATTATATAATGCATGTTTTCTTCAGCGCTTTTTGGAGGTCTTCCTGATTTTCTATGTACTGCGTGATTACGTGGGAGGCGTGATGATGTCACACGAAACTCCCCCCCACGGCGTTCAAGCTCATCTCCATTACAGTAAATGGAGAAAAACAGCTTCCAGTTATGACCATTACGCGTAGAATTTCGAAATGAAACCTGCCCAACTTTTGTAAGGAAGCTGTAAGGAATGAACCTGCCAAATTTCAGCCTTCCACCCACACGGGAAGTTGGAGAATTAGTGATGAGTCAGTGAGTGAGTGAGTGAGGGCTTTGCCTTTTATTAGTATAGATATATATATATATATATATATATATCATGTCATGCACGCGCGAGTAGGAGACCGCAGACGGATTCGAACGCACCTGGGGACACATTCGCCGGCAGGGAATGGCGGGGTACTAACTTTCTCCCTCTGCTTCCTCATAGGAAAAAGGACCTTCCTCCACCATAAGCCATTTTTGACCGCAGTATGGTACTTCCGCCCTTCCTCCGCCATCTTGTCCTGAAGTCATCAATCCCATCCTCCCTCACGGTCCTTCCCAGCATTCCTCCACTTCCGGCTCCTCCCTAATAAAATGGCCACCGACACCATGATACGGCGTCGCGCATATGAACTGTTTTGTTTGTATTTTGACCTGTTTTTTTCTTTTATTGTGGATCGTCTGCAATATATGGGGCCGGAAAACCCCAAACCTTTTGCTGTCTCCTTCTGAATCTGTTACAGTATATATATATATATATATATATATATATATATATATATATATATATATATATATATATATATATATATATATATATATATATATATATAAATGGATTGCAGGCAGAGGCTGGTGTTATGGAAGAGAAAAAATTTATATATTATCATAAATAGCCATAAAAGTAATTAAAAGCTTCTGAAACATTAGATTAAGCATAAATTAGAATGTCAAGCAAATAAGATAAGTCAAGCAAATGGTTAACTAAAACATCAGTCATATTGCATTATTTTTAAAGCTTGAGGCAGAATTGCTAGTGTGGGAAAGAAGGACAGGACAGGAATGACCAATAGAAACTGCCCGTAGACCTGTGGTCGACAAGATAGGAAGCTAAGAAAAAGGTGGCCTTGGTAGACATGTGAGAAACCAGCTGGAATGGTGAATCAGCAGAAAGACAGTAAAAGGCTTTGCTATAAACAAGGTGTGAACGGTACCCGGGCACAGACAGGCGGACATGTTGTTTCGACACCACCACACGTTTATTTACACACTATTTACAATTATTTGGTCACCAAGACCCCAGTCAATGGTCACAAAGACCTAATCACGTGCACAAAACCCCCAAATACCCAATGTCCTGGCCACAATGCCTTTCTTCGGGCCGCCTCCACTCTTCACAGCTTCGTCCTACCTCCACCCGACTCCAGCCCTGAATGACGGGAGACGGCCCCTTTTATGAAGGACCCGGATGAGCCCCAGGTGTTCCCGGCAATCTTCTGGCCACGCCCCAGCGTGGCGGAAGTGTCGGCTGTCCTCCCGGCTGCTCCCCGGGCACCGTCTCAAGTCTTCCCCCCAGCACTTCCTGGTGTGGCAGGAGTGCTGGGAAACAAATCTCCAAGGCATTGGGGCGCCTCCTGGCGGTGGCCACGGGCCCCTACAGGGAAGAGCTTCCAAGCCCTTGACCCGTGGCTCCCAAAACAACCCGGAAGGCGCACCCACGTGATCCAGGCCGGGCTCTGACCCTCTTCCGGTCCCTCCTGGCGCCCGGCCGGGTCATAGCCCCTGGCATCCCTGACAGTGCCCCACAGCCAGCGAAGACCACTCGTGGGTAAGAGCGACCCGTCCCGCGAGGGCAGCAGAGCTCCGAAACGGGCCCCACTCGAGGACAGCCGGGGTCCGGCCCCGCACTCCTAGCAGGGACAGGGGCGGAGACACAATCCAGACACCAACCCATGGTGCATCCCTGTGCCTCGCACAGGTTGTGCTCCCCTTTACCGCACCCCGGGCCTCCTTGGTGGGCACCCCCTCCGGGACCTCCACGCCTTTGTTCTGAGCCACTCGTTCCCCGTTGGCTCCTCCAGCTGCGAGCGCACCTGCGCACCGACAGAGATCCTTCTGCAGACGGCCCGACATCAGAGGGCTGTTCCGCCACGAAGGGTTCCTTCAACTCGCCCGGGGTCCGCCCCTACAAAAGAGAACACAGGGGCAGAACCGCTGCCAAAGCACCCAGCTCGTGCCACGCACGGGCAGCGTTCCCTCCAACCGCACCCCGCACTTGCCTGATCGGCACCCTCTCCGGCTTCCGTGTCCCTCTCGACGATGGAGTCGCCGGCACCGCCCGCTCTCTCCGCCGGCCTCAGGGATTCCCTCTGCTCTCTCAGAGGGCAGCCAGCCACACGCTGCACCCAGCAACGCTGCTCACCTTATCGGAGGAATCGGCACCCAGCCCTTTATTCCTCCCTTCACTCTGGGACGCCATGACGGTTTGAGACTCCTTATGGAATAAAAGGCGCCCTGTCCGTCTGCGTCCCTATAGTGCGGCGCAAGACCGCAGCCAACTCGGGCGGAGGGCGCTAGGACCCGGGCACTTAGCAGCCCGTGTCCCTTCAGCGTCCTCACGGACTCCCCCCTCGCCAAGCATGCAGTCCGCGGCGCCGCACTCCTGTCGGAGGGCTGCTTACTCGAACTGATCATTGTCTTCACAGCCTTTTCAGCAGCCCTCCCATATGCTTTACGGAGTCGGCTGTACTCACCGTCTCCGCTGTACCTCTCCGGCTGGAGATTCCAGCGTCGCGCCGTCCCGTTGTCGATAGTAACGTTCTCAGCGCCGCGAGCGCCTTCCTCTCCAGTACCAGCACCTCAGCCCGGAGGGCACATAGCACCTGTAACACACGCTGCCCGGCGGGCTGAAGGGACGCCTCCAGCTCCGCCAAAGCAGCCGGCAAAGACAGGAAGTTAACCGACGCGGAGCCCACCTGACTGTCGGCCTCCGACGCCGCCACTTCCTGTGGGCCTTCCTCCGCCCAATCGGGTCTCCCCCCTGCCCGTGATGGACATTCCCTGGTCCCGCCTCTCTACAGTCATCGGCGGCACGCAAGACACACCGTCCAATCGCGTGCCTGTCAGGGGGAGGGACTTCCGGTCCGCGGCCATCATGACTCCCTTTCTGCGGCGGCGGCGTGCTTGCCGGCAGCCTTGCTGTTGCCAGCGCCTCGAGCTGCAGCGTCTCCTCCTTCGCAGCCCTCGCGGCTGCCGCTGTGCTGCCGGAGCCCGCAAACCAGCATGCGCCCGCCACTGACGCGGATCCTGGAGGTCCCTGCCTGGAAAACAAAACACACGCCCGGCCCCCAAGGGCCGGCTGCCGATAGGCAGGGAACTCACCTCCCAGGTCCCGTCATACCGAGGAAACGTCCTCGGCGTGGCCTCTCTGGACGCCATGCCGTCCCGGGCGCCTCCAGCAACGGCGCGCTCGTCGGAGACCGCTGCACTCTTCCAATGCACGCCCGCCCGCTTCAGGGAATAACGGCCCTCCTGCGGATCCCTGGCGGTCCGTGGGGTTCCTTTACCCGGGGCTGTGTGCACGCAGCACCAGCGTGCGTGGGTGGGGTCCCCTGCTGCACCGGGCCGTCCACAACAATATTTTCTTGAACAGGTCTCCGCCTTGAAACAGGCGGAGCATCCTGCCGACTACGCCAGATGTGAACGGTACCCGGGCACAGACAGGCGGACATGTTGTTTCGACACCACCACACGTTTATTTACACACTATTTACAATTATTTGGTCACCAAGACCCCAGTCAATGGTCACAAAGACCTAATCACGTGCACAAAACCCCCAAATACCCAATGTCCTGGCCACAATGCCTTTCTTCGGGCCGCCTCCACTCTTCACAGCTTCGTCCTACCTCCACCCGACTCCAGCCCTGAATGACGGGAGACGGCCCTTTTATGAAGGACCGGATGAGCCCCAGGTGTTCCCGGCAATCTTCTGGCCACGCCCCAGCGTGGCGGAAGTGTCGGCTGTCCTCCCGGCTGCTCCCGGGCACCGTCTCAAGTCTTCCCCCCAGCACTTCCTGGTGTGGCAGGAGTGCTGGGGAAACAAATCTCAAGGCATTGGGGCGCCTCCTGGCGGTGGCCACGGGCCCCTACAGGGAAGAGCTTCCAAGCCCTTGACCCGTGGCTCCCAAAACAACCCGGAAGGCGACCCCACGTGATCAGGCGGGCTCTGACCCTCTTCCGGTCCCTCCTGGCGTCCCGGCCGGGTCATAGCCCCTGGCATCCCTGACAAAGGTCAAAATGATGTCATGCATGAAAAATAAAATTAGTATATTCAGGCACTAGCATAAATAAATATAGAAAAATATAATGGAATTAGCGCAGAGATTAAGCCAAATCAAGCATGCCAAGCAAATGATTAAATAAAGGCACACACCATATTTCTTTTAGTTAAAAGCTTAGCTTTGGGTACCAAATAACTAGTATGAAAGGCTTAGGAAAGAAAATGACACAAAAAAGCCCAAAAATGGAAAAAGGAAGCATCTGCCCAACCAAAGACCAATCAAAAATAAGCAAAACAGAAACTAGAGATGAGCAATGGACAGTGAGGACAGGTGCAGAATGAGCTAATTGAGCAAGGTCGGAGTGATAAGAAATTACTATATAAGTTTTGAGTTTTGAACGGTTTCGGGGCTCAGCTCAATTTGGCCGTATTGGGTTGAGTCCTTGTTGTTATTATTGTTGTTTTATTGCAATAAAGCTTTAAAACTCTGTTTGCCTATCCTGAGTCCTAATAGCCTTCATTTTCAGATAAAAAGCCTTCTGGTGACAATTTTTCACCATGACAATATTTGAATGTTCCTAAAGAAACAAGGCAAAATTCTACACTGTAAAAGATGTCAGTAAATTTAACAGTAAAAATATTATAAATGATGAAAATAAAAAAAGTTTCTGAAAAAAAGGAAAGTTACCTTATGTTCTACTGAAAATTACCTGTATCTTAAACAATACATTTCATTAATTTTTTATAGCCAAATACTGATACATTACAGTTACACTTAAAAAATTGCTGTTAATTTTACAGTGTAAAACTGTTAAATAGTGAGGGTAAACAACTGTAAAATGTAAAACGGTAAAATTGCACTTTTTATGTTTTGTTTTGCATTTCAGATTTCTTCTAAAAGGTTGATTTTATTTACACAGCATGAAATACAAAACACAAAAACATTGCACTTTAAAATCCCCATTATCCCCATCAATATTATGTGAGCAAAGGAAATAGTTGAACATTTACACAAGGTATTGTGACGGATGGCCGGGGCTGATACATATAATCCAGGGGAACAGTCATGGGCTGCACAATACCTCCCCCGGGTCGCTAGATGCCATCCCCCTGGGTGGCAGTGGTGCCTCAGATTCCTGCAGGACTCCATGGGAGATGGAGTCCTCTACAGCCTTGTTGGGACCCGGGGTGGCCACCAGGCAGTTCTTCAGCCACACCCGGGTGGACTATAAAAGCAGACAGCAGCCACCACTCCGGAAGCCACAGTCGGGAGGAAGACAACAACGCTTGCCGGGAGGAGTGGTGGTGAAGAGTGTGTTTTTGTTTTGGTGTTTTTGTTTGTGTTTTGTGGGACTGTGCTGTGCCTGTGGGACATGGGGAAGACATGTCTCACAGGTGAAGACAATAAATTTGTGTTTACTTTTTACATGTACCTCCGTGTTTCTCTGTGCCAGGTCCGGCACCAATATAGCATCTTTCTACACTATATTACATTTATTTTATGTCCTTTTTAGATTGGAATCCTGTGAAGCTTACAAATGTATATTACAATTCTAATTGTACAAAAACAACACTATAAACATAAACATACATGTTACTTGTTTAATTTAAGTCCTTGAAATAAACTGATTGTCCAAATATAATCAGAAAAAGAAGTATAAAACCGATATGTGAACGCTTACCCGTGATTGCTATTTACTGTGTAATTTATGTAAAGAATGCAATTTCAACATGCAATCAAAAAACAATGTTGGGATTTTTCCAGCCAGGGTCTTGCAATGGAGATCCTCAGTACTGCATATCAGGAATGACTCTGAACAGCAGCTGTAGTAAGTAGACAGAAAGATAGATTGATTGATAGTGTTGTGAACCTTGAGTGTTCCCAAGCACACAAGTCCCAAACAATCCCAAACAAATACACTAGAGGGGGAAATTCTGTCATGAACTATTACTAGTTTCACAGAGGGCAGCTTAAAGTCTTTATAAATAAAGGTTTTATTTAAAAAAAAAAGGCTCTTTTAACAGTGAAGCTCTGGGGAGCACAAGAGGCATAAAAGAGAATGCTTGCAAAAGGTAAGATAATCCAAGAAAAACAAGTCCCAAACACAAATTCAGTGAAGAAAGCCAAAAAACAGAGCACGGGTTAAAAAATCCAGAAATATACAAAATAATCATAAGCACTTAAACTCGCTGTAAAAAAAAACTCATTAACTCCCAAGTGAATTCAAATGACCAGCATGGATCAATAAATTGGAGACCACTTTGAGTATATAAACATTAATAAAATCGAAGAACCAGGCAGGAGGAAGCTTATTCATTGATTCTTTAATTTCTTTTCATGAAGAGGGATATACTCCATCTCAGCTGACTCTGATGGAATGGTCACTAAGCCGGCTCATATTTATAGACATTTGAATTACATAACAGTGCTGAGTTAATGCTTACATACTGTGTCATACTCTGATTGGTTTGTTGGCTTGCACCATCTGAATATTCAATCTGATTGGTTTAAAGACATGGGCTGTTTTCAGCAGAGACCATAAGCAGCTTACACACCCCAAAATGAAAGTTTCATTCCACTCTATTATTTATCCTTCAAGTTCAGCTCTTATCCTTTTATAGAAACTGTGTATGTGACAACTGTCATGTCTTAATGGATATGTGAAAGAACATGACATCAGCCAATTTCTTGAATCATCCCATTGAACATTCTATTTGTTTATTTAAACAACTCAGCTGTCTCTTCATGCTATCTAAAACAAATGCTGTGTATTTCTTTTAATGTACACTGCACACTAAAACACTTTATGCACCAACTATGTTACCTCTATAACTAAAGTTCTTCTCTCACACCAGCCCTGCCTTTATAGGGCTGAGAGCAGTTCCTTTCAGTAATAGGAAGGTGACCCCACCTCTTGGGGCCCACCCACAAATAACAAAGAACATGACAAAAGATGCATAAACATAAAGAAGCTAAATAATCAATAATGTGAACAAAAGCAATGAACAAAATAGACATAGAAACAGCACCTGACACCTACCATGATAGATAGATAGATAGATAGATAGATAGATAGATAGATAGATAGATAGATAGATAGATAGATAGATAGATAGATAGATAGATAGATAGATAGATATGGTGTTTAAAAGGCATTTTTATACCACATATGAGCACTGATGAGAGGTGACATGGAGTGTTTATCCACAATTGAGCACATCAAGAATATGCGTTTTGTGAAGCCTCTTTAGTGTGCTCTGGGGTTGGAGAAAGGTGTAAGGCACCTACGTCTGAACAGGTTGAAACAATCACTTGGCACATTTAATGACATGATTGCTGTTGTTGTTCCTATTAATAGTATAAGCCATATGAAACACTGAGGGTTCAGTCAGTTACCTTACAAATAAGTCAGCTGTCATGTACAGTATTATCAGTCAAGTAATCTGCCAACAGTACTGAATCATGGGTTGACCTAGGCAACTGAGCAACATTTGTCAGCCATCTTAGTATCACAGATGGCTTGTATATTAATGGAATGTCATTGCTTATGGTTAACAAAAGCAAGTTCATTCTTGCTATGTGCTCTTTTTGCAGTATGAGTGTTGTTGTCCAGATTACATTAGGAAAACTGCACGGGGCTTCAGGTTGCCTTTTTATGTTTTCATGAACACTCAAACCATATGAAAACTAAATCAGGCACCTCATCAGTCTATTTATGGCTACCAGCAAAGCAGGCTTGATGGAGTAGAAGCTTGGATGAGATTTTCTGACCTGTCGTCAAGTTCCCTCTGGTAGGTGATTGTTACCAAACAGCCAACCATTGTGAAAATCTGAAAATGAACAGTTATAGTCCAATTTCAGTTTTCTCCTGATACTCAAAAAATGTTTTTTTTTTAATGGTGGAAAAAAATAATGCAATGATTACTGTGAAATAATACAATATAATACAAAATGTTTTTGTTTTTTTGTATGGTAGGAATAAGCTTCAGTGCATCAGCACCAAACACTGAAACCAAATTCTAGGAACGCATGTGATCTGTTGCCAGTTATGATGAACTGCTTTCTTTCTTTGCACTCATTGTATATAATCTAAAAGCATGACGTTGAAATGCACTGATCAAAATATGTTTATTTGAAAAGCCTTGGATATGGATCATGAGTGAAAAACTATGCCACTTACTTGTCAGGTAGTTAGTTGCATGTTGTTGACAGCAACATACATGACACTTTGCACAATGGTGAAAATCCTGTTCTGTATACTGTATATACCTGAGAAGAAAGTTTTTGTTGTTGATGTTGACAAATCACATGGTTGGAAGGGTCATTTGACAATGAATGCAAGCTGCACCTCCTGCATTTACTCAGTTGGCCGTTATCACTGCTGAACTACAGCTACAGTTTATCTGTAGCTTGTCAGAAGTGCCCAGAGCCTACACACTGCTGAAAAACTAAACCTGCTGTTGTGTTTTTATTTTTATTTTTGTTTTCAGTTTTTAGTTTATATTAGCTGAAAATACCTGAAACTGTGAAAATAACTAGGTGCTAGAATAATGTTTTAATATACTGTATTTTTCATTCTCTCTATTTCAATCTCAGAATAGTTGGAATGGATCATATTCTTTATGTTTTTAATATTGACATGGCACACTGCACTTTGATGGCTCTCAAGTATATATATATATATATATAAACTTTGACAGTGCATACTCTGTCCCTCCCTATAATATATACCTCATAATTTCAATTGCTGTTTCTGTATATTTTTTCTGACTAACCAACCATTTTCTCTTGTACTACTTGCTGCTCTTCTGTAGTGCATATTGAAGTTTGGCAGCTCCTACACTTTTCACATTACATACTAGTTTTTTTTTGTGGTTTCCTCAGAACTTCTACTGCAGGTGGGACCCTCTTCCCTCCTAAGTCCACCACTTCCTGCACACTTATGAAAGGTGAAAGGTTATGAAAGTAAAACCAGGAAAACTAAAGCCTACAAAACTAAATGAGATGGATTTTGACCCAATATAATTGAGCCTTTAAAGAATAGACTGGTACTAGATTAAAGAATAATGACAGGACATATTTCCCCTAGTCATTCACAAAATACAGAATAATTTAATAAAAAAAATAAAGTAGTGTTGTACTGTACTGTACTGTAATAGAACAAAGCCAAAGTCCAATACATCCAAAATGGTAGGGAGTACTGAATTGCTGTCTATTTCTGAAATCTATTTATTGTGTTGCAAGGTAATAAAGACGACAGTCCTACCTGCATTGGTTCCAAAGAAACTATGTTTGAATTGGAAATCAGTCCACCGAATAGCACACACACAAAAAGGGAAACAAAAATGAGGTTAGATGGATGTGTTGGGAAAACCCAAACAGATGAGAATATGCAATATGCAGACTGCAGGCCGGGCAGGGTGTCGAATCTGGATCTTATGAGTGAGAGATCTGAGTGCCGCATTTGACACCATTGATCACAACATTCTTAGAAATCGCCTTAGTCAATGGGTGAGCCTCTCTGGCAGTGTCTTAAATTGGTTTGAATCCTACCTGGCAGGTAGAAAATTCTTTGTTAGTTGTGGTAATCAAATCTCAAAGACACATGATATTCTATATGGTGTTCCACAAGGCTCTATCCTGGGTCCGCTGCTCTTTTCAATCTACATGCTTCCGTTAGGTCAGATTATCTCAGGTTACAACGTGAGTTACCACAGCTATGCTGATGACACACAGCTGTATTTATCAATAGCACCTGATGACCCCGACTCTCTTGTTTCACTAACACAATATCTTGCTTGTGTTTCTAAATGGATGAATAGTAATTTTCTCAAGCTAAATGAAGAGAAAACAGAAATTTTAGTGATTGGCAATAATGGATATAATGAGGTTATTAGAAATAAACTTGATGCATTAGGATTAAAAGTCAAGATGGAGGTAAAGAACTTAGGGGTAACTGTTGACTATAACCTGAATTTTAAATCAAATATTAATCAGATCACTAGGACAGCATTTTTTCACTTAAGAAACATAGCAAAAGTTAGACCTCTTATATCACTGAAAGATGCTAAGAAATTAGTTGACGCTTTTGTATTCAGTATTCTAGATTACTGTAACGCATTCCTCTCAGGACTATTTAAAAAAGGCATAAATCGTTTGCAACTAGTGCAGAATGCAGCTGCTAGAATCCTAACTAGGAAAAGAAAATCGGAGCACATTTCTCCAGTTTTGATGTCACTACACTGGTTACCTGTGTCATTCAGGATTGACTTTAAAATTCTGCTTATGGTTTACAAAGCCTTAAATAATCTCGCTCCATCTTATATATCGGAATGTCTGACACCTTATATTCCAAATTGTAACCTTAGATCCTCAAATGAATGTCTGCTTAGAATTCCAAGAGCTAAACTTAAAAGAAGTGGTGAGGCGGCCTTCTGCTGTTATGCACCTAAAATCTGGAATAGCCTGCCAATAGGAATTCGCTAATACAGGTTAATACAGTGGAGAACTTTAGAAAACTATTAAAAACTCATTACTTTAACATGGCCTTCTCATAACTTAATTTTAATTTAATCCTGATACTCTGTATGTTCAATTTATTATCATAACTATTCATGGTGGCTCTAAAATCTATACTAACTCCTACTCTCTCTTCTGTCTCTTTTCCCTGTTTTCTGTGCTGGCGACCTGCGCCACCACCACCTAATCAAAGCATCATGATGCTCCAACATTGATGGATTAAAAGATTAAAAGCCAGAAGTCTACATGACCATCATCATCAAGTCCTTCCATGAGAACCCTAAATACAAAGAGGAATGTTTCATTTATGTTAGGTAGAATGCCCAAAGGGCATGGTCTGGAAGCCATGCAAAGTTTTTTTTTTTCTCTCCAGCCATCTGGAGTTTTTTTTCTATCCTCTCTGACCATTGGACCTTACTCTTATTCTATGTTAATTAGTGTTGTCTTATTTTAATTCTTACTTTGTCTTTTTTTGTCTTTTCTTCAGCATGTAAAGCTTTTGAGCTACATTATTTGTATGAAAATGTGCTATATAAATAAATGTTGTTGTTGGTGTTGAGGGCAGCGGCTCTGACAACAACAACATTTATTTATATAGCACATTTTAATACAAATAATGTAGCTCAAAGTGCTTTACAGGATGAAGAAAGAGAAAAAGACAGAAAAAACAAAAAAAAATCTCCAGACGGCTAAAGAAAAACAAATCTGCATGGGTTCCGAGGCCACAAGACCACCCAGCCCCCTGTAGGCATTCTACCTAACATAAATGACCTCAGTCGGTCCTCATTGTATTCAGGGTTCACATGGAAGAACTTGATGACGAAGGTCATGTGGAGTTCTGGCCTTTAGATCAGATGGGGGTGGCGCAGATCGCCACCACAGAAAACCAAAAAAAGAATAGCAGAGAAAGTAGGGGTTTGTATGGATTATGGAGCCACCAGGAATGATATTGATAATTAAATGCATTTACAGAGTATCAGGATTTAACTAAAGTGAAGCTATGAGAAAGCCATGTAAAAATAATGTCTTTTTAGCAGTTTTTTAAAATGCTCCACTGTATTATCCTGGCGAATTTCTATCAGTAAGCTATTCCAGATTTTAGGTGCATAACAGCAGAAGGCTGCCTCACCACTTCTTTTAAGTTTAGCTCTTGGAATAATAGACAATCATTTGAGGATCTAAGGTTATGATTTGGAGTGAAAGGTGAAAGACATTCTGAAATATAGAATGGAGCGAGATCATTTATGGCTTTGTGAACGACTAAAAACACCATGCTTTGGCCAAAATATATTTAAAAGATTTCTGTACAAAATACATTACAGTATAATATCAGTATTAAATATAATTAGCAAAAAGCCACTGTTGATAAAAAAAAAAACTTATTTTCATTCCTTCCTTTAACAATTTTTAATGACTAGGAGGTTTCCTTGTTGCTACAAAAAGCAGCTCCTTGAATAATTATATTGAGATCCATACTAAAATATTTATAAAATAATTAACTAATCTTAATATTTGTCAAAAAATTTTAACCCCAGTATTTAATTTCGTTAGTTATTCTGAACATTACATACTGAAAAATCTTAACTCATATTGCTTATGAGCTTTCAATGGGAAAGCAATTCAATCCATACATTGAAATAACAGAAAGAAACTAACGTAGTAAATTAACTGTACCATTTGTAACTGCTGCTTAACTCTGAACTCGCCGCCTGAGCGCAGAGCTTTTTGTCTCGAGAAATGTCATCGTGTGGAGTGGGGTACGCACAGTGACTGAACTGCATTGAGCGCTCGTACAAAAACTGCAGCTTGCTGATTGTATAGAACACATCAGGCTGCGCACCCCTGCGCTCTCACGTATTATTATTATTATTATTATTATTATTATTATTATTATTATTATTATTATTATTATGTTGATTCTGTAAGATGGGATTCCCAGACTCAGTATCAAATAATTACTTACATTGCTCATTTTCTGATATTACAGGTACGCTTAAACTGTTGAAAGCATTTGCTGGATAATGGTGATCACCTTACTTTTTTACGATTTTACATAGCGAATATAGCAATACTGACCGTCAGTTTATTCATTTTACAAGTCAATTTCGTTTAATTTCTAATATGTTTCAACAAAAATAGTATTTTAATTTTTAACATATTAGAAACGTCTAGATTTTATAATTAGTTTCTTCAAAACGTTCCAGAAAAACAGCACCTTAAACCAATTAAATATATTTAGATTTTTTCAAAGGTTTCAGGAAGTAATTATAAATAATGGTTCGTTAAAATGTATTTACTAATTAAATTAATGCTAATCATACAGGTTTCCCTGTAATTTTTATCCGCGCAATTCATAATCCGTGTTACTTTGTGCATATTTAAAAATCCTATCACTAAAGTAAACAGCTTTCAAATAACATAAATTGACGTTTATGTTACTTTTACACTATACTTTCTTTTATTATGTAAGGTGTGCAGACAGCACAAAATCCGTAAAGTTAGAAATACAGTATAAAACAACACAAGATGTTCTTATGGAAAAATACATACATGGGATTTCTCCAAATAAACACGACAGCAGTTTAAATCATTCAAATGCACTTAATTTTAGATCTGTACTATTGCATTATAGTCCGCGATTCTGTTTACTGTTAACAGAAGCGTTTTAGCACTTCTAAATGTACCAGTTGGTATAGTCACTGACCTTTCTTTCATTTGTAATTTTTAAATAAATGTATCATTTATGAACAAACTGCAAGTTGCGTTTCAACAATTAGACTGGGGTTCACGTCCTACGTGTTCTTTTCATGTTCTCCCCGTGTTTGTGTGGGATCCCTGCAGGGGCTCTGACTTCCTCCCACGGTTAGGGAGATATAGGTTAGGCCAATTGAAGATACTAAATTAGCCCTAATATTTCACCATGAATACATTTTGAAGCCAATAATATTAAAGTGAGAAACCTTTTTGATGTTTTTAATGAAATGTTTAATTAAAAACTTTAAATGTCATATTCTGGCATGATTTGCATTGGTCTAGCCATTTAAATAAACAAAAGTCTTTGTGATGTAAGTAAATAAAAAGGGAGAGCGACAGGGTCAAGACTCAGAATCTTTGCATCTAAACCTGTGAGACAACCACATTAAACACTGCACTACTTTGTAGACCTCAATATGTCAAATGATATAAAATGTAAGTGTAATTATTTTAAGCAAATTCGTTTCTAAGGAAAACTACACAAAAGCTGACTTTGATAATGTACAGTATACATTTTTTTTCGCCTTAGGTGTTTGTCACTTTTCTGTTGAAATGTTTGAATAATTGTATTAGAATGCAATAAGACTAATAAAGTGTCAATCCATCCATTTTCTGAACCCACCTACTGTATTTCAACTCTGGATTTCAGGGACCAAGACCCAATCTAGATATGCTGTATACGCTTTGGAGGCCTGGGTGAAAACGGCATACAGGCACTGGGGTAACTTGCAACCTCGGAGAGCTGAAGCCAGTTTTCTGGAGCCTCAAGACATTAGAGCTACCAACATTCCAGAACTAAGAATATAAATTTGGAAATAAAATGAAAGTTACGGACGTCACTATCCAACATTATAGCACTAAAACTGGCAGTAACATCTATTAAATACATTTAGCTGCACACCGCCAAAGTAGACGATATAAAATGCAAATACATTAGCAAGTCATCAATTTTAATGCCACTAATTTCATATTGATCAGACAAAAAATGATAAAATCAATAACTGTTTTTAAGGTGCTGGTATTTAAGGAGTGTTATAATACCTTGTTTATAAAAGTTTATAACATTCGTTACCTTAAATTCTGTTACAGCCGAAGGAGCTGCTGCGCTATTCTGACGCTCGTCCATTGGATTTGCAGCTTGCGCTTCCTTCAACTCCACTGTCGCTCTACTTTTCTCTCTGACTAACTTTCTCTCCGCAACGAGACCTTATTGTCAGGCGAGTTTTCACCGTGCTATACTACGATAGTCACTGTGATAAAACTCCATTGAGGACTCGTACAAAAACCACGGATTGCTAAATATTATTCTTCAGATTAAAAGGCTTATGCAGACGCTCGTGTATCATATCGGGCATAAGATACAGTTCTTTATTACCTTTTTTCTTACATGGAAAATACCTTCCGTATGAAAAATAACGACTGAATGTATATCTGTTATTTCGTAAGTACCTGCGTGGAATTTTTATTTAGTTATTTATTCATTTATTAAATAGAAGTGTACGATTGCTTAAAATGTGTTTATACGTTTTTATGTGATTATTAGATACAGAATAATAATGTCGGTGTTTGCCGACCGAGACTTGACATTAGTTCGATTATTATCGCACTATCATATTGCTCAAACTCCTTTCCCGTTCAAATTGACATATGGAGATATTTATAAAACATTTTAACTGCTGGTTTCCCACTCTAAAAAAAAAGGATCGTTGTCGTCAAAACAGTTGGTTATTTATTTGTTTGTTTAATTGTATACAAAAGTGTAACACAGAAAACTGATACGTTTGGCCACACTTCTAAAACCATATAAACATATTAAATTTAAGTAAGAATCAAAACCATATTTGTGGGAAGAAATCTTTGAAATTAGATGGAAATTATGCATTACAGTCATTATATTTAAAGTAAAATTTCAGTTTTAAGTTTAATAAATAAATATTTATTATAGTGCATTTTGCAAAAGGCTCATACTCCCTAGAAATCTAGGTTATTTTATTTCCAACCTAATGCAAGTTCAAAACTAACACAAATCGCTATTAGAAACACACAAAAAAGCACTTTGTTTAACTTTCAATGATTATTTAATTTGAAATATTCAAACAGCTCTGGAGATTAATATTATCCTTATCTTCAGAACATTGTCTTTCCCACAAAAGGAACATGGATAGGTATCTTGGGAAACCGCGCTTTTCTTTAGCTGCTCAGCTATGCATGTTTGGCTTTGTGTGTAGCAAGTGTCACAAAGGCTATAAGGCCACCAAGTTAATTCCTTTCATGATTTTGTAACCGCTGATCTCCTTTTGCTTAAACTAAAAGGTTTCAATTACCTCAATCTTTCTTTATTTTCCATACCTTACAGTACTGGTATCAGCCTTTATTTTAATTTTTGTTAGTCTAATTCAGTTTAATTGTTATGATAAGCCCAAGGGGAAATTTTGGTCACAACATAAGAGCATAACCCTGAGAAGTAGCACACTTTCTCAGAAAACAATGTTAAACAAAAGCAATGATAGTCTAAGACAAAATTGAAAAGAAAAAGAAAGACATTGTTTAAAGCAAATACAGCCTTCCTTATATAGTCTAATTGAAGTGAGGATAAACAGATGTTAAAACCTCCATCCAGCCATTTTCCAACCCGTTGAATCCAAACACAGGGTCACGGGGGTCTGCTGGAGCCAATCCTAGCCAACACAGGGCGCAAGGCAGGAACCCATCCCAGGCAGGGCACCAACCTACCACAGATGTTAAAACCTTTTGTTGCTATATTCAAAGTAGCATAGCAAATACCACAAGAAAGAGTTGAAGACACATGTTATAAAAGATAGGCCCCAGCTGCTCAGCACATGTTTTGAGTAACAGCCCCACAACGTTATCTGGGCCAAACCCTTTCCTTATCTTATACTTTTATTATATCTGCCTTATCAAAAATAATAACCACTACTTTTTTTAAAAAAAACAAGCACTATACTGTAATAGGCAATCATGAGAAGAGGCAAGGTCAAAACAAAGTGAAGATCAAAATAAGGAGATCAGAAATACTAGCAAATAGCCAAAACAGGAGACAACAATCATAGTCAGGAAAAGGTCAAAAGAAATTCAAAAACAGAGAATCAAAATGAGTATTTAATCAAAGCAATAACAAGGATTTTTTGGGAAATCCAATACAGATAAAACCTTGAGGTGCACTTTTATCCTGTCAAGTCGTAATTCATAAACTCAGAGGACAGGCCTCTAGCAACATGGGTGCTGTCCGAACAATGGAAGCTACCAATTAATAAACAAAATGGTGACAGACATGCGTTTCTAATAAATATATACAAACAAAATTAAGCCAAATGGCGAACAATAGATGTAACCACAAGAATACGTGGGGTAGAAAACCCCAAGCATGCAAGAAAATCAAAACAGAGATCAGTTCCCATAAAAGCGTAACAAATAATCCTGACTCTACCAGTCTTTGCTTCAGCTTTTATTAAATCTCTGGAGTTAGCACTGCATTGCCTCTTTTGTACTATGGAGACCATACCTTTATGCTGTGCTTCAGAGGCCGCATAAATACACTCTTGACTTGTACTCCACTCATTGGGCTGTATAATCTAACATCCTTTTGAACTTCTTCATTGTTCCTTTACACTGCCTAGATATACATTGGGCAGTGATGAGTCCAATACTACTCCTCGGTCCTTCTCATACGAATGCACTTTCAAGTTTCAGATGCCCCAAACATACAACATTTTCACTTAAAAATGTGTAATACCTTTATCTTTATTTTGCATTAAATTTCATCTTCAACAAGTTTGCCTAAGTCTGAGTTCAGTCAAGCCCCAATTCTCAGACCCACTTAATTCAATTTATGGTTCCATTGCCACACTGAATGCAATGCATGAACCAGTCCTGGTTAATGAGCCAATCGCCAATCTAACTTAGGCCTTACACTATAAATACTTGTTAATATTTATGGCAATGTATAGATTTTTATTTACCAGTAACATCTTATTTAAATTAACCCTGACAATAATAGGCACAGGAATAATCTAATTTATTCTTTTTTGTACATAATGTGCCTTTCCCTGAATTCATTACAAATCAGATATGCTTGTTTTGATAGGCTCCAGCCCCTCACAACCCTGCTCAGGATTAAGTGGGCGTTGAATATTTTATGGTTTAGTATAAAATACAATACAATGAAATAAATATGAAAGAAAAAAATACCTGATGGGAAAATATTTACAATGCTAAGCTAACTATTAATCAGTTTTTTGATCCCAGAGCCTGTCTTAGCAGCACTAGAAATGATGTAGGAACTAACACTGGATCACGTGTCATTTCATTACAGGGTAATTGCAAGGGCACACACATATACACTCTCACTAGGACAACTTATGCATACAAATCACCTTAACCTGTACATTTTTGTTGTTTGCTTAGAAACCAAAACTATAAAAAAGAATATTTACTCTGATAAAATAGAAACAAGCAAATTGCACTCAGATCTGCTAGAACCCCTGGAGTTGAGAAGTAGCAATTACACATAATTAATGTAATATTAAAAATTAACAGGAGAAATTACAAAGTTAAAAATACACAGTAGTTCATTACTTTGCCGAAGCACTTAGTGTAGCATCCTTTCTCCTTCTTCTTTTGGCTGCTCCTGTTAGGGGTCACTATAGAAGATCATCTGTTTTCATATCTTCCTGTCCTCTGCATCTTGCTCTGTCACACCCACCACCTGCATGTCCCCTCTCACCACATCTAAAAACATCCTCTTAAGCCTTCCTCTTTTCCTCTTGCCTGGCAGGTCCATCCCTGGCATCCTTCTTCCAATATACTCAGCATCTCTCTTCTGCTCATGTCCAAACCAATGCAATCTCACCTCTCTGTCTTGGTCTCCAAACCATCCAACCTGAGATGACCTTCTAATATACTTGTTCCTAATCCTGTCCATCCTCTTCACACTTAATGCAAATTTTAACATCTTTACCTCTGCCACCTTTGTCAGTGCCACCGTCACCAACCCATATAAACTACCTGGTCTCACTACCATCTTGTAGGCCTTCCCATTCACTCTTGCTGGTGCCCATCTGTTACAAATCACTCTTGACACTCTTCTCCACCTACTCCATCCAGCTTGCACTCTATTCTTTACCTCCCCATTACTTAATACTATTGATCCCAAGTATTTAAATTCATCCACCTTCGCCAGCTTTACTTCTTGTATTCTCACCATTCCTCTGACCTTCCTCTCATTCACATACATGTATCCTCTCTCCAGAGAATATCGCCACCTCTCCACAGTCTCCTCAACCTGCTCCCTACTCATGTTATAGATCACAATGTCATCGACAAATATCATAGTCCACAAGAACTCCAGTCTAAACTCTTCTGTCAACCTGTCCATCTCCAAAGTAAATAAGATAGGGTTCAGAGCCAATCCTTGATGTAATCTCACCTCCACATTAAATGCATCTGTCACACCTACCACAGACCTCACTACTGTCACATTTTCCTTGTACATATCCAGTACCATTCTTACACACTTCTCTGCCTCACCAGACTTCCTCATGCATTACTACAAATCCTCTCTAGGTACCCACTAATATGCTTTCTCCAGGTCCACGAAGACACAATTCAACTCTTTTTGACCTTCTCTATACTTTTCCATCAATACCCTCAGTGGAAACAACACATCTGTAGTGCTCTTTCCTGGCATGAAACCATATTGCTGCTCAGTAATCATCACCTTTTTTCTTAACCTAGCTTCCAGTACTCTTTCCCAAAACTTCATTCTGTGGCTCATCAATTTTATCTTTCTGTAGTTACTACAGTTCTGCACATCACCCTTACTCTTAAAAT
Source organism: Polypterus senegalus (assembly GCF_016835505.1). Lineage (NCBI taxonomy): Eukaryota > Metazoa > Chordata > Cladistia > Polypteriformes > Polypteridae > Polypterus > Polypterus senegalus. Next base: position 115,869,079 of record NC_053162.1, read on the forward strand.
TGGTACCAGTACACTTCTTCTCCACTCCTCAGGCATCCTCTCACTTTCCAAGACTGCATTAAACAATTTGGTTAAAAACTCCACTGCCATCTCTCCTAAACACCTCCATGCTTCCAAATGTATGCCATCTGGACCAACAACCTTCCCATTCATCATCCTGTTCATAGCTGTCCTTACTTCCTCCTTGCTAATATGTTGCACTTCCTGGTACATTATCTCCATATCATCCAACCTTATCTCTCTCTCATTCTCTTCATTCATCATCATCTACTTAACATAATCACTCATTTGTGAGTACATTTCCATCATTATCCTTGATCACCCTAACCTGCTGCTCATCTTTCCCATCTTGGTCCCTCTGTCCTGCCAATCGGCACAGGTCATTTTCTCCTTCCTTAGTGTCCAAACATTCATACAACTAATCATTTACTTTATCTTCAGCCTTTACCACCTGTCTCTTCACCTTATGCCTTATCTCCTTGTACACCTGGGGGGAAGAGAGCAAGTTACTTCTTTCTTATCTTTTTCACCTCCATAACTGTGTGCCAACATAATAATAAGTTCCTTAGCCTTATTACCTGGCAATAATATGAATTCATGGTTAAAGCTAATTTATGAAACAACAGATTACTGAAGCTTACAAAATGTCCTCAAAAGCCTAGAAGCAGTGTCTCACCAAACAGTGAAAGTTTTAAGCTGGAATGTCAAAGGTTTCAAATACTAAATAGAAAAAAGTATTCTTCCACCTAACAGACTCAAATGCTAAGAAAGTGTTTTTGCAGGAGACTCAATTAATAGTTTAAGTTAATAACTTAAGTTTTTCACTCCAGCTATAAAAATAAAACTACCATACAAACAAAACTACAAGTGTGGGAATCTCATGACATAAAATAATCTGATTTATAGCATCTATTGTATCTGATCCTGAAGGGCGATATATCCTTGGTGATAGGTAATTTATTCAAAAATAAAATAATTTTGATAAATATCTATACATTTAATGAGGATGATAGAGATTATATCCAAAATGTATTTGAATCTATTCCCAATATGAACACTCATCAATTATAATGGCTGGAGACTTTAATTGTGTTTTAAATCCAGACCTGGAGAGGTCTTCAACTACAGTGGCAATAACTTCTAATACCACAAAAACAATCACACAGTTTGTAATGAAAAGTAACTTATCAGACCCATTGAATCACTATGCCATACACACTCATTTTGTAACTGGTGCCTTAACCCCTGTCATTAGCAGATGTGAACTTTCAAGGATTCACCTCCAAACAAATTGACTATTTTTTAGCAACAAACAGATCCTCAAATGTCACTGCAAAAAACACTCTGGGAAACTCTGAAGTCTTTTTTAAGAGGACAGATTATTTCATATCTTCCCCAAAAATTAAATTTGAGACCAAGAAAGGCGTCAGAGTTAATAAGCAAAATTACCAGAATAGATCAGGAATACCCCAGGGGCCTCATGTATAACGCTGTGCGTAGAACTTGCACTATAACATGGTGTAAGCACAAAAGCCGAAATGTGCTTACGCACAGAAAAATCCAGATGCAGGAATCTGTGCGCGTCTCAACTTCCACGTTCTTCCGCTACATAAATCCCGATCAGCGTGAAAACTAACGCTCGTGCACGCGCTTTATGTAATGCCCCAACTCCTCCCAGAATTACGCCTCTTTGAATATGCAAATCAATATAAATCACCCTTAAGCTCAGCCTTCTGTGAAAAGACAATGGGAAAAGCACGGGGGAAAATATAAGAATTTCAGCGAATACCAAGTGGAGGCAAAGGAAAAATATACTATTTGTTTAATTAAACCGTGGTATAATCAACAAAAGGAAGTTGATCGAGTGACATAGCGTGTTGGAGAAACTTGAAAGCTCAGATATCAGTCGCCGTGAAAAGGCGAGTCATAGCCTACCGTCTGAGTGTCATATGAAAGCTTTTTAGGGTACAGAGAAATAAAAGGCACAGTGGAGAAAAAAAGCACGAAATGTCAACTTCAATCTCGAAATTTCCACTTTAATCACGTAGTTTATTTTGTCATTAAAGTAGAACATTATAAACGTCATCTTAAAATCATTTACTTAACCAGTTTCTCAAATCACATCGTAATTAAAGTAGCACGTTAAATGCTTTGTTTTGTATTTGATCTTCTATGTGATCTATGTGTGTGAATCACTACTTGCTTCTTAAACCAGCTTTCTTCCTCCGACTGTACACAGAATCCATTACATTCGTGATATTACAGCTCTCTGAATAACTAAAATACTGAGATGTATACGTGATATCATTAAGAGTTAAAGCATGTTATTAAACATGGGTTTTACAGCGTAGCGATTGTGCACGACCATCAATGAAATTATTTATTGCAGCAGTAAATCAGGGGCGGCTCTAGGTTTGTGGTGGCACTGGGCAGAAAAAGAATCGGTGGCTCCTTCGCCCTCCAATGTCAGTGAGGTAGCTTATGCACGGCGGATGGCCACGTCCGTTGCAGACACTAGCCGCCTCGTGCTCATGACACAAGCATTTAACTTTTGTCGAAATTTGCCGCTGCATTTTTAGCTGTGTCGTTATTTTCTCTTTCTGTTTTATATTCAATATGTATTGGCGTGGCCGCCCATGCAGTTCTTGCTTTTCTTTCTCCAAGTAACCGATTGCCACACAATCAGCTCTGTAATAGATGTTAAGCCATCTGTAAACTTAGAGCACTGATTCTTTAAAAAGTTTAAGGAACATTGAAATATCTTCGTAGTACATGTTTAATTATTCTATCCCTCACGCCAGTCCCAGTGAAGAATATAGATTATTTAAATGAAGTTAAAGTTTTACCTGTATAATATAATAAACATATTTTGCTGCATTTCATCTTAAAAATGATATTGTCATCATATGTAAATACGCACTTTATAAAGTGGCTCAGGTTGTGCAATATTATAACTGTAGTACAAGTTTACAGTGAGGTAATTGTACTTATAAGTACAAACAGTTCTACAAGGAGCAGTGATTGAGTGCGTTTATAGTTCTTGGGATGAAACTGTTTCTGAACCGCGAGGTCCGTACAGGAAAGGCTTTAAAACGTTTTGCCGTGGCTGAGGTAGCGTGTGCCTGATGCTGTATACCGATAATTCTCTTTCCGAACAGCTGCTGCTGTGATTCACACTCAGTGATATAAATACTCCGAGTGCTGCAGTGAGAGTAATATGGAAAAAGATGATCCACTGTGGCAACTCCTAACAGGAGCAGCTGAAAGAAGAAGGTGTAGTGAGAGTAACAACGCTAAAGCAGTTATGGTATTTGGAATACTATGGCTATTCCCTGGACCATTATATTGTTACAAGTTAATTACAATCAAGTGCGTTAAAATAATAAACAATATGCGGTTAGTTTCAGTGTATTTATAAAGCCGCGTCAGGAAAATAATGAGTAACCACACAGGAACAGTAGCACTGCTTTGACGCTTGGTGCCGCCAGTCTGCAAAACCGAGCAGAGAACTTGCGTACGACAAAAGGAAAAGTGCGTGGCTTTACGCCAAGTGTAGGTTTTATACATCGCGATTTGAACGTGGAAAAGTTCTTACGCAACATTTCTGTGCGTACGCAACGTTTATGCATGAGGCCCCAGGTCTCCAAATGAGTCACTTTATAGGAAAAAATACATTCTATAATCAAAATTAAAGCTCTTGACAACAAAAGAAACAGAATAAAACTACTTCATACCAATCCAGAAGCCTGTTTCTGTATTAACAACATTGTCTCAAACTACTTCAAACTAGAATTTGGTACTCGACAATGATACGCTCTATCACTATTCCTTTTTGCAGTTGCCATTGAGTCATTGGCCATTCACTTTCAAAATGATTTAGAGATAAAGGGGATTATCAGAGAAGGACTTGAAAAGAAAATATCGCTATATGTAGTTGATACAGTACTGTATACTCTTTATCAGACCCTCAAGTCTATCGTTCATCTCACATTAGCAGGGAGAAACAATACTGTCAAGAAGAACATTCTTCCCAAGCTTCTTTTTCTATTTCAGAGCATCCCTATATACATTAACAAATAATTCTTTAAGAAATTACACTTAATTATAACCTCATTTATTTGGCATTGCAGACATCCACATACTGTATTCAAAAGGCAACTTTACAAAAACCTAAATCAGAAGTGGGCATAGCACTACCTGACTTTCAGTTTTATTACTGGGCGGCAAATATACAAGCTATAAAGACCTGGGGCCTCATGTATAAACGGTGCGTACGCTCAGAAATGTTGCGTAAGAACGTTTCCATGTCCAAATCGTGGTGTATAAAACCTACACTTGACGTAAAGCCACGCACTTTTCCATGGTACCTCATACCCTGTCGTACACAAGTTCTCCGCTCAGTTTTGCAGGCTGGCGGCACCCAGCATCAAAGCAGTGCTACTGTTCCTGTGTGGTTACCCTTTATTTCTTACAACCACATTTCTGACACGGCTTTATAAATACACTGAAAATAACCGCATATTTTTTATTAGTGTAATGCATCTGATTGTAGATTACCTGTAACAATATAATGGCCCAGGGAATAGCCATAGTATTCCAAATACCATAACTGCTTTAGCGTTGTTACTCTCACAGCACCATCTTCTTCTTTGTTTTCTTCTTTCAGCTGCTGCCTTTAAGGGTTGCCACAGCGGATCATCTTTATTCATATTACTCTCACTGCACCACTCAGAGTATTTATATCACTGTATCTGAGTGTGAATCACAGCAGCAGCTAATCGGATAGAGAATTATCGGGACACAGCATCAACGCTGCCTCAGTCACAGCAAAACGCTTCAAAGCCTTTCCTGTACGGACCTCATGGTTCAGAAATAGTTTCATCCCAAGAACTTTAAACACAATCAATCAGTCCATCACGTGCTCCTTGTAGAACTGTTTGTACTTATAAGTACAATCACCTCACTGTAAACTTGCACTACAGTTATAATATCGCACAACTTGCGCCACTTTATAAAGCGAATATTTACATATGAGGACGATATCATTTTTAAGATGAAATGCAGCAAAATAAGTTGATTATATTATACAGATAAAACTTTAACTTCATTTGAATAAGCTGTATTGTTAATAATTAAACATGTGAGGACACGGTGCCACAGCGCTAGCTAGTTCACGCATTGATCCTGCCTCGTGCTGTATGCTTGGTGGGCTGGCGTGACAATGGAAGGATAAATAGAATAATTAAACATGTACAACAAAGATATTTCAATGTTCCTTAAAAGTTTTGAAGAATCATCGTTGTAAGCTTACAGATGGTTTAATGTCTATTACAGAGCTGATTGTGTGGCGATTGGGTATTTGGAGAAAGAAAAGTAAGGACAGGAATTAGAGTTTAGTACGCTTGAAAGAGACAGAACTGCTGCAATAATTTCATTGAAGGTTGTGCACAATAACTGCGCCACCATGTTCCCATGTTTAATAGCATGCTTTCATTCCTATCGTCATGAAAATTATATCATGTATACATCTCAGTATTTTAATTATTCAGAGAGCTGTAATATCACGAATGTAATGGATTCTGTGTCCTGTCAGAGGAAGAGAAAGCCGGTTTAAGAACCACGTAGTGATTCACACTCCAAGCACAAAGAAGATCAAATACAAAAAAAGCATTTAATGTGCTACTTTAGTTACAATGGGATTTGAGAAACTAGTAAATTAATCGATTTTAAGATGAAGTTTATGATGTTCTGCTTTAATGACAAAATAAACTACATGATTAAAGTGGAAATTTCGAGATTATAGTTGACATTACCTGCTTTTTTCCCACTGTGTGCCTATTTTTTTCCTTTGTACCCTAATAAGCTTTTATATGACACTCAGATGGTGGGCTACGACTCGCCTTTTCACGGAGACTTGGATATGTGACAACTTCTTTTTTTATTTCGGGTACTGTACGACTTTGTGAACTTGAGCTTTCGAGTTTCTCCGACACTCTGTCACTCCATCAGCTTCCTTTTGTTGATTATATCACTGTTTAAACCAACAAATAGTATGGTTTTCCTTGCCTCCACTTGGTATTCGCTGAAATTCTTATATTTTCCCCCGTGCTTTTCCCATTGTCTGTTCACAGAAGGCTGAGCTTAAGGGCTATTTATATTGATTTACATATTCAAAGAGGCGTAGTTCTGGATGGAGTTGGGACAGGACAGCAGGCGCGTGCACGAGCGTTACTTTTCACGCTAATTGGGATTTATGTAGCGGAAGAACGTGGAAGTTTGCGTACGCACAGATTCCTGCATCTGGATTTTTCTGTGCGTAAGCACATTTCGGCTTTTGTGCTTACATCATGATATAGTGCGAATTCTACGCACAGCGTTATGCATGAGGCCCCTGGAAACTGACACTAACTGATGAATATACACATGTCTGGTCTGCAATCAAAATCAAATATTGCTGTACATATTTTTTTCACATTCCAATTTAGAATTAAAATCGATCTCCATTTGGATTTTATGCAATGAACTTAACAATGTAGTCCAAATTTTTGAAATGAAGTGAAATGTAACTAAAATACATTGTATATTGTGAAATAAGGTGCTATACAGGTGCCCGACCCGGCACAGATTCACACTGAGGCATGTGTAAAACCCAAAAGACTTTTATTTTTTTTCACCTGTGGGGCACGTCTTCCCCGTGAACCCCACAGGTAATACGCAGTCCAAAGCACAGCAACACAAATCCTTCTTCTGGCACCACCACTCCTCCCAGACAAACTCGTCCTCTTCGTCCTGATTTTGGCCCTGAATGGTGGTTGCTGGCTCTTTTTATAGCCCACCAGGAAGTGCTCCAAGTGCTTGATCACCTGCATCTGATTGCACCTCCGGGCGGGGCTGTAGAGTTGTCCAGCTGGGCTGTGGAATCCATGCAGCACCCCCTTGTGGCCACCCAACTCCCAACCGGTCTGTTGAGGACTCCATCTCCCATGGAGCCCTGCAGGAGGTTGAGGCATCACCGCCGGCCAGGGAGGCTGCCACCAAGTGTCCCAGGGGAGGTATTGAGTTGCCCATGGTTGCTCCCCCGGAACATATGCAGCAGGGGCATCCTGGCCGGGCATGGAACCCAGCCGCCTGCCACAATATATAGAAGAAGAAAAACAAGTTCAAATTGAAAAGTTGTAAGTGCATATGTATTCATGAAATCCCTAAACAACCAATTAACTTCAGAAGTCACATAATTAGGAAGTGTTGCACGATCTGTATAAAGAGGTATAACATTATGTCAGTATGAACAGACCTGTTCTGAATGGACTCTGACACTATATACACTGTATTCTTTCATGTGTGCACAGTACGATGACATTCTCATTTGTGTATTCTCCTCAGACAAGTGACAACAATATACTGTGGTTGTGCTAAGCATTAATGTCAGCCTTACATTTTAGTGGCATCTTGTATAATATCTCTTGAAAAAGGGGTCAGTTTAAAACATGTTTGCCTATATACACCTATTTGTTGGATACAGAGTAGCAACAACAATTAAAAAGAGCATATATTTAAGCTCCAAGACACCCTTTTGAATGATTTAAATCAGTTGAAAAACTAGGTTTGAAGAATTGCTTTTTCATTGCAGCAAAATTAGTGTCATTTGTAATATTTTAAACAATTGTTAGGACCTGACTTTAACTAATTATTAACCAATAAATTATGGCTTTAATGCTTGAAAATGTCACTTTCATTCTCTGTCCCTTTTTGACAATGTCAAACAAAAGACATACCATCATAGAAAGCATTATGATCAAAACTAAAAATGCAAAATAAAGGCAAAGGGGGTCAAGGCCATCTACAGACCCCTTGGCATTCATGTTTCCAAAGTTTGCAAAGTAAATATGAAGTCTACGGCTCATGCAACTGTCAAAGTCCTCCCAGAGTGAGTTGGGAAGAATTAGGTCTGTGCAAACTATTTAAATGACATCAAAAGAGCTCAAAGATGACATGGTGTATTCTAGAGGGATGTTTTTAATCTATACCATACATGGCACATTAAACCAAAAAGGGCTTTATGGATCAAGGACAAAAAGGCCCCCCACCATTGAAAGACAAAGATAAAAAGACACAGCTGATGTGTGTCCAAACCTAGAGAATCCAAAAACTGTATAATACCAACAAATGACAATACACAAGACAATAAGATTTATATCATTTATTGAATTCAATATACTGTATTTCCAAGAAATGTATTTGTTAGTATGAGTGGCTTTTGTGTAACCTTATGACCTGTGGCTAAAAACAGTCTCTGAATCTAGTGATGCACATGTTAAGTACAATTTTCCAGAAAGAAGGCGTAATAAAAGTTATTGTGCATAATGGTTGAGGATTTTAATAATACAGATGGCCTTTCTAAGGCACCTCAAGTTATATAGGTAATGAACAGGAGAGAGCTCAGCACCAATGATATTCTGTGCCTCCTTCACCACTCTTTGTTGTGTTTTGTGGTTGTAAGCTAAAGCAAAACCCATATGGAGTGAATGAGTACAGTGAGTGGTGGACTCTACCCTGCACTTAGTGAGTATAGGTACAAACATCTGAATTTTCTTAAGACATCTGAGGAAGCAAAGGAAATAGTGAACCTTCTTATCTTATATGTTATGGTCATTACATTAGGTCATTAACGGAGGTCACTGAAAGACATTTTAAGCTGATGACCCTTTTTACAGCATCCTCTCTGATGTAAGTTGGAGTGTTATCTGCCTCCCATTTCCTTAACTCTGATCAGCTCCTTGATTTGTTGAACTAAGAGAGAGAGACTGAAAGGGAGTTTTTTTTCCTGGGGAATCATGTCAGGAGACAAGTCTTCTCTCTGTAACCTGTTTCATTATACTTGGTGATCAAGCCATGATTATGTTGTCATCAGCAAATTTAATGATGGCGTTGGAGCTATGTTTAGTTCAATAGTCATAAATGAATGAGGTGATGAAAAAGAGGCAGTACCAAGTGAGATGACTTTGGGGAGGAAGTGACATAGCCAAAAAGCACATGTTGGGGTTTATCAGCTGTGGAGGGTAGAACTAAGTGTGGGAGATTGGTGATCAGTGTTGAAGGTACAGGAGTGTTAATTGCTGAGCCATTGTTTTTAAACAGTACTCCAGAATCACAGTTTTTAATAGCCAGGAGTGCCAAGATTGTATGACATGCAAGGGAATATGGCACCCTCTGTGAATTGTTGTGAGGATATGTAATCTACAGTTGGTCCCATCTCTTTAGAATATGCAATTTAATGCATCACTGCATCTCTCTGTCAAAGCATTTCATGACAAAGTGCATTGGTATCATTGGTCTGTATTCATTCAGACAGTCCACCTTCATTTTCTTTAGCATAGAGGTTGTCGTTTTGAAGCACTTTGGAGGCATAGAATCTTGTGAGATATCAAAGAACACTAATTGAACACGCAGACCTACATTCCTGAAATACAAGCAAATTGAAAGGGGTGAAATCCATCAACATAATGATTAAATTGATTTTGAATTCATAACATGCAGGCACTATGTACTGTAATGGAGAGTTTCATGAATGTTAAAGATGTGGAGCTGTTGACACTGTATATGTGTTCCTCAAAAAATGTATTGTAAGAAGTGTTAGTGTCAATGAGTGAGGAGATACGTTGGTATTTTGTGGTCTGGAAAGTGTTCATCAAAGTGCTTCATCAGAGTTTATAATATAAAGATGGGTGTAGATTGGAGTTTGGTTTTGTTTGTAGGGAGACATTTCAGCACGTTTGGCAGTATTGGAAGGTGAGCAAAGCATGTCAATGAGCCAGAGTGTTAACAGATAGCTTAATTAGTCTACATTTAGGCAATCTTGCTTTGATATGTGTGGCAGTGACTTGTTATCTTATGGTATGTCATTCCTCATTCTCGATAAGTAAAAGGTGGTCAGGACTTTATTTGGGTTTAGGGGTGTCAAACTCATGACATGGATAGGGAGAAACATCTATAGTGGGGGGATGTCTAAAAGCAGGAGGACTGGTGATGGGAGGTTAATGGTATGAAAGAGATTGCTGCCAAACTGTGTATTGTAGGACATAATTTTGTAATGTTATAAAAGTAATTTAAAGTTGATTCATTCAAAGCTAAAAACTGTTAAAATGAAGAAATGTCTACCAACAAAAAACAATCAAAAGGTATTGATTATATTTAGTCACTGAACAGCACCATCTTCCATTGTTCTTTTTCTATTACATTGTGAAAAATGGGTTCTCTATTTTTTTATTTTTTTTGTTCATTCTGTTCCTTTGTGGCTTAGGTTGATCGCTTAGTTTGCATTTTTTGTTTTTTTTTTTCAGTTTCTTTGCAATCTTCTTACTTCAAAAAGCACATAACGCTTGTCAATTGGTATTGCAAACTTAATGGCATTATACGGGTGAACAAAAGCTTTTGTTGCTTTTCAAAAATGCAAAGCTGTGCATTGATAACAGATTTATTGTCACATGTAGTCTACATGCTTGCACAACTTGAATTGCACATCCTAGATTAAGTGAATCAGAACATCATAATAGGTAGTGATAAGCAAAACAGCTGGTTTTCATTTTGAGTTTGTTACTGTTCACATACAGTTTTGCAATAGTGAAACTCATCGAAAATAATTTTTAAAGGTTTTTTGTGGAAAGAAAGGAACAGCTCGCAACACTTTATAAACCACTTTTGAACCTATAAATTTCTCAGTAAGTGGTCCAGATTGGAATAAACAGTGTTGGGATTGCCTCAAGGTTACCAATGAAACATATTTAAGGAGAGCAGCTTTATATATATATTAAATAGTTTTGTTCCTGGATCAATTGTGCCAATTTTGACTGGTCAAGAAATGGTATAGTTTAGTGATTCTTTTTGCAAAGTGAAGTTCTAAGTTCTTCTGCAGATTCAGCTTCTCTAGAATCAGTGGCACATCACTATAGGTCCTCCTGGTTATGAGGTTTATGCACACAAGCAATGAAAAGGATCAGCCAGCCTGTGTTATGCAGGTTGCTGTCAGCATGTGTCAACACATTTCTCTTCTTGTTAGGTATGTAGCATGAACGCATGTCAGAGCAGGTGGTGTATACACCTCTCACAAAACACAGCACTCTCAGTCATTCTACTGAGGTGATTGTTACAACAGTACTTAACCAAATGGGATGACAATTAATTTAACAAATTGGAATTGAGAGACAAAAGGAGGTTGGAAAAAACAAGCTAAGTTAAACAATTATTATGGTCAAGAAATGTAATTAAAAGGATTTATAACCAAATTTTCACATAATCAGAACCAAGATTTAAGACAAAAATAATTGTCAGATCGAAAAAAAATCTGTAAACAGAGAGTCTTTTAATGAACAATAGTAATAGTAATGAGAGAGTTTTAGGCTGAATCCACAAACTTGGAAAATCCAGGAAATCCAAGGGGATCCAATCTTTATATCCTTTGACTCCTAACAACCATATAGCAACTGTCAACCCTAATATACTAAAATGGTGGTGCCCATAGTAAAAATATGATGGCGCCACAGGATAGCACAACAAATAACTAACATAAGTAAAGATGCTTAGAAACAAAAAATAAATGTGATCTATCATTGGATTCTTGGGTCTCAAAAAGTGCCAAAAACTATTCTAGTGCCTCTGGAACTACTTGGAAAAGTTAAAATTGACAGTCATGTCAATAACAGTCATCCAGAGTGTCAGCACATTTTGATGAGAAAAGTGACTTGCCAGTGATATTTAGTCCTTAAACTTATAATAAATAATACTTTAGTATTCCATAATGACATTACACTTTGTAGATTATTTAGTGCACTGCTGGTGTTGGCTTGCAGAAAGCTGTAGCCATCAGTCAGAAAAATGCTCAAATACCGTCTAAAAGGTATATAACTCAATAAATACTGTAGCTAAGTTGAGAATGTTTACACTACATATTCTGGGTGAAAAACACACAGCACCCTGTGTTACAGAACATAAAAACAAATATAAAAATAAGCACAGAAACAAATCACCCCCTCTACTATTAACTGACAGTTTTAGTCCACACAGTAAAAACATCTGCATTGCAATATCAGGTGTCAACGTGGTAAGTAGTTAGTAATTTCAGGAAACTGGAAACAGGGCCGTTTCTGTTGTCTCTTTGCAAAACCATCTTGTGCTAATGTCATACAGTATAATTTGTTATCTTGTGACTGAATACAGATGAGAAGAATTCTGGATGGAGTTTGCCAGTTGCCATTATTGTTTTCTTCACTGGTCACCTCCCTTTTCTTCCCATTTCCTAGCTTTCCTTATCTGGGTGCTCCCAGCTGAGTCAGGCTGGTAGTTATGGTTGAAGATAACTGGTGATAACAACTCTGTATTTAAAAGGATAAAAGTCAAGTCCTGAGTAGTGATTCTGATGTCTTAAAAGATTTGGTGATCATGAAAATGAAATGAACAACGAAAGACAAAAACATTATATGCAGGAAACATACACGTCTACACAAAGCAAAATTCTTGTGGGGCTATACCACATTTTTTTTATGTGTTCAAACTTTCCAAACCTAAATATTGAGTTTCTTTTACTAATGTCTAATGAAATATCCTACTCATTTACAATTCATGTGACAAAAAATGAATGAATGGGAAGCTGGTGTCTGTACTGTCACATTATCAAAGAAAAGGTGGGAGCAACCCCCTGGTTCTCAGGAAAATATATTCGCTCTGAACTTCTTAAACTGAACAAAGTTCAAGTTTGGAATCAGTGTGGATTTCAAATGAAAAAAGACAATTAACAATAGCACAGAAATAATACTCAGACTACACACACTGCATGACTTGAACTGCACTTACTATCAAATGGTCAAGTATTTTCTGGTCAGTGTAAGATCATAAGCATATGACATAAAATTGGGGAAAATGCTTAACCCTCAATGGGTCCTTGTTAGAAAGTTACGTTCCAGGTCCTTGGGGTTCAAATTGCACCCCTGTTGGTTGGTATATATAATTCAATGGTACCAAGCTCAAATTCAATGAACTAAAGTTAAGATGCGTTTATTAGGTAAGTGCATGATGCATACACTGCTTATGCAGTGAAATAGTGCAGTTAATGGGTTGCGGCAGTGGGGGGGCGGGTGGGGTGTGGCAGCGGAGGGGACTGGTCATATAATGCACATTCCGTCTAGCCGACCCCTTCACTGCCATTTTAAGTGTAAGTGCCATTTTAATTCCAATGTTCTAATAAGATTGTAAAATATATATTATCACACCTTTTAGATGCAAACGTTTAAGATTTCTGCAAATGACATGTCTAAAGTTATATGCATTTGTCACAAAGTACATTTGATTTATTGACAGAATGTGCTGGACAAGCAGGCCTAGAGCACTTATCACAGAATTTGCGTGTCTTCCTGTCAAACTCACGCGGGCACAGGTGACAACGTCCCTGTGTCTTCTTCATTTTAGCTGGTCTCTCAGTTCCTGCTTCTAGTTCTCCAGAGTCCAGCTCTAGAAGTTGGATTGCATCCATGATCGGTCTTCTGAGCTGGGCTGCATTGTCCAAACGTCTTTTAATCAGTGGCTCGACAAGAGACTCCCCGAGACTCACGATGAACTGGCGACGACGTATCGCTTTGGATGACTTGTTCCAATCAGGGTTATTGCACATCCAGATCACGAAACTGGCAATGGCAGCTGTGTCAAGCATGTTGAAGAACAGGACCATTGGCCACCTGTTGATTTTTCATTTGCAAGAGTAGATGCAGGCCAAATGATCCATGTTATCTACGCCGCTCTTAGTAGCATTATAATGAAGGATGATCTCTGGTTTTTGTTTCATACCATCAACAGCCTTGTCGTGATGCATTGTCGACAAAAGGATGACCGACTTTCCTTTTTTGGGGACATATGATACCAAAGTTTTGTTGCCATCAAATGCAAAGATCGAAGAAAATTCGTCTCTGTTTTTTGCTATCATGCTCAGAGGAATGTCTCGTTTATTCTTGCATCGTTCCTACATAGGTCATACCCTGTGTAAGCAATTCTTCTGTCAGTGCAACGCTTGTAAACAGGTTATCTCCCACTACATTACGACCACTTTTGTACCAAGGTGATACCATTGCTTTCACAACACATGCACCCTGATCATGATCTCTGACTTCATTCGGTTGCCGCCCAAGATAGACCTCTGCATTCAGTGGATAAGATGTGGCACTGTCACAGCACCACCACACCTTTATCCCATATTTGGCAGGCTTACTGGGAATGTACTGCCTAAATGGACATCGTCCTCTGAATGGGACTAGTTGTTCAACTCTGTTCAACGACAGTCGTTTATTTGAACCAGTCATCCTCCCGGCGTGATCGACTGTGGAACCGTCTGGGTAAAGTTGAAAGAACTGCATTGTAGGTCAGTGATAGATTATGTATAAGGCCACCGCCTCTGTTCAACGACAGTCGTTCATTTGAATCAGTTGTCCTCCCAATCCACCTACAATACAGTTCTTTTAACTTTGCCAACCAATCAGTTAGAATTGAGAAAGCACTCTGGATGGAAACAAAGTCCAGCATAACTCTTTTTTAGGATAACCATGACCTGGATAGCTGAGAATCTCCACAGACTTCTGTCAAAAATTAAGTTTTTTTGGGGGTGCATATTGCACCCCCGATGAAAATATGCCAGCGATAATTGACGTTAACACTTTTTCTATCATTTTATGCATGACCGTATGAAAAACTAGTGCACTTGCAATGTCCTAGAGGATAACTGCTGAAATTTTAATAATAACATGGTAGTAGCCATAGAAATGGGCATGGGGTGCAGAACGCACCCCAAGGAACCATTGAGGGTTAATAAGACAAAACTCAAAGCTTAAATAAACATTTTAAATGGTATAGTAAGTTGATTTACTGATGGAAGCATCTGGTGGGGCCATGCCCCACTGGCCCTTAATGCAGAAATTGAGCAAGATACAGTATATATTGCCACTCTCCAGTGCCATGAAAAAAATTAAAAAAAAATAATGATAATTATGGTAGTTATATCAAGTGTTTCTACAGGATAGCAGCACAACAAAGAAAATAATAAAGCAACATGAGCAGCCTCACACATCTAATACAAGTATATTTAAGGCAAACTATTGTGAACTCAGCCTTGATTTTACTACCAACAGATATTACAGTTTTTCTCGATTGGTTTGGCTCATTTCCTGAAACCGAGATGACATTCTCAAAACCATAAGGTCATTTGGCCAAACAGTCTTACAGTGCTGCCCAACATTATAGCTCACTAGCAAAACAAATATCTTACCCCAAACTCTTCGTCCATGCTTCAAAAGCAGATTCCTTTCCCATATAAAAGGTCAGTACAGTCAGAATAGCACAGATCCTTCTCAATTGCCTTGGCACATGTGCATTCATTTAGTGCTTTTGTCAGAATACCCCGGATGGTTTAGCACAACACCATGGATCCCCTGCAAAAGCTCATATCTCTCCCAAAAGAGTTTATCCATGTGTCAAAACTAAATATCCTTCCCATATAAATAGTCAATGCCCCCAAAATGCATTATACCTTTGGCATTGTTTAAGCACTGCAAGTCAAAATGCTTAGACGTTTTGTCACTGAGGCACAGGTCTAGCAACAGAATACCACTATGAATAAAACCAAAAGATTTTACAGTAAAATCAGCCTCCAATAAACCACTCATACTCAAGGAAACTGTAAACATTTTTATTCGTACAAAGAAATGTTAACATTAGAGAACATACTGTGAAAAGAAAACATATACAGGATTCTGTAAATGTGAACAGTTATAAACACAAACAAAAAACAAAAAAACTCTAGCCCACCATACTGTAAATAAAGTCTCAGAACTATAGTACAGTAATATTTTCAGTGGTCGCCATTGTCACCCTCTCTTTCCTGGCCACCATCCTCATCCTCCTGGCCATCGACGCTGCTCTCTGTCAGGCCATAAATTCTCATTCACATCGCAACGGATATTTTCTCGTGCGTTGCAGCGAGGGAAGAAACGGCGTGAATGTCTCAACCATCCCCTACATTGATCCCCTGTGATGTCCTCACATGCAGCATCCATTGCATGCAGCAGGGCCCTCTGGTCTTGAGCCTGATGCTCATACACCCTCCACCTCCAAGCTGAAAAACTCCTCAATTGGATTCAGGAAAGGAGAGTAAGGTGGAAGAAACTCCATTAGCATCCGGGGATGGGTGGTGAACCAGGTTCTGATGCGTGGGCCGCGGTGGAAGTTCACATTATCCCACACAATGACATAATGTGGTAGCTGAGGTCCTTCTACACCTCTCTCATTTTCTGGGATCAGATCAGTATAAAGGTGGTCCAAAAAATTGGCTCTAAACTGGGAATGTGTGTGGCCACACCTCTTTCTGATATAGCGGCACACATTGTTATATTTGCTCCTCGCTGGCCTGGGACATCCACAGTGGCTCGGTGGCCAATGATGTTACGGCCACGCCTTCGACCTTTGGCCAGGTTGAAGCCAGCTTCATCAACGAACACTAGGATGTGAGGGGTTTCGTTGCCTTCTAATGCCATAATTCTCTACAATAGAATAGAAATAAATCTAATCAGTCAAGTAGAGAGAGATACTGCAGGGAGGATCTAAAGTACTGTACAAACAGGGAGTGGGAAACTGAAGACAATTTCTAGGAAAAATGCTCTAGTCACACAAAGCTGGATTCTGAAGGTGAAAAGGATAACGCAAAACAAAAAAACAGTGGTAACCATGTCTTACTGTAATAGTGTTACAATGATAGACAACCATTAGTTGACTTACATGCACATACTGGTACCGCAGCCCTTTCACTCTGTCAGAGTTTCTCTCAAATGGTACCCTGTAAATCTGTTTCATGGTCATCTGATGTTTCTTCAATACCCGGTCTATTGTGGAGATGCTGATAGAGTTTATATTTTGGAACATTACATTGTCTAGCAGGATTGCATTACGAATCTGTCTCAGTGTGATGGCATTATTTGCAATGACCATGTTGCATATTTCTTGTTCTTGTTGTTCATTTAGAAGTTTTCTTCTGCCACCCACTTGAGGCTGTCGTCCAATCCTAGACATACAAGTCAAAGGTCAACACTGTAAATTTGTTACAAAATGAGTTACCAATGTAATTGTACTGCTGTCTTATGGTACTAGAAGTGTGATGCACTGCACAGTGACTGGAATACTGTTCACATTATTTTCTCCATTTTTTTGTCTTTGTCATTTTTATAGTATCATATAACATCACATGACGATATTACAGTACTCTAGGCCTACACACACACCAACACTGAATAGTTCAATAGCATAGTTCTGTACCTGTTTTCCCTGCAAAAGGTTTGGATGATGGAGGAGACTGTAGACCGAGGCACATTAGGCTGCACTCGGCGACCTGCCTCTGCCATTGTGAGGCGATGGTTTATGACGTGGTCAATAAGGGTGGCCCGGATTTCATCTGGGACATCATGGTGCCTCCGTGCTCCTCGGCCTCTTCCCCCTATTCCTTCACGCATTCTCACTCCTCCTCTTCCTCTTCTTCTTCCTCCTCTTCCTCGAGCAGGAAGTTGCTGTTGTACTTGGCGAGGTGCTTCCATGTTCACAATGCAAATGAAACTGGCCCCGCCAAGCTCTGTCTATATACTTTTGGCAGCAGTCATAATCATAGACAACACCTGTCAGGTATCTGAACAACCTGTTTGATTGGTCATCTGAGATGTGGGAAACTGCTCCTTCGTTAGTTCTAATTTCACCTGATTGATTGTCAAGTACTGTCATAACTTTATCAAATGTTCCAAGATATTCTTTCATGGTATTATATCTTTGACTAATTTTGACAGTTGAACAGACAATTGTGCATATGATGACTTACACAATGAAACCATGCTGATATGTTTTGGAGTGAGTGACCATTTCACTGAAAAATCAACTAATCAGTTTAGATCGGCAAGATCTATTTATTTGGAAAATGTGCTAAATGTGGGCTCATTGTGCTAACTGTAGCTACTTGTACATAATCATTTGAAAAGAAGCACAGAGTCACTTGAGACATGTACTAAAGCATTTGCAATTTGATTAAACCAATGAAAAATGACATTCTGTTCTGAACAATTGCAAGGTGGTTTGGAGATTTGTCCATGTTATTTTGAGAATGTCATCTCGGTTTCAGGAAATGAGCCAAACCAATCGAGAAAAACTGTAATAGATAGATCATTCCAGTGTTTGTGTGTTATATTGCTAAATGTCCCACCAACAGTAGTTGTATTTATATTTATTTATATTGTAAACTGAAACTATAGGGACACCTACAACATATCATTAAGGTGCACAGTCTGAAGTGTAGGCAACTTCCATGAGGGCTACACTGTTTATCATTTTATTTGTCAAAATGTGAATCTTAAAATTAGCTCCATAGATGACTGAAAGCCAATAAGGTTTCCTAAGAACTGGAGTTCAAAACTCATACAAGCTATGTACCTCATAATCCTTTTTAAATAAAATCATGTTATTTTAAAGACCTGTTTTAGTTTTTCTTAAAAAATCTTTTCTTATGACTCATGACTCAAGAATAGTGAAAGTGCTAATAAAATGGTTAATGAAAGGCTAAGGCATAATTACTAATGATTGATAAAATATTTAAGGAAATATGTCACACTTATTTATTGTCCTTTATTTACTTTTCCTGGTGGGGGTTGCTAAGGCAACAGGCAAAGATGATTAGAAAGGACAATCTTTCCTTATGAGGAATTTCCAAGAACTCTCAAATCAGTCAAATGATGTAATCATCTTCTCCCAGTGGGCCATGTGTGGAACCCAAAAATAACCTTGACAACTCTCGCAAAGCACCTCAGCTTGATCATTTTAATCTAAACAACCAGCACTTCTTCTACTACATGGCCTTCCTGTATTATTAAGCCCCACACTCTGTTGGTGGAGAATGAGCCCAGCAATCTTGTGCATGAACCTCATTTTGGCCACTTGTCTTTGTAGCCTCATTCTTTCAGTCACAACTCACAATTAATGACTATTGGTGAACATGGGATTTAAGCTGATTAGTAAATCAGAAGCTAAATTGAAATACTTAATTTAATCTTTAGCTACACTGTCTAAAGTACAATGTTCACAGTATTATTACCACTGTACTAAATGTATTGAATGATCTCATAAACACCTTTACCTTCATTCATGAACATGAGATTGAGGTACTTAAACTTCAACACTTCGGGAAGCATTGTTGCAGCATAAAGACCATAACCTCAAATTTAGAATGTACCATTCTCTGCAAACCCTTCTAGTAGATGACAGAGATCACTGCATGCACTTCTTGCATTTCCAGCTACAGGGGATAGATAGATAGATAGATAGATAGATAGATAGATAGATAGATAGATAGATAGATAGATAGATAGATAGATAGACAGACAGACAGACAGACAGACAGACAGACAGACAGACAGACAGACAGACAGACAGACAGACAGACAGACAGACAGACAGACTTTATTGATCCCAATGGATATTTAAGTGCCAGTAGCCAAGGCATATACCACGCTTGATACAAATAGATTAGGAAATAAGGAATAGATTGTGGGATTAGGGAATAGACTATGTGACTACAAGTCTTTAAAAAGATCACAAAGTACATGCCTGCATGATGCATCATTTTTGAAACAACAAAGAGTTGGTTCTTTAGAACAGATTTTTTTTGTTTGTTTTTTATATTAGAACAATATTTGACAAGAACAGGCCATTCAGCCCAAAAACCTTGATCATATTTTTCATCTTCTCCAAAAATAACGTTGACTTTATTCACAGCTTAATTATTTTAAAAAGTTTTACTTTTAAATGTTGTACATATCACAAAAATATTTCTTTTACTTTTGTTATGATTTTTCACAGTGCAGAAACAGGATATCAAATTGTCATTTTCCTGCTATTGTTATTTTTACATCACATTAAGGTTATTCTACTTTAATTACATTACTCCTAAACAAAACCCATGGTCTGCTTGCAGTGTAACCTGCTTACAATAGACAATAGTTCACTCTGAAGACAATTATGGATTATGCCACGAAGAGTGCAATGCAGCACATTCAAATAAATATTTTTCCCTCTTCCTATTGAAAACAGATTAGAGAAAAACCTTGGCTCAGATAACTGATTTAACTTTTCCAGCAAATGCTGACATTGTGCTACTGGACACCCTCTTTGTGGAAAATTACACCAGACATGCTGTGTAAAGGTTTTGTACAATTGGGGACAAACTCACCTTGATGCATCTTTGTGCAGTTAAATTAGCCTAGCAAAAGTGAATAGCTCTAGCATCTAGCCTTGTATCGACAACTGTTGAGGTAACTTCAGCCATAAACAACACTCACAGGAATTTTTCCTGAAATAAATTATAGAAAAGGCATTCTAGAAAAAATACTGGATTCAGACTACAGGTTATTTCCCGAAAAGTATATGATTCATGTGTTTGCTTTCTATTTTTTAAATTGCTTAATTGATGTCTATTTATCTTTGCTGCACTAAACAGAGTCACCGGAAATGAGCAACATGAGGTACAGATCTAAACAGTTTAAAGCATTTCATTTAAAGATGTTTTTTCTCTGAAAATTTTGTTTGGTGTGTTTTGTGTAATATGGTTGCTTTGAAGTATTATTTCCTGTTTTCCTTTATGTTGATCACATGTTAAAAGTGTTTGGAGAACCAAGCTTTTAGTCAGCTTTTTTGTTGTACTATCTGCTGCTGTGTACAGATAAACTAACCTTTGGAGCTGGAACTAAACTGACCGTTACTCCAAGTAAGTAAAATTTTAATATCTTTACTTTTACTGCTTTGAAAAATGACCTTACTCAGATTCATAAACTTTATTTTATTATTTAAAGACCAGGATATTTTGCTGCCTTTCAGGCAAAATTTAGGGCATGAATATAAAATACAGATGTAGAAACAACAGAATAGTCTGAAACCCACTTAATCCAGTTCAGGGGGGACCAGACCTTTTCTTACCCGCGTTGGGCAGAAATAAGTTCTGGACGGTGGCATCCACACTCTCACTGACATCAGATCAGGTCAAATTAGAATTACCAATCAACCTCATTTATAGAGAATGAAAAAGATTTTAAGATTGTTTTACTATGGCAGTTTTGGCATAATGTGTTGATGGATGGATAGATGGATGAAAAAAGTTATTGACAGTAGATTACAGAAAATTGTGGTAAAAATACTTTATGCTGAGGACTTCATTTTTTTAAATGATTAACTGTGCTCTGTAGTCTCATTTGACTTGTATTTTTGGACAAATGTTACATTGTCTGAATTATAAATGAATTAATTAAATGTAATTGTGTATATTCAGATGACTTTTTAAAGGTTCCTACAGAACTACAGCATCTGTAAGTTGCCATTTCAAATTTTGAGAAAATTCTTTTTGATTGAAAAATTAACTGAATGACAGCTTCCACTATTATTAAATATTATACATTGTTTTTGTATTAGCAACCAAAAAATCATTCCCATACTTTTAAGTTTTAAAATTAAAAATTATTTTGAAAACTGAACTGTTAGATGTAATGAAAACCAAAAACAAATTTTTTTGAAAAATAAGCTAGGGAATTGCCAGTACCAGAGAAAGTGGCAAATAAGATATTGTTAGTTGTTTAAATAACACTATTAAGAAGTGCTCATCTTCCAATAAAAATAAAGTAATTAAAAAGTCACCAAGGAGCCTTAAAAATACAAGCTGAACAAAAAACATTTGATTTACTAATTTAAATTGTAATTAATACACCAAATATATTTACCATTTTTTGTTTGTTTTTTTGAAAAATGGCAAATTTGAATTGTATCTTCATATAAATGGCTATAGTAACTACATAAAGGTAGAAGTGCTGAAATAAAATAATGTGCTTTAAATATGTGTAGGGAAAGTGTTACTTTAAAGCTAATAAATGGATTAAAATTACCTAAATTATAGGCAGCCTACTTCTTTCCTCAAAATCTATATATATATATATATATATATATATATATATATATATATATATATATATATATATATATATATATATATATATATATATATATATATATATTCCAAATAAATGTTTTCTGGTAAGGATAGTTATGCTGTGGGAACTGGAGGCTAGACCCCTAACATTTGGAAAAGGAACAAAGTTAACTGTTAAAATGAGTAAGTTTCTAATTTTCATTCATGTTCTTATTCTTTGAAGGTATGTTTTTGACATTTTAAAGATTTTTCTTAGATTGTAATATTTAAAATATCTCATATTTCACTCTCTAATGATACCTTTGTCAGAATTGATTTAAATTGTTCTAAAAGGAAAACAGATAAAGGTTTTTTTGTTTGTTTTGGACTTTGAATGTCCTTTACAAAAGATTATTTATTTGTACTTGTCTGTCATTTTAAAAGCAAATCTATATTAAAGTAGTTATAGTTAGGCATCCACTAGGATAAAATGTATATATTAAAGTAAAATTAAAAACCGATAGATAAATAAATAATAGTAATAATACTAAGCACATTTCTTGAAGAAAACTAATCTTGGTGTTTTATTTGATGCTTAAGTTTCATATTTGGACCTCTGTTATTAGGTCAACTAATAAAGAAAACATTCACTGTTTCTAAAGTTTTCTCATGGGATACTGTTCTTGCATTACAATTATTATTTTTACTAAATATTATACAATACATGCAAAAAACATAAATAAAGCAGAAAACTCATTATTTTAAATAATTATATGTATTATTAATTATATACAACCAGTTTTTATGACTGCTACTATTTAAAACTTCTAAAGTGCATCACTCTTAGAGATATGGGTTCAGAAATGGCCCTTTACTGTGTTTTGTTCTTCTTTGTAGGACCCTTGGTTGACCTGTTTCGTTCTGAGTTTATGAAATTGGTTTTTTGGTCTTGGTTTTTTGGAAAACTACAAAGCGGTGCAGGCTACTTAGCAGTATACTAACAGATCAATAAAATCTGAGCTTAGCCTGTGTTATTGTACTTACTATGAGTTCTTTTAAAATCAAGAACCCACTGGGACTTCACAAATCTCTCACCTTTGAATTATGCATCTGAAAAAGTAAAAAATTCTTTCAGGACACTTTATGTGGATGGTTCTTCTGCAAAACAAAACCAGTTCCCCTAGTTGTCACTCTGAAAAACTACCTTGGCACCTTTCCTTTTAAGAGTGTATATGAAAATAAAATAATCTATTCCAAAAATCAATGCATTTTTATTTGACCATGAATTTTTCAGTTATTAATAGTGATACTCTGTCACACCAACAACCCTGTACTAATAAACACATTTCAGAGTACTTTAATGTTTTTAGTGAGTATTTGGAGCTTTAAAATATTAAAATAATGTATTAAAAGTTAGCATCCGTTATCTAATGTGGTTTTCATACTTACTGAAAACTATAATAATAATAGGAATCACTGAAATGTGATAATAATAAAGATAATACATTAACCCATTTTTCAAGAAACTAAGCCATCTGAATTTTCTGTAAATAAATTAAAATCAACAAGAATTGAACCATGCCAAACAAAGAACGTGTGCGGTGAAGATGAAGCAGTCCTAATAATCTGAATGTAATCTCTTTGGGTTTAGTAACAATATATGCTGGTTTTGCTTTGCCTGTTTTAATGTCCACCCAATTTCTCTACTGTTTCCAAAAACTGGTTTCTTTTTTAGAACTTCTCCGTACCTGCATTGAAAAACACTGTGGAGTGTTTTTTGTTTTTTTGTTTCTTACTCGGAAGATTAGAAATGAAATTTAAATTACAAATTACATAAACGTTCGTAAAACAAAAATGCATTAATTTAGTATACAGTACATCATTAAACGTTTGTTAATAATCACAATTTCCTTAATGTAATATTTAAATATGCACGCATTAGAAAACTAGATTTTTGTATTATCTATGAAGGGAAGAAGCAACATATAATATATATATATATATATATATATATATATATATATATATATATATATATATATATATATATATATATATATAATCATTATTTTTACAACAGCATATGTTCTATAGACGTATCCTTCGCATTGGTTTAATTAACTGGTTTAAACTATAGTTTTTTGTTCATTTTTTCTTTTTTAGGAGACCAGAATCCAACAAATCCTCAGCTGAATATTACCGTAATAAAAACCAAAAACAATAATAAGGCAGCAGTGTGTCTGGCTTCAGATTTCTATGACTCCTCAAAGACCTTGACATTAACTTCGGAAGGCAAGGATCTGTTAAAGGCTAACATGGAAAATACAACGTTGTCCTTAACCAAGAAGTTATATAGTTTTGCTGGTGTTAAGGAAATAAATTCAATGAAAGAACTGACTTGTAATGTGGATGGACAAACGGTATCTTACAAGGAAAATACGGAATCAAATCCATCAACCATCAATGGTAATTTGACATTTATCCATTCTTTTCTTTTATCTTCTTTTCTTTTCTGTTTATAAAAATGTTGAAAACAAATGCTGCCGCAATCAACATTCATACCACACAAATTTTATTTCATTTTTTTAAATTCATGACCCAAGTATATGTGCGCTCTACAGAAAGCAAAATTCAATAGGTCTGATAACTCAAAAGGGTATTTAAACTATTAAAAAACTTATACACAGAAATGTGATAGCTTTGTCTTTAATGATAAAAATGGAAAATGCTCTAACTTCCAAAAAAGTTATCTAAGTCACACAATGTTGTATTAATTTTACATCCTTCGTCAATTTTCTAAGTTGTTTAATTGTAGCTAAACTTTCATAAATTATTGTACGTCATTGATTTTTTTTTTTTTGATTTAGCTGACAGATGTTAAAGAAGGCACCGAGCACATTTGAGCTATAGAGGAACAATAGTCAATTAGGTTTACATTGAATGAAAAAATGGATTTTCTGCAAACTACCAATTTAAGAGCCATTTTCGTTTCTCTCTGTTTAGTATCTATAGGGTCGTCCAGATCTAACTATTCAATTTTCATTACGCCTTTAACTTAAAAGTTTATTACGCAGAAGACCACCTGAAAAATCCTGGACCATCGAGAAGTGTGCGAACTGACGACATAAAGAATCGTCTTCGCGCCGAACCGGAATTGCCCCCAAATAATCAAAGTCATCCAGACGATCTGGATCTGCATAATTAGATCTGGACCATCCTGTAGATTGGTGAATTTTAATCATAACCAGTTTATTAATTATTTTCACCTGTATCGTTTATGTAAATTCAGACATGTAGCGGAATCAAATCTAATCTTTGCGGGACCCTACGTTTAATGTCAACTAATAAAGAAAAACAAACCCTTACATCATAACCTTTGTATCTTTAAGCCAATTCTGCACCAATCGGCATATCAGACCACTAGTCACTTGTGCGTTAAAATCGTCTATTAATTTGTGCCACATTAATTAAATGTTGTTATTTTTTCTCATATTACTCTGTTGGTGAAGCGCAGCCTATCCTGTCTAAATTTACACTGACTGTTCATTCATTTATTTTCTGGCAATTCAGCCTATGCTTGCCTGATCACATTTTACATAATTCAAATATGGTCATTTTCACACTGTATTAATTTCTTATATATTCAGCGATTTCTAAAAAAAATGCATGTTGGAAGTTTAAAATCTCAATTTACCTTCAGGAATATTTTGTAAATATAATCTGTTCCAAATGATTTACTTGATTTTATCTTTTTTAATCCTAGTAGCACTTGTGGTTTTGTAATCTCCAAAAATGTATTATTTCAATAATAACTTATGAAGTTTAAAATATTTATTTCACATGAAACTAAAGTATTAAAAATAATTTATTAATAATAATAATAATAATGCTGTTTTGTTTTTAAATATTTTATTTCTTCTGTTTTTTTATTAATACACTTCATCATCTCCTTGACTATTTTCTTACTGCTGAAACACTGAAAGAAACCTGTTAAGGGTCCAGTTTTGCATTTTCAGCGATATTCTTCTCTAAACGCCTTTTGATATTAATAATTTAATTTTAACCACTTCTACTGTCAGCTCATAAGCCCCACAGTTAGTGAGTTATTTTTCTGTAAATTGACATTTGTTTTAAAAGTTGTTAGTCATCCACTGTGAACGTTTATTAAATCTTCTAATATTTTTACATGTTGGGATGAACTTGTCATGTATTGGACGGACTATACTGTGGTGGACTGGCATCCTGCCCGGGGTTTATTTCCTGCCTTGCACCCTGTGTTGGCTGGGATTGGCTCCAGCAGACCCCAGTGACCCTGTATTTAGGATATAATGGGTTGGATAATGGATGGATGGATGGACGGACTATATTTTTAGGTCCATTCCTCAGTTATTTGACCAACTCCATATCCAAATTTAACCCAAATTTTTTTCTTTTAGATATTGAAGCATCTGCTCAAAATTTACCTTTCTAAAAT
Organism: Polypterus senegalus; assembly: GCF_016835505.1. NCBI lineage: Eukaryota > Metazoa > Chordata > Cladistia > Polypteriformes > Polypteridae > Polypterus > Polypterus senegalus. The sequence continues at coordinate 115,895,562 of NC_053162.1, forward strand.
GAAACCTAAGCAAAACACTTTAAAATATATTATATTCTTATCATAAACTCGGCTCCTTGGTTGTCAAATGGAAAGAGAAGCAATTTCAGAGAATTACTAGGACGTGTACTGTCAGAAAGTAATACATTCCTGTAAAGGCTTGTTCTTCATACAATATGTAATAAATAGTGTTTGTGTAACCTACGCAGTGGTATTCTTGTGACAGTTGTAACTGACAATATTGATTCATTTTGATAAATAATCCTTCAAAATGAATCAATAATTAAAATAAAAAGACCTAAGCCAAGAGTAACAAATGAAGGTGAAAAATGGAGCCCTCTGAATATAAAGTTGAGTTTAATTTGATTAGTGTCATTGGAAAATCCACCTAATAAAAGAAGATCTGTTTTATCAGAGGTTAAAAATAAGCAATTTTCTTCCATACAGTTTACCGTTTCATTTCAAAGAAATACAACAATAAATCAGAACATGATCAGCATATAAACCCAAATTACGATTATTTGGAATGTCACCAAATAGTAATAAAAGTAGTAATTGGTATTCAGATACGCCACGTTTACCTTTGGAAAAGAAAATAAAGCATCGATGCTTCACTTTCATTATGAGAAAATTGCCACTAAAAAGGGAGTGTTGTGAGAATTGGAGTAAACACATTGTAATGTAATTTATTTATTTATTTTGCCTCTCTCTTGTTTGTTAAGATTTTTGCACCTATCATGATATGTTGGATGAACGTGTTACTTTGTATTTGTGTGTTTATTAGTCATTTAATAGTGGGCAGCCCATTCAGGTGCATAAAGTTATATATTCTATAAAAGTAAATTTGATGTTTAAAATTTGCTTGTACTTTATTTGAAATGCTTTGACACAACTAAACCTGAACAGTCTTTTCTTGGAAAAGTCCATGTAGGTGAATGCATGAGTACCTTGTGACGGATTGTCATGTAACAGAAAAGGGGGATTTAATGAACTTGTTTGGTGTTAGAAATTTTGTTGACATACTACTCGTAAAAATATTTAATGCTTTATTAAACATGGTTCTCCTTAACTGATGATACATTCATTTAATTTACTGTCATTTAGTCATATAATAGCTATTTTTATTTTATTTATGCAAATGTAAAAATACTTATGTTAAAATTTATCTGACTATAAAATATTTATTTGATAGCTGCACCACGTAACAAAACCTGCAATTCAACTGATGCATGGAAGCAGCCTGAATCACATGGTAAGAAACACGAATTTTTGATCTGGTGTATATATTTATATGTGTAATGTCTAATAATACAGAACACAATACTTAACAACTTTATATATCTCAGTAAAATTAATTAAGTTTGCTCATATATCATTTATCACTTTAAACAATTTAGTAACCAAATGCGTCTAAAATGATTATAATTCTTATGTTTATTCATTTTTCTAACGTTTACCTATTAGTTGAAAGCTTAGAAAACCAGTTGTGTTATGTCACATTTTATGAGCTGTTAGCTGCAAGATTAAGCTTCATAAATGAGTTGTTCTTTATCTTGACTTTTTGCCAACACTGCTTGATGTGATTCCCAACATCCTGCTAGCCAGGGACGTAACTTGACAGAATGGGGCCCGTGTCAAAGGTTTTAATGGGGCCCCGAGGATTAGGTACATCAATATACATAAATGCATATCAAACATTTTGTACATTTTGATTCAAACAGGAAAAATATCACTATATAATGTAACTAATACACAATTGGATTTCTGAAGTCTTTAAGTACAAGTGATGGCATCTGCACTTGCCTTGCACACTTCACATTTACGAAATGGTCCGCGTATTTTTTTATAAATATACGAGTATTACAATGCTGTTTAACATTTATTGTAAAATTATATAATGCAAATACTGATAGTAATCATCACAAAAAAATATTTTCATCACATGTTGAAGTTATAGAAAATCCCCCTTTAGTATGCAGTACAAGTACACGTACATTACGGGAACCGCTGTTCTCAAATGTTTTGTAAACTTGAAAATGAAGCGACATTGATTGAAACTGCATAATACTGCAGTAGCTCTGGCAACGATGTAACTTTATAAAGAATTATCGTTATAATTATGCAATTTGTATACTATACAAAAAAGAGAAATGATCCATAATGAACTGTACTGCATTGTAAAGGTGGATTTCACATTAGAAAAAAATAGCAAAAACAAGCAATTCTAATATATATTCCTCTTTCAGGATTTTAATTTGGCAAAACCTTGTATTATTTTCATAACATTTAGTTCCTTAGCTCTTCCTGACTCTAAAGTCTGGAACACAGCAGATCGTAGATAATTGTTAATATGTTTCAGCTTGCTCAGCCATTGCAACTGTCCCTGGGATAGTTAAAAACAAAACACAAGCCGTGCAGATGTCTTGCAGACTAGTTGCAATTATATGATTTCTTATTGTAATGAAGTCTGCTAATTCATGAACAGATGACAACTTTTATAATTTTGAAGTTCGAAGTTTTGATGACATGTAAATCATTTTTGATCTAAGCTAAGACATGAGTTTTTTTTTTTTACTGCCACCCTAAATCTGATATTTTTGGATCATATGATAATTTCAAATAAACAAACACAATTTTTTATGGCCATGCTTGAGGTATTTTTATGAATCAGTCCTTACTTTTCAGGTACCTATATCTATACATTTGCGGAATGCCATACTCACGACATAACTTACGTGCATGGTTTCAAACACATTGTAAAAGTTATCGACTAGAAGATCAGCCTCATATTATAACTAGCCTTCTTAGTCGTTTCTGTACACTTCTTGACAATGAATGGTAACTTTGACACAGTACACACATTTGTGTACTGCACTTTGAATAAAGAGATCTTGCATAGTTTAAAGATCCAGATAAGTAATATGCTCCACTATGACCAAATATGTCTTTTTTTCCTTATTCTTCCATGTTAGTGAGACATGTTCTCTTGTATCAACAGCAATGATAACTGTGTCATAAATAGATATGTCCTGCTTTGTCTTGTACTTAAAATAATAGCTTTAAAAATAATTTGGCCCCACCAATTATGTTACTCTTTTTAGTTCTACGAGTATTTTTTTCTTTATTTCTCCTTCATAATTTCTTTAGCAATCTTGAATTAATTTAATCCAAACCCGGGATTGTTCCAATTCCTGCAAAATCACTTCACCTTTTCTTTGACTGTTTTCTTGCTGTTAAAATACAGGAATAACCCCTACTGACTTTTACATTTTCTAATATCTATAACTCTATATAAAATGTACTCCTCGAAAACACAGTGGAAATATTTCTAATATGATCATTTGATTTTAAATGCCCACTAACCACTATATTATATTATTATTATTATTATTATTATTATTATTATTATTATTATTATTATTAAAGCAGAACTATAAAATTTTATTGGCTCCTTCTTTGATGGGAATATTGTCATGTGAGCAATCAGCCTGCTCATGTCTGTTTTATTGTGAAAATTGATCCATATCTTTAATATAACTTCTTTATACTGCCCGGTGTAGCATGTTGACAGCTGCTTTAAGCAAAGAGACTTTCTAGCTCAGCATAAGCAGACCAAACAGTTGTCTTCGGTCCTAAGATACATCTGTGCCACTCATAAATACAGGAGCCCATAATCACTGTATTGCTATATTAGGAAAACATATTTTCCTGAGCCATTAACCTCAGTGGGAATATGGCTGGCACTCAAAATAGTTACTCTTAAACACTATTGACCCAATGAAGCAAAATAAAATCAATATTACTATTCAGCAACGCTATTAAAACATGATAAAATCAATGGTAGCAAATGTAGGAAAAGTTTTTGAAAAGAGTGTTATGGAACATCAAGTCTGGACGCATATCATCTGCTTCAGATTTTTGTTCAGTCCATAGAGGCTTTGCCAGTTTCTTTGAGATTTCATGTATCTTGTCTGGGCGAGGACTCCTTCTGATGTCTCTTTTAATCCCCAAGCTAATATATTTCAAAAATATATACCTACCAATCTGTTTTTTAGGATTCTAAAAAAAATTATCTAAAAGATATAAGGCTCAAATCACTAAATACAGAGTTTAAATCACTACATGATAGTCATTTAAAAGAGTTTGTTTGAGATGGGATTAAGTCTTAGCACTCCTGAGTTTTATTATGTTTTGTTTCAGAGTAGTTCTGATTGTAGTGATTACTGAATGTTTATTTAGTGTTAACGTCATGTCATTTCATCACACAGTTCAGATTTTAACTTGTTTTGCGGTCCTGGTTAAAGGTTTTATTTTTATATACTGTAAATAAATTAGAGTTGGGAAACAGTCCATTATTTTAATCACAAGTAATCGCACACAATTGTGTGGTTAATCGCAAACCTTCATGGTTAATCACACAAACAATCGCTAATTAAATCATGTTGCAATACCATTGATTTTTCAGTTTATTGTATAATAATAATCTATATCACAGTATATTATATAGTATATTTTACAGCATATTCAGTGCAGAAATTTATTACAAACAGAAAAGTGCAGCTAATAACTGGCAAAATTCTCATTTTAATCTATTAGACTTAAAAAAAAACAACTTTATAATTTAAATAAATCTTGAACTAATAATAAAATTAACTTATTTAACAGAAGTGCTCAATCAAATACAAATTTCCAAAATTTAAATAACATAGTTTGCTGAAACAGTCTAATTCACTTAAAAAAAGCTTTAACAAATCAACTGCAATAAATCAACTATTGATTCGCTGTATGAATTGCACTTTAGAAAATGATAATTTGCCAAAAAATATAAACATAAGTCATTTCTTGTTACTGAGTCAGTTCGACTGCATTAGCCAGACTATGCTTGAAGTGTCCAACTTCCTTTCTAAATTTTGCCAGCACAATATCAACTCCACAGTCCCAAACAGCAATTACAATGGGCTACTGTATACTGTGTGCAATGCACAGCATCTGTTCGCAGGGCATGAGTCTCGCTGCAGCCATCATAATGTGTGCATTGCCTAGGCCTACTGCTGGCTCTTTTCCACGTATTTCCCAACAATGCGATATCAAAAAATGTTTACCACATTCCTCTACAAAATGTACTGTATGTCTATAAGTGTCACTCCTAGTGCAAATAAATTAAAAATCCACAAACTGTCTATGTAGTGAGTTAGTTATGGTTGCTAAATGGCTTCCAATAGTCACCTGTCAATGCCAATGTTTTTGTACTTCTAAGTTGTTCCATTTTTATTGATTTTTGATTCTTATGTAAATCCTCAATCCATGAAGCATTTGTTCAACACGATGGCAATGTGTATGTAGCATTGGAGCTTGTCAGTCTAATTATGTTGAAAAAGCCTTCATTCTCAACAGTGTTCAAAGGTCTTCAATCGCAAGCAATCTATTTTGCTATTGCATTTGTTATCACATTCACCTTAACATCTGACATGGTTCAATTTAACACATCTTAGTGAACAGTAGCTTTTCACGCAGTGCCACTCAAGCTATCTGTTTATGTTTTGCTTACAAGTGATAGGATAACAAAAGTGGTGCTCCTGTGGTATTTAAATTCAGCTACACAAATATTGCAAATTACATTATCCTCTGACCCATGTGGCAAATTTTTTAAATAAAATGAACCAAGTAACACCATTCCTATACCTTTCCCTGCCATCATCTTCCTGGTGAGATGCAAACTGAATGTTTACTTTTTAGCTGTTAATTCTAGGATTTTCACAAGTGAAACTCTCATGTTAGTTAGCTGCATGAAGGAATACTATAGGCCTTTATTAAAATCTTTCTTATAATATTTCCAATTGGGGAATCAGAATTAAGGCATACGATAATGCAAGAGTTAATGCAACGGAATAAATAATAACGCAGTATGACTTTAAAATTAACTCTAACACATTACCTTTTCCAGAAGTATATATATTAATTTTATAGTTTATTTTTGTGAATTTCAACATTAATTCTTTATATGGCTTGCTGTTTTCTATCAACCTACATCTAAAAGTACTTATTCCAGGTTTCCTTCTATTAGATATTTTACCATTACAAAAACCCCATCTAAACTTCTGTTTTGATTTTATTTAATTTTGCAATCCAAATTTAAGAGTCTCCTTCAAAGTCCTGCCTGTGCCTTTCTGCCAGCCCAGGTAAAACTGAGGAGATTAGAAGGCTTCAAATTTTTGTCTGTGCCACACACCAGTCTAGGTAAGACTGAGGAGATTAAAAGGCTTAACACATAGCACAAATATTGGTGTATTGTAGAAGGGTATATGTTTAATGGGCATTGGGATTCCTTTGGGAACAGATGATGTGTGTTCTGCCATGACGGGTTTCATTTGAACCAGAGAGGCACTAATTTATTGGGGAGGCATATAAGAAGGTTAGTCGAGGATTGTTAACACTAGAGAATGGTGGCGGGGCAGGGAATTTAGGACAGGCAAGTTTTACAATTGTACATGAAGAAACAAACAATAGTATAAAAATAAAACTGCATATTAACGCAAATTCTAACCCAAAGTTTAAGGGCAAAAGTAAAATGAGTAGCACATTAAAAATAGATTGTCCTAATGCTAGAAGTATCAAAAATAAAACAAGTGAGTTGAAGTTGTATGTACCTGAGTATAATTATTATATTATCTCAATAAGAGAAACGTGGCTAAATGAAAAAGATGGGGAAATATATAGTATAACTTAGATGAAAACACAGTTTAGGAAGGATAGAAGAGAAAAGAAGCTGGGGTTGCTGTTTATATTAAACAGAATTTAAACTCAAGTCCTCTTCAATTAGATGATCAACACCATCTTAGCGAAGACATCTGGGTTCATCTGGAAAGCATCAGGGAAAGAGGCTTTATTTTAAGAGTATGTTATAGATGGTCTAATGCAGACAGTAATTGTAAAGCACATCTTTTTAATAATATTAATAAGTCAAGTTTGCTGGGCGGCTTTAACTCCCCAGGTGGGCTAACCTTGCAGATAGTGGATCATAAGAGGAGGAGTTTTTAGAAGTACAGTAATCGGTGATTGTTTTTCAACACAGTATGTTAAAGCACCAAAGTCTGTTGAGATTTAGTATTTTGTAATAATCAGGATAAAATTGAGTGTGTACAGGTGATTAAACCGCTAGGGTCAAGTGTTCATAATATAATATTATTCTCAGCATTTTGGAAGAGTGCAAATACCAAAAATAGTAAGTTCAACTTTGGTATGACGAATTTTGAGCATTGTGGCAAAATCTAAGGAGGATGAACTAGGATAAACTAAGTGACTGCCAAGGAGCAGTGAAACAGGATTAAAAATATTAATAATGCATATAATGCCAGACAGGTACATCTCTAAATTTGGTATTAGTAAAAAAAAAAAAATTAAAAACTCTGCAGTGGGTTAATAAAAATTTTAAAAAAAGAAGCTGCAAAGGAAAAAAAAAAATCTGTATATGGTATACAAAGTAATAACTCCAATGTAAATTATTATGCATATGAAAGCTTAAGGACAACCATTAAAGAGGATATTAGGGAAGTTAAAAGACAGTTAGGAAGGAATATAGTAAATAAGGTGAAAGATGATCCAAAGAGATTCATTTAGTGTTTTAGTAGTAAAAGAACAATCAAGGTGAAGGTGAAGTGCATTGGGAATAGCAAAGGGGAATTAAAAATGACAGTGAAATAACAGGTGCTCTAAACTCCGAGGTCTTCACATGTGAACTGGGTAACCTCCCAGCTGAAAAAAGACTACTAAAGAGGTACAGAATGATTTGAAAATTGTAATGGGAGAAGTGTTGGTTAGATAAAATAGGCTGAATTCGAACAAATCACCAGGACCTGATATTTTTCCTCAATTGCTTAAAGAGTACATACATAAACCCTTGACATATATTTTTAGGAAGTCACTGCGCACTGGGAAAATTCTGAAGGATTGAAAATGGCCAATTTTATACCGTCACCTAAAAAGGGAGATCCAAGTAGCTCTAGACCAGTAAGCTTTACATGCATCACAGGTAAATTAATGTACGGAATTATTAAGGAAAAGATTGAGAAACACATTGCAAGAACAGCAGTTTTACTGAACAGTAAGCATGGGTTTAGACAAGGAAAGTCGTGTTTTACTAATATGCTAGAATTCTATGAGGAAGCAACAAACGGATATATTCAAAGTGGAGTATATGATATTATTTATCTTGACTTTCGGAAAACATTTGATAAGATTCCACATGTGAGGTTATGCATCAAAATTAAAGAAGTGGGAGTTCAGGATGTTATGTGCAGATGGGTGCAAAATTCTCTCAGACACAGGAAGCAGATTGTTATGGTGCGAGGAGCCCTATCAAAATTGCTTGATGTTAAGAGTGGTGTCCCATAAGGTTCAGTGCAAGGGCCAACTGCTATTTTTAATATATTTGCAGATGGTACCAAGCTAGGTGGATCGGCAGAAAATCGAGATTGAATCATTACTGAGGGAACTGAACAATATAGAGGCATAGGCAGATTTGTGGTGGATGAAATTTAATGTATTTAAATGTAAAGTATTAAAAGTAGGAAGTAAATATGTCAGGTTTGAATTCATAATGAAAATCAAAAGTTTATCAACAGCCAGACTGTGTACAAGAGCCATTAAGAAGTCAACAGAATATTAAGCTGTTTAGGTCGATGTGTAGAGTACAAGTACAAGGAGGTTTTCCTAAAGCAATTAGTGCTCTGGTGAGACTTCGCCTGGAGTACTGTGTGCAGTTTTGGTTTCCTGGCTACAAAAAAGACATAACAGTGCTAGAAAAACTTCAGAGAAGAGTGACTACGCTGACTCCATGACCACAGGGCAGAGTTAGGAGTTGAGGAAAGATTAAAATTGCCATGCGTTTTCAATTTAAGCAAAATAAAATTAAGAGAAAACATAATTGAAGTTTTTGGAATTATGAAGGAAATTAGTGCAGTGGATTGAAACTGTTACTTTAAAACAGTGCTTCTCAATTATTTTCTGTCATGCCCCCCCTAGGAAGAAGAAAACATCTCGCGCCCCCCGCACGACTATAAATAGTATCATTTGTCTATAAAATTGTTATAAGTACAAGTACAAGTATAAAAAAGTAAGTTCCCTGAGGTCAAACGCGCCCCCCTTGATGGAGCCACTATTTGAGAAGCACTGCTTTAAAATAAGTTCAAACAACTATTAAGAAGTTCCCCTTTATATAGAGAACCACAGACACATGAAATAAGTTATAAAGTAGTGTGGTTGACAGTAGGGCTTCAAGGACTTTCAGAACTAGACTTGATGTTATTTTGGAAGAATTAAGTGGATAGGATTGGTGAATTTTGTTGGGCTGAGTGGCATATTCTCATCTTGATTGTTCTAATGTTGCACATTCTCAGCATGTATATGTTTTCTTCCCACATACTCAGACTAATGTATTAATTGTCAATTCCAAAATGGACCCAGGGTAAGATATATGGGTCTGTATTTGAGTAGGCTGTGTGATTGCCGTGAGTAGTATGTATTTGAGTTGGCCTTGCGACTCTCTCGACAACTGTTTCCTGGATTATGTCCAGTTGTTACTTGGATAAGCTTTGGCACTACATGACCCTAAATTTGATTGAGTACATCTGAGAATGTTATACAGGTAAAATTACGTTACAATGCATATCTTTACAACTAAATTTTCATCACAGTGAAGTATTTTTATGGTCCCGACAGTTTCCCCATATGACATGAGTCTATAGAAATCTCGTTACTACGAAATACACTCAGCAGATACTTTCATTACAACAAAGTGCCTAAAAGACCTTGAAATGCCCGAATGAATCATCCACAGAGCAGTTAGTTCTGTGGTCGCAGCTCAGCTGTGCACAATGATCCCCAAACAGAAAAACTGTCATTTTTTTTCTTTCTTCAAACCTTCCTCGTACTGTTTTTTTTTTTTTTTTTGCTGTTTTTGTTTTTGTTGGTTTTCAGTGATACCTTTTGCTTATTGCTTGTTAACATTTGAAAAACATCCATTGGCATTTAACTCATTGTCACTCTTGTATAGAAATGGCAGACACATTAAAAAAACTGTTTTCATATGGTTCAGTGATGTTTGTTCAAGAAACATTCCTATTAATGCGGCACTCATTCAAGAAAATGTGATGTTTCTAAACTCTCCTGGGACCTCTCCCAACTGGACAATACACCAAAGAGTGTTCCGAAGTACAATCACCCTGTCTGTGGAAGACTGTTTATCCATTGCAACAGCAGGCTCACAGCTCTGTATAGGAAAGTGGCAGATCACACTACAATAAATAACCCTGCGTTCCTGTTTCAAGCTGAATAAAGCTGGATTTGCTAAAATATTGAGACTAAGCCTCGTGTTTTGGGGTGCAAAACAGGGACTTATAGCGCAACCCCGATCTTTTATGATTTGCTTCTGTAGTGCTTCACTGCAGCACTGCTGATGCCCTGCCCCGGCAATGGACAAACAATGTTACACTGACAGGGAAATCGCGCTTCAGGACACACTTCAGCGTGTCGTTCCCGTTGGGTGGGAGGGATCCTAAATGAGTTCAGAAACCTCACAATATGAAGAAGAAGAAAATGATGATTTGGCTTATGATTGATAACTGTGCTGTCCACATTTAGATAATGTTCGCGTTGAATTCCTCCCACCCAATTGCACAGCAATGATTCAGCCATTGGATGTGGGCATCTTTCGCGCCAAAGTGTATTATTGCAAGGAAATGCTGAAATAAATTCTTTTCAGCATAACTTGTAGACAGGAGGAGATTAAAATTAACACCAAAGAAGCAATTAAAATGATTGCAAAAGCCTGGAGGCAAGTTAAAGAAAGCACTATAGTGACAACAACAACATTTATTTATATAGCACATTTTCATACAAAAAATGTAGCTCAAAGTGCTTTACATAATGAAGAATAGAAAAATAAAAGACATAGTAAGAAATTAAAATAAGTCAACATTAAGTAACATAAAATAAGAGTAAGGTCCGATGGCCAGGGAGGACAGAAAAAACAAAAAAAACTCCAGACGGCTGGAGAAAAATATAAAATCTGCAGGGATTCCAGACCATGAGACCGCCCAGTCCCCTCTGGGCATTCTACCTCACATAAATGAAACAGTCCTTTTTGTATTTAGGGTTCTCACGGAAGGACTTGATGATGATGGTCATGCAGACTTCTGGCTTTTAGTCCATCAATGTTGGAGCATCATGATGCTTTGAGTAGATGGTGATGGCGCAGGTGGTGCCACCACAAAGAAACCGGAAAAAGAAACAGAAGAGAGAGTAGGGGTTAGTACGGATTTTAGAGCCACCATGAATAGTTATTATAATGAATTGAACATACAGAGTATCAGGATTAAATTAAAGTGAAGTTATGAGAAGGCCATGTTAAAGTAATGTGTTTTCAGCAGTGTTTTAAAGTGCTCCACTGTATTAGCCTGGCAAATTCCTATTGGCAGGCTATTCCAGATTTTACGTGCATAATAACAGAAGGCCGCCTCACCACTTCTTTTAAGTTTTGCTCTTGGAATTCTAAGGAGACACTCATTTGAGGATCTAAGGTTATGATCTGGAATATAGGGTGTCAGACATTCCAATATATAAGATGGAGCGAGATTATTTAAGGCTTTATAAACCATAAGCAGAATTTTAAAGTCAATTCTGAATGACACAGGTAATGTAGTGACATGAAAACTGGAGAAATGTGTTCGGATTTTCTTTTCCTAGTTAGGATTCTATAAGCTGCATTCTGCACTTGTTGCAAACGATTTATGTCTTTTTTGGGTAGTCCTGAGAGGCATGCGTTACAGTAATCTAGTCAACTGAAAAGAAAACCGTGAACTAATTTCTCAGCATCTTTCAATGATATAAGAGGCCTAACTTTTACTGCTTCTTAAGTGAAAAAATGCTGTCCTAGTGGTCTGATGAATACGAGATTTAAAATTTAGGTTACAGTCAACAGTTACCCCTAAGATTTTTACTTCTGTCTTGACTTTTAATCCTAATGCATCAAGTTTATTTCTCATAACCTCCTTGTATCCATTATTGTCAATCACTAAAATGTCAGTTTTCTCTTTATTTAGCTTGAGAAAATTACTATTCATCCATTCAGAAATACAAGTAAGACATTGTGTTAGTGAATCGAGAGAGTCAGGGTCATCAGGTGCTATTGATAAATACAGCTGTGTGTCATCAGCATACCTGTGGTAGCTCACGTTGTGCCCTGAGATAATCTGACCTAACGGAAGCATATAGATTGAAAAGAGCAGGATAGAGCCTTGTGGAACACCGTATAGGATATCATGTGTCTGAGTAGTGATTACCACAACTAACAAAAAATTTTCTTCCTGCCAGGTAGGATTCAAACCAATTTCAGACACTGCCAGAGAGGCAGTGATCAATTGTGATCAATGGTGTCAAATAAAGCACTCAGATCGAGGAGGATGAGAACAGATAAATGGTCTCTGTCTACATTTACCCGCAAGTCATTTACTACTTTAACAAGTGCAGTTTCTGTGCTGTGATTTGTTCTAAAACCTGACTGAAATTTATCAAGAATAGCATGTTTATTGAGGTGGTCATTTAACTGCATAATGACTGCCTTCTCTAGAATTTTACTTAAGAAGGGCAGGTTAGACGTGGGTCTAAAATTTTCAAGAGCCGAGGAGTCAAGATTATTTTTCTTGAGTAGGGGCTTAACTACAGCAGTCTTAAGACAGTCTGGGAAGACCCCGTATTTAATGACGGATTTACTATGTCAAGAATATTATCAATTAGCACGCCCGATACTTCTTTGAAAAAACTTGTTAGTATTGGGTCAAGGACGCAGGTGGAGGGTTTTAGTTGAAAGATTATTCTATGTAGTTCAGGTAAATCTATCCTGGTGAAAGAATATAATTTGTTTATAACGGAGTACTGGGGCTTAGGAGGATCCACAGTGTTGGGGAGATATACTATGTTATCTCTAATATCATTAATTTTTTGATTAAAAAATACAGCAATAGCCTCACAGGTTTCACTGGAAGTATTTTGGCGGCATTCCTTTGCATTACCTGGGTTTAGCAGACGATCAATCGTAGAAAATAAGACTCTGGGATTACTAGCATTGTTATTTATAATCTTAGAGAAATAGCAGCGCCTCTCAAGACGGACTGTGTTATTGTATTCTGTTATTTTAACCTTCAATATCTCATAGTGGATAATCAGTTTAGTTTTCCTCCATTTTACGCTCAGCTATACGACATGTTCTCTTTAAATCAGACACTCTTTGGGTCTTCCATGGTATAACAATGCTAGAAGATTTTTTAACTGTCTTTTCAGGTGCAACTATGTCAACAGCAGCTCTCACTTTAGTATAAAATTTTTCCACCTTACTATTTACATTATCCTCGCTATTATAGCTGGCACTATAAACAGACTGATTGCTTAGAATGTTTGTAAGTTTTAAAGCTGCTGATGAATCAAACAAGCGTTTTTCAACAATATGCCTCTCATGAGTGTTTTCTATCATTATTTCTATATTAAAAAGTAGAAGAAAATGGTCTGATAGACCCGTATGACCTGCTTAATATCAGCTTTTAGTCCTTTAGTAATCACTAAGTCTAACATATGACCTGCTTTATGTGTAGGCTGATTGACAAGCTGTCTCAAATCAAAAGAGTCCAGGAGGTTCATGAATTCCTTTACCTTTTGGTCACACTGATTGTCAATATGAACGTTAAAGTCGCCGACTATTAAGAGTGTGTCATAGTTCGTAATTAAAATTGACATTAAGTCTGAGAATTCAAATACAGAATCTCATTACTACGAAATTTTCATTACAACAAAATATTTTTTAGGTCCCTGGAAGTTCATTGTAACTGAATTTTATCTGTATTATTTATAGTTTTTCAATTTATTTTGTAATATACTTTTCCAATTCAGGGTCAAGGGGTTCTAGTGACTATCCGGGCAGCACTGAGCTCAAGAAAAAGAACTACTGTAACTCTCAACAGAGCACTTGTTCATCACAGGGCCAACTCATAGAACCCTAGTTGTCACTCACCAATTAATTTAACGTACATATCTTTGAGGTAAAAACCACACTACAAGCTCAACAGAAATAGTCTCAGAATTCAAACGTAGGAGCTGTGAGACTGTGAGCTGTGGAAACTTCCAATAGTTGAATGATATTGTAACAATATATATAAAACTTTTATCTTAATTTTGATGTCCAATCATTTATATTCTTTGTTTTCCTAACCTATGCTATTAAAAATGCTTTGTTAAATCATATCTCTTTAATGCATACAGTATATGTGCATTGGCATACTTCAGTGTAATAAGAACTAATGGTAAACAAAAAGCAGAAGCCAAAGAGTATGACTGACAATAATTTTCTTGATCCACGTAGATTTCTATTACAGAGTACAAGGAAGGCTTTGTAAACTTAAAATAACATTTCAAACTCATTTAATCAAGAGTGGCAGGGCTCTGAGCCATGGGAGTAAGGTAGGAATCAGCCATGAACAGAGTTCATCACCAGACACACTAATGCCCATGCCCACAGTCAAACAGTTAACTTCACACACATAACTGGAAAACCCAAAAGAAAACTCATGTGCAAACCAAATACAAGGCATGGGATTTGAATGCAGGATGCTAGATCTGTAAGGCAGCAATGCTAACCATTGCGCTACCCTGCAACCTTTCATATTTTCCTCAACTCAGGTATATTATGCTGTTTAGTAATTTTGCATATTAGATTAAACTTTAAAAGATACACATGTAGAATAAAAAAGAAATCAAATGTTATTTCTACACTTGAAATTAAAAATGTATTTTATTTGTACATCTAGAATCTTCCCATATTTCACATAAATATTATACACAAAGTGCTGAATTGAAAAAATAAGTGTGAGCTTCAGATTATAAGAAAATGAAAGATTTGATAGTGAGAAACTTTAGTTCTTTGGAGTGGCACGGTGGCGCAGTGTTTGCATGTTCTCCCCATGTCTGCATGGGTTTCCTCCCACAGTCCAAAGACATGCAAGTTAGGTGGATTGGCGATTCTAAATTGTCCCTTTGGGGTGTGGGTGTGTGTGTCCTGCGGTGGGTTGGCACCCTGCCCGGGATTGGTTCCTGCCTTGTGCCCCGTGCGGATTCAGTGGGTTGGAAAATGGATGGATGTAGTTCTTTGTTTATTATCTTTCTGGTCACTTAAAATTTATTTTGAGAGTAAATCCAATTGAAGTTATTAATTTTATATTAATGTGAATACACTAAAATACTTTTGAGGTTTTCTATTTTAATTCCTAATTAATAAAGAATTTGCATATATACTATGCTATAGCACATACTGTACTTTGAATTAAATCTTATAATTTAATTGCTGTTATTCTCATAATTTCTCAAAACAAAAATTTGTTTATAGAAAGCTATAGATTATCCATCCATCCATCATCCAACCCACTATATCCCAACTACAGGGTCACAGGGGCCTGCCGGATCAAATCCCATACAACATAGGGCACAAGGCAGGAAACAAACCCTGGGCAGGACACCAGCCCACCGCAGGGCACACACACACCAAAGACAATTTAGGTTCGCCAATGCACCTAACCTGCATGTTTTTGGACTGTGGGAGGAAACCCATGCAGCCAACATGCAAACTCCACACAGGTAGGACCCAAGAAGCGAACCTAGGTCTCCTAACTGCAAGACAGCAGCGCTACCCACTGTGCCACCGTGCCGCCCAACTAGAGATTAACAATGTTAAATAGCATTCTCTAGCCCACCATGGAAGATTAGCATGAATTTAAAATATTTTTGCATTCTTCAGCTACAAGTATAAAGATAGATTTAACAACTAACTTCAATAAACTTTAGGCTGCAAATGTGGAAAAAGAAAATGTCTTATCATTCAGAGGCCTTCTATTTATCTTCTTTTAATGCACATAATAACATAAGAAACCAAATCATAGAAAATAAAACACTGCAAATATAATATGTCTCAGTGAAGATACTATTTAAGTTCATGCACATTACCAATTGCATTTATTCTTAATAAAAGTCCTATTAAAAGTACAACGGACGTTTAAAAAGTTTAAACACTTTTATATTTTCGTTGGAAACGTTGAAGGTGGGAAGAGAAGTAATTGAGCATTAAAAAGCTTGTATGACGTTGGGAAAATTGCATCGCAAACGAAGGTGACTATGTAGTAAACCAGTGTAATTTGTTTTTGAAATTCTTGATAAATAGAGTTTTAAAAAGTGAGGAAACCTTTTGAATCTCCCTCGTAAAAATTATTTTAAAATGTGGAAATAATACAGTATTCTCAAATCCACTTAATCAAACTATGGGTTCATGAATGTTGGCACATATCTTGACATCATCAGATAGAAAAGTAGGAATCAACACAAGATGGGGCTGCAGTCCAGCACAGTGTCTACACTCACATGCACCCATAATGACAATCACATAAGGATAATATGGAATTTTCAATTATCCAACACACACTTTATTTCTGGATGTAGGAGTAAAATCAGTAGACGCAAAGAAAAACCGATGTAGAGTAAGTGACTCAAATCCATGATGTTGAATCCATGAAGCACCAGTCCATAAACACAACAAAGTTTAGTTTTCACTTAAATTTAATAGTCATTATCCTTTACATAGATATGTACATATAACTTAAATTATGACAAAAATGAAGAAAAGTTAATAAGATTATTTTACCATCAACCCATATTTTCAAATGCCTTTAATCCGATTGAAGCTCTTTGGAGAGCTGGGGCCTACCCCAGCAGCATTAGGCACTAACACAGTTAATTTTGAGTCATCGATCAACCTAAATCACACTTGTTTTGGATCATATTTTATGCACACTATTTCAATTTAATGAACACTTTTCATTTTTAAAAATCACTTTAAAAGATACAAAATATCTTTGGACAAATTAGAAATTTTACATCTTATAAGAAATAAATCATATTATCCCAGTTTATTAAAAAATGGTGATGAATATTTTGCATATAACACTCAAAAATGAATTTGTATATTGTATATTTTATATTTTTCTCTAGTATATACTCAAGAACAAAATATCAATGTATGTTTTTTTAACAGATTTAACAAAGATTAATTTTCTGTCTCTGACTGTAAATGGACTAAGAGTGCTGTTAGCAAAGTGTGTGGCTTTTAATCTACTGATGACAGCCAGAGCCACCATATTCTAAAGTAAGTGTAATTTTATATTAAGTCTGAAAATATAATTCTTTACTAAAGCATAATTATATTCCTTAAAAATATTTCTTTACAGAGTTTAATAAATTTATGCAATTGTGTATCTAATTTAATTGCTTTTAGTTTATTTGTCTCTTTGTTTTCTTCTAGAGCAAGAATGGCAAAATCTGTATAAGGAGAGCTACTGTTTTTGATGTCAATTTTTCTTTTTTTTTTTTTTTGCTTTTAGAATATTTTGTTTTTTATTTTATGTATATTTTGCTTATTTCAGTATTCATAATCAAAATAAGCTTGAATTTTAATTAAAGAAATATTATGGCAAAATCATATTTTAAAACACTTCTGTAACGCATAAATATCATTGCTGACTGAAGTTTAGATGCTAAGAATAAATTGAATTGAAAGCTCATACAGAAAAATGCTCTGTTGTTCATTCACACCATTAATTAATTGTTATCCATTTGGCTATTTTATATATTCTTCACAGAATAACAAAATAAAAATATACTGTATGTTTAATATCTTAAAACGGACTTTTATTTCACATGTAACAATTCACATCTCATTCAATAAAGTTTATATTTAAAACTATACAGTTACACGCTCTGCTTTATTTTCTAATTGTCCCTTATATAAAATTCTGTTGACTAGTTTATGGTGTGCTTTATGGTGATAACAGGCTGGGCAAGACTGACAAGACCTCTTCAGTCCCAATAATAGTCTTCTGATGCATTCCCAGACACTCCTATGCTAAATGGCAGATACAGCATAATTTCTCTGGTATGTTCTGGTTTACTTTTTGGTCACCTTCCAGTTGGCTGTATCTAGTTCTTCACAAGTGGGAGGCTACCAGCAGACATTTCACTGGATTTGCAGATGACCTTTACTGTACCAGAGAATAAGCAACTGAAACTCAGGGCTCTCATGGATTGTCAAGCCCTTCATCTTGTTACCAAGATTTGTTTTACTGTTCAGTTTTGGTGGATAAACATGATAGAAGGGATTTTAAATACTTACAATCACTATAAAACTAATAATCAAATACTACATTAGGCATAATTAATTCTCATGCTGAAATTTGTACAAAAATATTTTATTAATGTCTATCTTTTTTACAGCATACTATTAATATTTAATAACACTTATTTTAAAATGTATGTCTTTATGACCAAATACATTTTTGTTTTTCATACAGGAAGGCTAGTGGTTGACACATTGTAACTATAAAAAAGCAAGCCTCCAACATATTGTAAGATAAGAATCTAATTATTTCTTAGTGCAACAGCAGGCAGGATGTAATTCGTTGCACAAGTGGTTTTTTTTTTACTGT
This sequence comes from Polypterus senegalus, assembly GCF_016835505.1. Lineage (NCBI taxonomy): Eukaryota > Metazoa > Chordata > Cladistia > Polypteriformes > Polypteridae > Polypterus > Polypterus senegalus. Next base: position 115,914,110 of record NC_053162.1, read on the forward strand.
TTATTCAAGTAGCAGTTATACCACAAGTAAGGGTTTGACATTTTGATTATATGATATCTGCAACATTTGAAAACACTTTAAAATATCTTGAAATAGTTATTTTTCCTTTTCCGGGAAAGTTAAAAGATATGTTGATAAACACATTTCTGTAATGCAGCCTTTAAAACCCCCTCTCTTGCTGAAATGAAAGAATACTAGCCCACCTGTTGTAAGTCAGAGGGTAACTGATGTTATATGCTATCTGAAGTTGGAAAAAATGAAATGAAATGAGGATCTGCTCAAAACATTTTTAAAACCTGGCAGGATCTAATCAATAACATTTTAGAATAGGCCTTTATATTAGGGGAAAGGATTCTTTTCCCTCTTTTGTACTGTTAAAAGTTTTACTCCAGCTGTTGTCCTTCCTCTCTTTCTCTTGGTTGGGGGCTGATTTGAAATTAGTTTTGTCAGGTTTGACTTATTTGTATGGAATGTTACTTGATAAGATAAAAAAAATAGTGCACTAGTATTTGATTTCCTAAACTGCAAATCCACTGCATCATTTTTGTTCACTTTTTTTTTAAACCGTGTTTTATCGTAACAGTTAGGAGGCACGTTTCTGGCCAAAATAATAGGTTTTGGAAAAAATACTTAGATGTGGAAGAATTCTCTAGCTAAAGACAAGCCACACTGCAGGACTTCCAGATTCAGTCTTTCAGACATGGACACGTGAAAAATAACAAGCAATTAGATGTCAAAATTATTAGTTTGTTTGTTTGTTTTTCTCTTTTGCCATAGGGGTATTAATTTCTAGAAATAATTTTACAATAATTTCACCTATTTTAAAGGTCATAAAACCAACCAAACGTTTAAGCAGTTATTAGCAATTCTTTGTGTGATGAGAAGTAAAAAAGGTGTGCAGTTATTTCCAAATCAGCCCAAATATTGCATGGACTGGGTGAATCTTCCCTGTCACCTTGTAATGCAGGAAACAGGTTCTGAAAACAGAAGGATAGACAGACTTGCAATCTGCACTCCATTAAAAATCTCTCCAACATTAGGTTATGCTCAGCATATCTGCAAGTGTAAATGACTTTTCAAACATGATTGATAGTATTACAATTAAAAATAGTAGTTTTGCATTTGTTGCTTCTTCACTTGTCTACAATATATTAGAAATAGAACGAACTACAAAAATAATTTTTTGAAAAATGTTTAATTATTCCTTAATGATAACAGATAATTTTCCTTGATCTGGCCCCTGCATATGGAGATGATGGGAAACTACAGTTAAAGTGAAAAAGGGGGACCACCGAACAGCAGAGCAACCTGCTCCTAAATACATATTCACATCTAACGCACACATGTGATTTACCAGACACTAAAACAACAGTCAAACAATCACTCTGAATGTCTTGCATATGAATTTAGGACAAAAAAACAAACCACAAATCATAAATATCTGACAGGTTTAATACCTTATTGTGAACATACCAGTTCAAACCAAACTCTTAAGCAAACACTATTATGGCCTGAAAATACAATTCTCCTCACTTATTAAATAAATTACAAGATATACATTTACTTATTTGGCTGACACCTTTGTCCAAGATGACTTACAACATTTATGATACAATTGGTTACTTTTCTTTTTGGTCAAGTGACTTGCTCATGGTCACAGTGTCAGTAGCAGGATTGGAACCTACAGCCTTAACTACTACAGTATGTGCCTCATTAACACAAACAGCTACACAAGACTTTACAAATAGACGGCAAGTTCAGCAAGAAGAAAACCTATAAGCACAGACAGACAACAGACAGGTTTAAGAAGATAAAAAGTTCTTCCTCACTGCGTTTACAAATGCCATTATACCACAAAGTACATTTGATGCATAGTACTTAACTAGTAAAAGACATTATATGTTCCACAAGAACTGCAGGACATCACTGTTTGCAACACTTACATAATATCAACAGCTCATCTTTTTCATGCGTGGGAGCATCTGTTGATAATACCCCAGGACATGGGGCCTACATGTACAGAATTCATAAGCAAGATTATCATGTTATTAGTGGAATACATCCTTATAAAGACCAACCTACAGCCTACACCAGTCTTTACATCATAGATGCTAATAAACTACTTACTCAAATGCAGTACTTTCAAGGCTTGTAAATAAACACATCTCTCCTTATTTGCTTCAAAAACTCCTCAGTCTCATTGACGTTAACATTCCTTACATTCAAGTGTTTAAAATATGATGGAAGTTCAAGAAGACAAAAAACTAAAACTACAGACAAATAAGAGACAGGTTCAAGAAGTGAATCCATACTTCCAAACCGATTTTACAAAACACCCATGATGTTAAACTGTTCCAAAATTACATGTTATTGCTGTGATGTTCACTACAAACAGAAGACAATCACCACCGCAAACTGATTTAGAAGATAAACCCTCAACACCCCAGTTTTAAGCCCCCATGTTGATCCAATTGTTTGCCATTCCCATTTTTATCTAACAATCAAATTGTTATTCAACATATATTTAATTGATAATGTGGGTGCACAGAAGGAAGGACAGGCATCCTGGCAAGAAAAATGGAAGGGTTCATACCTAGTTAGGATGAGGCAGATGGCAGCATGCTTTGGGACTAAACCTGATTAAGACACCAGCAGGGTTGCACGGGGAATGGAGTCCAGAAGTGCAACCCTGTCAGGGTCTTTGAGGACCACCAGAGGGCAGTGCAAGGGGAGGACTGCCTTGGTTTCTGCAATACCTGGGTAATGCACCAGATAACTGGCACAAGAGATGAGAAGCAATTCCTGAGCCGAGCTTAAAATAAAGTCAGTTGTCTCAATAAAGTCAGAGTCAGGAGGCAGTGGGCAGTGGGCTAAACATTAGGATGAGGAAGGAGAATTGTGCTTGACATAATTTTGTTGCTTTCTTAAGCAAGAGGTAAACAAGGCTGTCTGAAATTTGTTAGAATAGTCACCAAAATTGCTGTTTGAATATATAACTTTATTTAAGAATTTTAAGCCCTGGTTCTTTATTTGCTGATACCAATGCATTGCATAAAAACTAAAAATAAAGAACAAAAGAATAAAATGGTCTCTGAGTCACAATATCTTGGCTATAAGTGCCTAAAAAGAGGGGGAAAAAATAAGTTAATTAACAAGACACAACAATTGCCCATGCCACCATATCATATGTGAAAGAATAAAAAATATGTATTGAACATACCTGAAAAAAGAAAAAAATAGAATGAAACACTGAATTATATTAAATTCCATTATATTTTGTTACATTTTATGTTTCTTTCTTAAATCAAAAAGAGAACTATAATTTATAGAAAACCTGGTTATTTATTTTCCAGATGACTTGACAATGTCTGTCTGCGTCAAACATACCACCGAATTTCCTGTGAATATATAACAAAAGTCGAGAAGCACCCAGTCATCCTGTCTTTAATGTACTGTTTATCTTTAACTCTGTCTTAGTGGAGAATATTCGATATTTCTATAGATTTATAAAATAACAATATTTACAGTATATTATTTATGGTAAGGATTGAATTAACTCAGAGTCTGTCCTACTAGTTAGAATCCTGACAGTTAAAAGAACAATAAATGATGGAAAATATATCCAAGTCAGTTCTATTATGCATTCATTTGTACTCAACTCCTCTTAATCTGATACATAGTGAAAGCACCAATCTTTATAGCACTGAGGAAAAAGAGTGTCTTCTAATGTGCAAATCAATAGATAGTGGGCAGAAAACAAAGACTCTGGAGAAAACCCACACAGACATGGAGAGAACACATAACAGTGAACATTCTTCGCAGTACAACTGTGCCATTTAAGGCAACAAATCTATTTACTTTGCTAATGTACCCACTATTGTTATAATATTGTCTTAAATAAACATATTTTATGTTTATAAAATTTACAGTACAATATGAAAGCATAAGTACAATATACATGTACATATAGTGCAGATAGTGAAAATGGTTCATAAAGCGACTCAGGTTGTGCAATACTACAACTGAAGTGCAAGTTTACAGTGAGGTAATTGTAATTCTAAGTACAAACAATTCTCCCAGGATCACTTGATAGGTCCCTACAGGAAAAGTTCTGAAGCATTTGCCCAGTGGGAGCTGTTCAAATAGACTGTGTGCATGGCTGAGGCAGCATGTGCTATAAATGTTCTCCAGGGCTCCAGTCTTTTGGTTTTGGGAGCCTTTCAGATTTTGTTTTTTTTCTTCAGCTTAACTGGAGTTTTCTTTGCCATGTGACCTAATTATCGCAATCATCTGAGAATTACAATATGATATTGTATACTGTATAGGGAGGCTAGTTTTATACTAATTTTAGGTCAGTTATTGAAGTTTGTATGGATATTTTTAGTTATTCATTATTATTCTTATCTAATTTAAGTTGTTTCTCTTTTATTTTAACCATATCTTTAACACCTAGTAAAGCACTTTGAGCTACATTCTTTGAATGAAAATGTGATATAGAAATACAGTTACTTTTCTTGCCCTCAGATCGTTAGGCTACTCAGCACAGAAGCCACTGAGTAACACCATTAAAATGCTCTTATGTAAATCAGTGTTTTTTAAACTATGGGTTACTATGATAGGTCTCCACATGACCATGTACTAAAATGAGTTTGTCCAGGGATGAATTCTGTGATACCATCTATTTTGTGTACATTTGACTGCGGATGTGTGTGATCCAGAATGAATTCAGCTGACAATGTTGTTGACTCATAACAAAGAATTTTCATTTTAAATAATAATAACATATAAACATCTAAGAAAGGGGGAGACAGATAAGCTTGAGAGGTTATGGAACTGTGGTGTCAGATTGAAATATCAAAAATAACTGGTGAGGCACAAGGGTATAAAAATTATGGTGTTGTTGTAGGCGAAGCAGTAGTGTGGAATTTTTAAAATATAATGTCCTTGTTATTTCGATTCTAAATGAAGTTTCAGCAGGAACTGATGGGAGCCTCATTATGTGTTCACCATCATGGCATACATTCAATCCAAATTTGTAATAAAACAGCAAAACATTTTTGTATCAGGTTTAATGTGCCTTAGCAAGCATGAATTCCTCCTTGTAATACAATTCTAAAGTGGTTTGATAAATTTCAGTCTACTGATACTGTAACAGATGTGATTGTTGGACCATTAAGAGCTGAAAGAACAGTAGAAAATATCTTCTAGCTTTCAATATGATATGTCAATTTAAACGTGTCATACTAGTCTGTTTGCCCAATTCTTCATTAAGATTTTTCCTATTATCCTTGTAAAATTCAAATGAAGTATAAATTAGGAATACGTTAGCTATTCGACTCAACATTTTAACTCAGTTTGTTGAATTGTTAAATGAAAAGAGATATGCTGAATAATTTACAGTCTCATTCAGAAGAATGTACTGTTAATTGTTCATTTGAGAAGTCAAGCAAAATGACACCTTTTATTGGCTAACTAAAAAGATTACAATATGCAAGCTTTTGAGGCAACTCAGGCTCCTTCTTCAGGCAAGAGGTAATTGAAGAAGTGTACTGGTACAGATTTTTAAGAATAAGGGGGATGTGCAGAGCTGTAGTAACTACAAGAGGATAAAATGCATGAAATTATGGGAAAGAGTCGTGGAAGCTAGGTTAAGAAGGGAGGTGGGATTACATCAGTGATCAGCTCTGAGCCCTTTCTTATTTGCAATGGTGATGGACCAGTTGACAGACGAGATTAGACAGGAGTCCCCATGGACTATGATGTTTGCTGATGACACTGTGATCACTGTGTAGCGATAGTAGGGAGCAGGTTGAGGAGACCCTGAATAGGTGGAGATATGCTCTAGAGAGGAGAAGAATGAAGGTCAGTAAAAGACAGAATACATGTGTATAAATGAGAGGGAGGTTAGCGGCATGGTGAGGATGCAGGAAGTACAGTTGGTGAAGGTGGATGAGTTAAAATACTTGGGATCAACAGTACAGAGTAACAGGGATTGTGGAAAAGAGGTGAAAAAGAGAGTGCAAGCAGGGTGGAATTGGTGGAGAAGTGTTTCAGGAGTGATTTGTGACAGACGGGTATCAGCAAGAGTGAAAGGGAAGGTCTACAGGACAGTAGTGAGACCAGCTATGTTATATGGGTTGGAGACGGTGGCTCTGACAAAGCAGGAGACAGAGCTGGAGGTAGCAATGTTAAAGATGCTAGGGTTTGCATTGGGTGTGACAAGAATGGACAGGATTAGAAATGAGTACATTAGAGGGTCAGCTCAGGTTGGAAGGTTGGGAGACAAAGTCAGAGAGGCGAGATTGTGTTGGTTTGGACATGTGTAGAGGAGAGATGCTGGGTATATCAGGAGAAGGATGCTAAGGATAGAGCTGCCAGGAAAGAGGAAAAGAGGAAAGCCAAAGGGAAGGTTTATGGATGTGGTGAGAGAGGACATGCAGGTGGTGGGTGTTACAGAGCAAGATGCAGAAGACAGGACTATATGGAAGAAGATGATCTGCTGTAGCAACCCCTAACGGGAGCAGACGAAAAAAGAAGAACAAGACACAGATAACATGTTTTTGTCTCCCTTTTTTTTTTTTACAGCTTTTATGTACAGTATATGTGTGTTATTCTGCATATTATTTGTTATAAATAATTGTACTTGCTTGTTTTATTTTTAGTTTTAAATCCCTTGAAATTTTAAAAATAAGAGCTGTGGAAGTAAATTCTCAAGCAATATTCTCTCTTAGTTCAGTATTTTTTGGCAAGTGGTAGAAGCTAGTGATCAGAGGAACAAGCCACACCAAAAGAACTGTTAGATGTTTACCATGAAGGAAAAATTATCGGTATGTATCACTACACATTGAAGTATTGGAATTAAAATTATAATAAATAAGGCAATAACATGAGAAAAAAACTATATTATGTTGGTCTGCAATATTTTGGCTTAGTTGGACACAATACTGAGATACGGAGACCATAGCTCTTTTGTATTTGCTAATGTGTTTACACCAGCTAACCTAAAAATGTTCGGCCACCAAACTAATTGAAATTATGACCCACATAGCCTGAAGCTTTTTTTTGTTTCTTGGAATTTTATTCTTTGGCTTTCAGTATTTCTTACCTGCACCTTTCTTAAATTAACTTTCAATAAGAATTAGACATTTAAACAATTTTGTAAACAAAAATTTGAAGAGGTTTTTGTGATGTTGTTGAAAGGTTATTATGGATATACAATATTTATTTATTTTGAAAGATCTGCTTTTTCTATTTTCTTGAAGTTTGGTGCAACATTTACTACTGTGTGGTGTTTAAATGATACATAAGTAGTGGTGATTTCAGTTGTATAGACAGAATTATGGTAAAGGTTCTAAATGAAACAGGTAACCATTGATTATCTACCATGTTCCATAGACTGTACATTATTATCAGTCTAAATGGTACAGTGGTATATTTACCTTTCGTACTTGTTTCAAAACTCAAAATCTTTATTTTTTTAATAAAGACCAAATTAGCCTTTATAGAATCCTTAAGTAAAATCAACTGTGAGTTTAACATGGTAAAGGAACACACATCTCAATAATGATCTGACAGTGTTGTAAAATTCAATATGTTCCACGCCTGTGTGAAAAAAGTGTAAATGTGCAGTATAAATTGGTTAGATTACGCAGACTGGGTAGCCACACTCACCTCCATGAATATTACATCAGATAGAATGGAGGGCATTTGCATTCCATATTATCTGCTTAGAAGCATATATGTAATACATTTTTACAAAGACAGTGACTGTAATGTGATTACGAGAATTTAATCTGTTAATTGAATGTAGTCTTGTGATTTTTGAAATCTCTAAACTGTTTAATATAACCAGAATATTTTCTGCATCACCTATTTATCTTTTTACTGAGGATAAAAAAATCACAAAAACATGCATTTAATATTTTTACTATAAATAACATTTAAGTAAAACATGTTACTTCTAATTACAGATGTCTCAGATTCCAGATGCCAGTTGTAATGTTTCATTTTCTCAGAACATCTGCTGTCATCGTTTCCCATATATCATGTAGTGGTTATATAATAAGTTGATATTTGCAGCACCTGCATAAAGTATTTTCCAAAGATATAGTTTGCACTCCTGTTTTGATGTTTTTGTTAGGCTGAGGTATTTTTTGTAGCAATGTGCGGCTCTATTGCACAATAATATGTTCCAGAATCAGAAAGAGATGGCTTTATTGTCAGAGACCCAGATTTTGATGAAGTGTCCACAGTTGGCTTAAATTTATCTGCATCATCGCCGTACGTTCTTGAAGATGTAGCTTTGTTGATGTATTTTAAACCCCCGTTCCTATTCTGTTGGTACCATTGCATTGCATAAAAGCTATTGGTTGTGTACTTGCATTTTATTTGAAATGACTGTCCCTCTGGAACTTGCTGATCAGAAGGGCTCTGATTCACAGTGTCCTGACTATAAACACCTAAGAAAAAGATGCAAAAAGTTAACCATGAATAGAAAATTAAAAAAAAAGATCATTACATACTTATTAAATTAGAAGATTTGAATACCTAAATAAAGTAAATACAAAATCCAATACTGAATAATTTGAATCATGTTATATTTTGTAAATAAGTGGGATCTTGTGTAATGTGCTATATAGTATATTCAGTTATCCTTTCCTTTTCTTTCTTGAAAGATTACACTTTTATACTAAGCTCCATATTTCCTTCTCCGCCCTATACTGTGTCATGTGCTTTACAATAAAACCCACCATTAAAATAGCCCATATTGAGGAAATACCAAAAACATGTAAGTCAATAAGCATACTTTATTACACATTGAACTATGGGAGACTTGCACTATAAATACTTTTGAAATCCATCTTTTTCTTTGCCCAAATGAAAAATTAATTCAATAGAAAACCCAAATGATCCTATAACCAATGATCGAAAGGCAAAAAAGATTACAGAAGACTCTCCAGGTGCGGGCATATAAATTACTTTAGTAAATATGTTTGTCCTGAACAAGCTCAAAAAATAACATTTCAAAAGATTATACTGATTTTTTTGTGTTACATAATTTGATTATTTATGTGTAAATATTAGTTTATTTAGACTGTCCAATTGGTTATATGATGACCAACATTTAGAAGTCTTGCAGAACCAAGTTCAGCAAGAAGAAAACCTATAAGCACAGACAGACAACAGACAGGTTTAAGAAGATAAAAAGTTCTTCCTCACTGCGTTTACAAATGCCATTATACCACAAAGTACATTTGATGCATAGTACTTAACTAGTAAAAGACATTATATGTTCCACAAGAACTGCAGGACATCACTGTTTGCAACACTTACATAATATCAACAGCTCATCTTTTTCATGCGTGGGAGCATCTGTTGATAATACCCCAGGACATGGGGCCTACATGTACAGAATTCATAAGCAAGATTATCATGTTATTAGTGGAATACATCCTTATAAAGACCAACCTACAGCCTACACCAGTCTTTACATCATAGATGCTAATAAACTACTTACTCAAATGCAGTACTTTCAAGGCTTGTAAATAAACACATCTCTCCTTATTTGCTTCAAAAACTCCTCAGTCTCATTGACGTTAACATTCCTTACATTCAAGTGTTTAAAATATGATGGAAGTTCAAGAAGACAAAAAACTAAAACTACAGACAAATAAGAGACAGGTTCAAGAAGTGAATCCATACTTCCAAACCGATTTTACAAAACACCCATGATGTTAAACTGTTCCAAAATTACATGTTATTGCTGCCATGTTCACTACAAACAGAAGACAATCACCACCGCAAACTGATTTAGAAGATAAACCCTCAATACCCCAGTTTTAAGCCCCCATGTTGATCCAATTCTTTGCCATTCCCATTTTTATCTAACAATCAAATTGTTATTCAACATATATTTAATTGATAATGTGGGTGCACAGAAGGAAGGACAGGCATCCTGGCAGGAAAAATGGAAGGGTTCATACCTAGTTAGTATGAGGCAGATGGCAGCGTGCTTTGGGACTAAACCTGATTAAGACACCAGCAGGGTTGCATGGGGAATGGAGTCCAGAAGTGCAACCCTGTCAGGTTCTTTGAGGACCACCAGAGGGCAGTGCAAGGGGAGGACTACCTTGGTTTCTGCAATACCTGGGTAATGCACCAGATGACTGGCACAAGAGATCAGAAGCAATTCCTGAGCCGAGCTTAAAATAAAGTCAGCTATCTCAATAAAGTCAGAGTCAGGAGGCAGTGGGCAGTGGGCTAAACATTAGGATGAGGAAGGAGAATTGTGCTTGACATAATTTTGTTGCTTTCTTGTGAAAAACTTGTTGGGGCTCAATAAAAAAATACCTTTATTTGAGCATAAAGTGTGTTTGGGCTTTATTGTGTCTGAGGGTTGGGTCACAATAAATTTGTTTTTATACAGGTCTTCTACCAGAGAGACGGCCAGAAAATCCTACCAACTACGCCAATTGTAACCATCAGGGGGCTCCACCACTTCTCTTTTTAAGCCTATTCTCCTGGCCTATCCATTATGGCCTCCTGGCCGGGTATTAATATTTCTTTTATCCTGGTCAGGATGCCTGTCCTTTCTTCCGGGCACCCACTATACATATCAGAAAATGAGAACTACTTTTTTTATTTTAACAACAACCAAGAGAGAAAAAAAAGGAAACACCAAATGATTCACCATTGTAATATAAAATAACAATATACTTAATTTGTCTGTTCTGAATGAGGTAAAAAAAATTCAAAAGGAGAAAATGATTTCTTAACTTGCAAAACTGGATTGTTTACATATTAATATTGGTTCATCTAGAGAGCCAGATGGGTCTAATTATGTTCAGCATTTAGATGTCTTGGAGGCATTTACAGGACCCCTATTTTATGTATGTTACATAAGCCACAATCCAGGCTGACCCATGGTATAAGTGATGGGGGCCTCTATCTAGGGGGTACACAAACAGAGTACTGCTTTATAGTATAGATGAAATAAGAAAAGCCCACTCGCTTTGATGGTGAAATATTGAGAGAGCCAACCACCCCACTCCAGCCCTTAATGTGACGGACAGCTAAGGACGTTGTACCATTATAGTCAAATGTGACAACAGATAAAAGATCCTTGTCATATACACAGTGCTTTTTATTTCTTTTTTTTTTCTCAAAACACACCACAAAATGATTTCCCCTACTTTCTGTATATTAAAAGCAGCATATTCATAGTTGTAAAAGACTTCAGTTTTTGTTAAGTTGAACAACTTCTCGAGGCATTGTGCGGTTCTATGGCACAGTAATAGATACTAGAATGAGAGAGAGATGGCTTAATTGTCAGAGATCCAGATTTTAAAGAGGTAAACAAGGCTGTCCGAAATTTGTTAGAATAGTCACCAAAATTGCTGTTTGAATATATAACTTTATTTAAGAATTTTAAGCCCTGGTTCTTTATTTGCTGATACCAATGCATTGCATAAAAACTAAAAATAAAGAACAAAAGAATAAAATGGTCTCTGAGTCACAATATCTTGGCTATAACTGCCTAAAAAGAGGGGGAAAAAATAAGTTAATTAACAAGACACAACAATAGCCCATGCCACCATATCATATGTGAAAGAATAAAAAATATGTATTGAACATACCTGAAAAAAGAAAAAAATAGAATGAAACACTGAATTATATTAAATTCCATTATATTTTGTTACATTTTATGTTTCTTTCTTAAATCAAAAAGAGAACTATAATTTATAGAAAACCTGATTATTTATTTTCCAGATGACTTGACAATGTCTGTCTGCGTCAAACATACCACCGAATTTCCTGTGAATATATAACAAAAGTCGAGAAGCACCCAGTCATCCTGTCTTTAATGTACTGTTTATCTTTAACTCTGTCTTAGTGGAGAATATTCGATATTTCTATAGATTTATAAAATAACAATATTTACAGTATATTATTTATGGTAAGGATTGAATTAACTCAGAGTCTGTCCTACTAGTTAGAATCCTGACAGTTAAAAGAACAATAAATGATGGAAAATATATCCAAGTCAGTTCTATTATGCATTCATTTGTACTCAACTCCTCTTAATCTGATACATAGTGAAAGCACCAATCTTTATAGCACTGAGGAAAAAGAGTGTCTTCTAATGTGCAAATCAATAGATAGTGGGCAGAAAACAAAGACTCTGGAGAAAACCCACACAGACATGGAGAGAACACATAACAGTGAACATTCTTCACAGTACAACTGTGCCATTTAGGGCAACAAATCTATTTGCTAATGTACCCACTATTGTTATAATATTGTCTTAAATAAACATATTTTATCTTTATAAAATATACAGTACAATATGAAAGCATAAGTACAATATACATGTACATATAGTGCAGATAGTGAAAATGGTTCATAAAGCGACTCAGGTTGTGCAATACTACAACTGAAGTATAAGTTTACAGTGAGGTAATTGTAATTCTAAGTACAAACAATTCTCCCAGGATCACTTGATAGGTCCCTACAGGAAAAGTTCTGAAGCATTTGCCAAGTGGGAGCTGTTCAAATAGACTGTGTGCATGGCTGAGGCAGCATGTGCTATAAATGTTCTCCAGGGCTCCAGTCTTTTGGTTTTGGGAGCCTTTCAGATTTTGTTTTTTTTCTTCAGCTTAACTGGAGTTTTCTTTGCCATGTGACCTAATTATTGCAATCATCTGAGAATTACAATATGATATTGTATACTGTATAGGGAGGCTAGTTTTATACTAATTTTAGGTCAGTTATTGAAGTTTGTATGGATATTTTTAGTTATTCATTATTATTCTTACCTAATTTAAGTTGTTTCTCTTTTATTTTAACTATATCTTTAACACCTAGTAAAGCACTTTGAGCTACATTCTTTGAATGAAAATGTGATATAGAAATACAGTTACTTTTCTTGCCCTCAGATCGTTAGGCTACTCAGCACAGAAGCCACTGAGTAACACCATTAAAATGCTCTTATGTAAATCAGTGTTTTTTAAACTATGGGTTACTATGATAGGTCTCCACATGACCATGTACTAAAATGAGTTTGTCCAGGGATGAATTCTGTGATACCATCTATTTTGTGTACATTTGACTGCGGATGTGTGTGATCTAGAATGAATTCAGCTGACAATGTTGTTGACTCATAACAAAGAATTTTCATTTTAAATAATAATAACATATAAACATCTAAGAAAGGGGGAGACAGATAAGCTTGAGAGGTTATGGAACTGTGGTGTCAGATTGAAATATCAAAAATAACTGGTGAGGCACAAGGGTATAAAAATTATGGTGTTTTTTTAGGCGAAGCAGTAGTGTGGAATTTTTAAAATATAATGTCCTTGTTATTTCGATTCTAAATGAAGTTTCAGCAGCAACTGATGGGAGCCTCATTATGTGTTCACAATCATGGCATACATTCAATCCAAATTTGTAATAAAACAGCAAAACATTTTTGTATCAAGTTTAATGTGCCTTAGCAAGCATGAATTCCTCCTTGTAATACAATTTTAAAGTGGTTTGATAAATTTCAGTCTACTGATACTGTAACAGATGTGATTGTTGGACCATTAAGAGCTGAAAGAACAGTAGAAAATATCTTCTAGCTTTCAACATGATATGTCAATTTAAACGTGTCATACTAGTCTGTTTGCCCAATTCTTCATTAAGATTTTTCCTATTACCCTTGTAAAATTCAAATGAAGTATAAATTAGGAATACGTTAGCTATTCGACTCAACATTTTAACTCAGTTTGTTGAATTGTTAAATGAAAAGAGATATGCTGAATAATTTACAGTCTCATTCAGAAGAATGTACTGTTAATTGTTCATTTGAGAAGTCAAGCAAAATGACACCTTTTATTGGCTAACTAAAAAGATTACAATATGCAAGCTTTTGAGGCAACTCAGGCTCCTTCTTCAGGCAAGAGGTAATTGAAGAAGTGTACTGGTACAGATTTTTAAGAATAAGGGGGATGTGCAGAGCTGTAGTAACTACAAGAGGATAAAATGCATGAAATTATGGGAAAGAGTCGTGGAAGCTAGGTTAAGAAGGGAGGTGGGATTACATCAGTGATCAGCTCTGAGCCCTTTCTTATTTGCAATGGTGATGGACCAGTTGACAGACGAGATTAGACAGGAGTCCCCATGGACTATGATGTTTGCTGATGACACTGTGATCACTGTGTAGCGATAGTAGGGAGCAGGTTGAGGAGACCCTGGATAGGTGGAGATATGCTCTAGAGAGGAGCAGAATGAAGGTCAGTAAAAGACAGAATACATGTGTATAAATGAGAGGGAGGTTAGCGGCATGGTGATGATGCAGGGAGTACAGTTGGTGAAGGTGGATGAGTTAAAATACTTGGGATCAACAGTACAGAGTAACGGGGATTGTGTGATTTGTGACAGACGGGTATCAGCAAGAGTGAAAGGGAAGGTCTACAGGACAGTAGTGAGACCAGCTATGTTATATGGGTTGGAGACGGTGGCCCTGACAGAAAGCAGGAGACAGAGCTGGAGGTAGCAATGTTAAAGATGCTAGAGTTTGCATTGGGTGTGACAAGAATGGACAGGATTAGAAATGAGTACATTAGAGGGTCAGCTCAGGTTGGAAGGTTTGGAGACAAAGTCAGAGAGGCGAGATTGTGTTGGTTTGGACATGTGTAGAGGAGAGATGCTGGGTATATCAGGAGAAGGATGCTAAGGATAGAGCTGCCAGGAAAGAGGAAAAGAGGAAAGCCAAAGGGAAGGTTTATGGATGTGGTGAGAGAGGACATGCAGGTGGTGGGTGTTACAGAGCAAGATGCAGAAGACAGGACTATATGGAAGAAGATGATCTGCTGTAGCAACCCCTAACGGGAGCAGACGAAAAAAGAAGAACAAGACACAGATAACATGTTTTTGTCTCCCTTTTTTTTTTTTACAGCTTTTATGTACAGTATATGTGTGTTATTCTGCATATTATTTGTTATAAATAATTGTACTTGCTTGTTTTATTTTTAGTTTTAAATCCCTTGAAATTTTAAAAATAAGAGCTGTGGAAGTAAATTCTCAAGCAATATTCTCTCTTAGTACATTATTATCAGTCTAAATGGTACAGTGGTATATTTACCTTTCGTACTTGTTTCAAAACTCAAAATCTTTATTTTTTTAATAAAGACCAAATTAGCCTTTATAGAATCCTTAAGTAAAATCAACTGTGAGTTTAACATGGTAAAGGAACACACATCTCAATAATGATCTGACAGTGTTGTAAAATTCAATAAGTTCCACGCCTGTGTGAAAAAAGTGTAAATGTGCAGTATAAATTGGTTAGATTACGCAGACTGGGTAGCCACACTCACCTCCATGAATATTACATCAGATGGAATGGAGGGCATTTGCATTCCATATTACCTGCTTAGAAGCATATATGTAATACATTTTTACAAAGACAGTGACTGTAATGTGATTACGAGAATTTAATCTGTTAATTGAATGTAGTCTTGTGATTTTTGAAGTCTCTAAACTGTTTAATATAACCAGAATATTTTCTGCATCACCTTTTTATCTTTTTACTGAGGATAAAAAAATCACAAAAACATGCATTTAAAATTTTTACTATAAATAACATTTAAGTAAAACGTGTTACTTCTAATTACAGATGTCTCAGATTCCAGATGCCAGTTGTAATGTTTCATTTTCTCAGAACATCTGCTGTCATCGTTTCCCATATATCATGTAGTGGTTATATAATAAGTTGATATTTGCAACACCTGCATAAATCATTTTCCAAAGATATAGTTTGCACTCCTGTTTTGATGTTTTTGTTAGGCTGAGGTATTTTTTGTAGCAATGTGCGGCTCTATTGCACAATAATATGTTCCAGAATCAGAAAGAGATGGCTTTATTGTCAGAGACCCAGATTTTGATGAAGTGTCCACAGTTGGCTTAAATTTATCTGCATCATCACCGTACGTTCTTGAAGATGTAGCTTCGTTGATGTATTTTAAACCCCCGTTCCTATTCTGTTGGTACCATTGCATTGAATTAAAGCTATTGGTTGTGTACTTGCATCTTATTTGAAATGACTGTCCCTCTGGAACTTGCTGATCAGAAGGGCTCTGATTCACAGTGTCCTGACTATAAACACCTAAGAAAAAGATGCAAAAAGTTAACCATGAATAGAAAATTTAAAAAAAAGATAATTACATACTTATTGAATTAGAAAATTTAAATACCTAAATAAAGTAAATACAAAATCCAAAACTGATTAATTTGAATCATATTATATTTTGTAAATAAGTTGGATCTTGTGTAATGTGCTATATAGTATATTCAGTTCTCCTTTCCTTTTCTTTCTTGAAAGATTACACTTTTATACTAAGCTCCATATTTCCTTCTCCGCCCCATACTGTGTCATGTGCTTTACAATAAAACCCACCATTAAAATAGCCCATATAGAGGAAATACCAAAAAAAATGTAAGTCAATAAGCATACTTTGTTACACATTGAACTATGGGAGACTTGCACTATAAATACTTTCGAATTCTTTTTTTTTTCTTTGCCCAAATGAAAAATTAATTCAGAACCTTTATTTTAGGCATGTCACATAAACCACAATCTGGCTGGTCCATGGCATAAGTAATATTAGCTTCTGCCTAGAGGATGTATAAACAGAACACTGGAATAAAGCTGCAGGTGATGTTAAAAAAAGCACACTCACCTTGATGGTGAACCACCCCACCCCAGTGAAGGACAACTAAGGACAGTGTACCATTACAGTCAGAATTAACTACAGCCAGAAGATCCTAGCCATATACAAAGCCCTGTTTTTTTTTTTCATTTTTTTTTTTTTTTTCTTTTCTTTCTTTTTTCAAAACGCACCAAAAATGGCTTTCCATACTTTCTGTAGAGGGTATATTAAAAGCAGCATCTTCATAGCTTTAAAAGACTTGTTAAGGTGAACAACTGCCTGTTAACACTGTATGGCTGTATGTCACAGTAAAAGATACCGGAGTCAGAGAGAGATGGCTTAATTGTCAGAGATCCAGATTTTGAAGAGGTATCCAAGGCTGGCTGAAATTTATTAGATGAATGACCAAACTTGTTGTATGACTATGTAATTCCATTGTAAGGTTTAAGTCTTGGTTCTTTGTTTGCTGATAGCACTGCATTGCATAAAAGCTACTTGTTGTGTATGTGGTATTTATTTGAAATTAACATCTTTCAGCAGCTTGTCAATAAAATGGGCTCCGAGTCACGATGTTTTGGCTGTAAATGCCTAATAAAAATACAAATATAAATAAAACACTACAATAATGCAAGTCATAATTTTATATTATATGAGAGAATAAAAAATGTTGAAAGAAGATAATATAGAAAACTAGGGAGCTTCACCCCCTGCTCACTTTGCTCACCAACACCCAAGTCTGCTCTACGCGCCAGCCACTTCAAATCTCTGCCACTTGCGTATGTGGATTTCACTTTCACCAAACAACAAATCTTTTAATTCACAAGGATACGCCTCTTCATTGGGAAGAAACACTACTTTCCCTGATGGAAACACAAATTGGACAATCTACAAGTCTCCAAATTAAAGTTTAAATCCGAACAATATATTCAATCTCTTTTTGCTGTTCTGTTATTTCACCGAGTAATAATTTCCGTTTGTTTTTCACTAATGCGATCTTTAATATAATTTTTTTGAGACTTTCAAATTTTAGTACTTTCATTATCTCTAACCTGCTCTGCATGTGTATCGCGCCAATGTTTTTGAACCTCTATACAATGTTCTACTTTTTCATCTACTCTTTGTCTTTTATTTCCGGACCCGGGCGTGGTTAAATCTCTTGGCACAAAGTCTCGTCTCGCGGGACTTGAAATTATCTCTCTGAAAAATTCATGTCTTGTCCCAGGATTTTTTAATATAATAGAGACATAGCACTGAATTTGGTTCAATATAAGATTGCAATTTATACAAACCTGGATATTTATTTCCTAGACTACCACCACCAAATTATTTCCTGTGCATCTATACTAATAAAAGGCAAAGCCCTCACTCACTCACTCACTCACTCACTGACTCATGACTAATTCT
The DNA here is from genome assembly GCF_016835505.1 of Polypterus senegalus. Taxonomy (NCBI): domain Eukaryota; kingdom Metazoa; phylum Chordata; class Cladistia; order Polypteriformes; family Polypteridae; genus Polypterus; species Polypterus senegalus. The sequence continues at coordinate 115,932,202 of NC_053162.1, forward strand.
CCAACTTCCCGTGTAGGTAGAAGGCTGAAATTTGGCAGGATCATTCCTTACAGCTTACCTACAAAAGTCGGGCAGGTTTCATTTCGTAATGGTCATAACTAGAAGCTATTTTTCTCCATTTACTGTAATGGAGTTGAGCTTGAAAGTCATGGGGGGCGGAGTTTCGTGTGACATCATCACGCCTCTCACGTAATCACGCAGTACGTAGAAAACCAGGAAGAGCTCCAAAAACCGCTGAAGAAAACATACATTATATAATTAAGGCAGCGAAACATGAAACAATTAGAAGCGAGCGAGTGACATATAAAACCATATTCAGCAGCTCACGTGAACTGACGCAGTGCGCAGACAAAAAGCAACAGTTCCAAAGAGTGCTGAACAAAAACTGAATTACAGTGCTACGCTCAAATACACAAACCACACGCCGTGGTACAATAGTAGAGGCTTCACCTCTAGCGCCGGCTTCTGAGGTTCGATTCCCGAGAGGGGATGCACTGAGTATGTACGCGCGCTTCCCGATACATTTTAGCCTCGCATCCCCTTGGTTTGAGACATATGAAAAAACATGCAGTTAACCCAGAAGGACAGAGCACCAATTGAAGATTTATGAATAATGGATACTTTATTCGCGATCAATGAATGTTTTGGTAAAGCCATACTCGGTGTATTCATTAGATGAACGGTAAAAAAGTAACAGCAAGGGGAGGATGACTTATTGAGGCACGCAGGCAAAACGACAATAGCACACGGGCTCGATGTACTGTAGTGCGCGTCAACTCGATCGGAATTACGCGATCACATTTGAAAAGTATATCTTTTCAAGTTCTATTTAGTCCATATGTGTCAAACTCAAGGCCCAAAGGCCACATCCGGCCCTGCGTGTAATTATATCCGGCCCGCGAGATCATTTTATATATTATTGTTATTAATGGCCCGGGGATATGAAGCGCTGGTAACACAATAAACTACAGATCCCATAATGCAGCGCTTCATCTGCCTTGCCGAACACTTACCGCGTTAATCAAGTCTAGCTTATGATGCTGCAAGTTATTGCGAAGATAGCCCACACGATACCAAAGAGAAAAGGTGATTCTGAACATAGAGCCTTTAAAAACCGATGGGAGGCTGAGTATATGTTTACTGACATTGCCGGTAAACCTGTGTGTCTCATTTGTGGAGCTAATGTGGCTGTAATTACAGAATTTAATATAAGACGGCACTATGAGAGAAAACATCAAGATAACCTGAAACACCTGAATGCAATGCACAAGATACAGAAAGCAGAAGAGTTAAAGAAGAATCTGACACTTCAGCAGACGTTTTTACCTGTGCAAAATCACAAAGTGATTTCAAGTGAAGCTACTTTTATGTGAGACACAAATGCACCAGTGCAACCTGCCCCACTTTCCCTGTTGCCAAGTAATGCTGAACTAAGTCGGCACAACGGTGTTACCAAATACGCACTTTGCTGATAAACAGAGCGCACTGCGCACTGAGTTCGCACGGCGCTTTGGTGACTTTGAAGAACAAAAAAAGAATTTTGACTTGTTTCGCAACCCATTTGCTGTCGATGTGGAAACTGCACCTGTGCAGATTCAGATGGAGGTGATTGAGCTGCAGTGTAATGGCACACTGAAGGCAAAGTACGATACTGCACGGCCCGCACAGTTTATTCACTCCATTCCCGCAAAAATGCTCCAGCTCCGTCTACATGCGGCTCGGACCTTGTGCATGTTTGGTAGCACATATCTGTGTGAGAAGCTCTTCTCAGTGATAAAGACTAACAAAACAGCACACAGGAGTCGCCTCACTGATGAGCACCTGCAATCCATCTTGAGAATCTCCACAACACAGAACCTCACATCAAACATAAACGAACTTGTTGCCAAAAAAAGATGCCAGGCGTCCAGCTCTAAAATGACATATGAGCAAAGACAACTGAATGATTTGATTTGTTATTGCTGAAAGGAACACATTTTATTTATATTTCTAGGTTTTGTTATGCAGCATGTTCATATTTGAATTTGTATCATTTTGACAGGATATACTTTTATGGAGAGCAAAATCTTTTGGGATATTTAAAATCTAAGTTTATTTTTTATATAAAATTACATAAGAGTAAAGAAATGTGAATGTTTGTTCTTTTAACGTTTACTTTATTTCAAACTTGTATAATTTAGACAGGATATATTTTTATGGAGAGCAAAATATTATAAGTTGTTTAAGGTTTGAGTTGATTTATTAACGAATAATATTCCTGTCTGTTTTTACCATTCCTACCAAAGATATTTCTGTCGACTAAATAAAAATTCCTTCTATTTAAAATTTAAATAGAACTTGAACAAATACGATAGTTCATAATATCCACGCAGACTTGCACGTAAGAGCGGGAGTCATCCGTTTTAACAAGCAGCGTATTGCACTGATACAAAATAGCTGTGTGTGTATATATGTAGATATGTATGTATATGTATATATATGTTTATATATATGTGTGTGTGTATGTATGTATGTGTGTATGTATATGTATGTGTATATATGTAGATATATATGTGTGTATATATGTGTGTGTGTATATATATGTGTATATATGTAGATATATATATGTATGTATATATGTGTATATGTATAGATATGTATATATATATATATATGTTTATGTGTGTGTGTGTAAATATATATATATATGACAACAACACTCATCACTCACAACAGTGACAAAACAATTACATTGACAATCATGTTACGTTATTTTCAAAATGTTTCCTTTTCTTTTCATTGCTTCTTTAACACACTACTTCTCCGCTGCGAAGCGCGGGTATATTGCTAGTATATATATATATATGATGTGTATATATATATATGTTTATATATGTGTGTGTCTGTGTGTATATATATTGTCACGGATGCGTGAGTAGGAGGTCGCGAACGGATCTTAAACCGCTTCGAAATACGTTCGCCGGTGGGGAGTGGTGGGGTACTAACCTTTCTCCTTTGTCTTCCAGAAAGTACATCCACAGTACATCCACTTCCGCCCTTCCTCCGCCATCTTTCCTGACGTCAGCAGTCCCATCCTCCTTCACGGTTCCTTCCCAGCATTCCTCCACTTCCAGCCCCTCCTTTATAAAATGGCCGCCGACGCCGCACATATGAACTGTTTTGTTTATATTTTGACCTGTTATTTTTAAATATTGTGGATTGTCTGCAATATACGGGGCCGGAAAAACCCCAAACCTTTATATTGTCTATTGCATCTTTTACAGTGGCGTAGTCGGCCGGATTAAAGCCCGAGAGAGATGACTGAAGGGCAAGACCTAAACACAGTGCTGCAGGGGATGAATACCCAGATCCTGGCCCTGCAGCAAGCGCAAGCCGCAACCACCCGCGAGTTGGAGGAAACGAAGGCCAGGTTGGCAGAAGCCCAAAGGGTAAGACCTGATCCACCTCGTCCAACACCTCCGTCTCTGGTGCCAATGACAGAGGCGGATGACATCGAGTCCTACCTGGGCATTTTCGAACAGATGGCCACCCGGAACGAGTGGCAGTGGGCTTATTACGACCTCCCTGAGGAGAAGGCCGTGAGTTATGACCTCCTAAAACAGGAGATCCTGGCACGCTACGGCATCACGCCGGGCCAGCAGGCGACCGAATGGCGGAGCTGGCAGTTTGACCCGGAGAAGCCGCCCGCACAGGCCTTCAACTTCTGGGGCAAAATGGGACGCTGGTTACGGCCCGAAGGTCCCCAAGCCCGGAAGGTCGTAGAACAGGTGGCCTGAGGCAATTTGGACCACCAATTTCAGTCCACGCCTGCCTCGTTTAAAAGTGAGCAGTGGAATGACGATTCCCTGCGGTTTGCCCGGAATGTGATTGTTCTTCCAGGCAGCTCACAAGCTGACAGTTCCATGCCACGCAAGCCCTTCTTTGTGCTAGAAAATAATCTGTTGTATCGGGTGGCAACCCACGAGGGTGAGGTGCGGAAATTGTTGCTAGTGCCGTGTACCTTCCGGCGGGAGGTATGTGAACTAGCTCACGCTCACCTCCTAGCCACCCACCTCGGGCCGAGAAGACATTGAGAGAATCAAGCCCGCTTTACTGGCCCGGGATGAACGAGGGGGTCCGGCGCTTCTGTCAATCCTGTCCGGAATGTCAGATTCGCCAGATTCCTGGGAGAACCGCGCTCCTCTCGTCCAAATACCCCTGATAGACATCCCGCTTGGACCAATAGGTGGACTTAGTAGGACCCCTGGAACCCTCGAACCGTGGCCACAAGTACATATTGGTCATGGTAGATTATGCAACCCAATACCCAGAGGCGGTTCCCCTGCGCTCCGCTAACACTAAGAATATCACACGGGAATTAGTCAACCTATTTTCGAGAGTGGGTATTCCTAAAGAAGTCCTCACGGACCAGGGTACTCCCTTCACCTCGGATACGTTCAGGGAGGTTGCCAAATTACTGAGAATAAAGCACCTGAAGACGTCTGTCTACCACCCCCAAACAGACGGGCTGGTAGAACGTTTTAACCAGACGCTTAAACAGATGCTCCGCAAGGTAGTCATCGCCGATGGCAGGAATTGGGACCAGCTCCTACCGCTCGTGCTTTTTGCCTACCTGGAGGTGCCCCAGGCCTCTACAGGGTTCTCCCCTTTTGAATTATTGTACAGCCGACAACCCCGGGGACTTTTAGACATACTAAAAGAGGGCTGGGAGGCTGAGGCCCTTCCCACAGGCTTGCTAAAATCAGGCAACTCCAGGCAGCACAGGCCCAGTGTTACAACCGCAACTCCATCCTCCGGGAGTTCCACCTGGGGGATCGGGTGATGGTGCTCGTTCCTACCTCCCACTCCAAGTTGCTAGCTCACTGGCAGGGGCCATACGAGGTTAAGGAAAGAAAGGGGCTCGTCGAATATTTAGTTAAGTAACCTAATCGTCGACCGAGTGAGAGGATCTACCATTTCAATTTGTTAAAACCCTGGAAGGACAGGGACAAGCCTCCCGACACTCGTAGATCCCTCTCCCTTTTCGCTAGCACGTCTGCCCTTAACCTCGGTGACGAGCTGACACCCCTACAGCGACGAGAGATAACCCAGGCTATCCACGCCATCCCCGAAGTAGTGAGTGAGTCACCGGGCCAGAAATCGCTGATTGCCCACGATATAGTCACGGACCCCGGAGTGATCGTCCAGGAGAGGCCCTATAGACTCCCGGAGGCAAAACGCGCCGAAGTGAAACTGGAGGTGCAACGAAAGTTGGATATGGACATTATCGAGGAAAGCCATAGCCCTTGGTCCAGCCCAATTGTCCTTGTTTCCAAGCCGGACGGCTCCTGGAGGTTCTGCAATGACTTTAGACGTCTAAACCAGTCCTCCAAGTTCAACGCCTACCCGATGCCCCGCATTGACGACCTGCTCGAGCGGCTGTGTGCGGCTCGGTACTTGACTACTCTTGATATGACGAAAGGGTAATGGCAAATTCCCTTAACGGCATCCGCAAAAGAAAAAACGGCCTTTAGCACCCCTAGTGGACATTGGCAATACAAGGTCCTCCCATTTGGGCTGCACGGGGCCCCAGCGACCTTTCAGCGTCAGGTGGATAGAGTGCTGAAGCCCCACCAGTCCTATAGTGCCGCCTACCTGGATGACGTCGTCATCTATTCCGGCACCTGGGAGGAGCATCTATTGCAGGTCTCTGCTGTCCTCGCGACACTGGCTAAGGCCGGCCTCTGCATTAACCCCCGTAAATGTTTTTTTGGCTTAAAGGAGGCCAAGTATTTAGGCTACCTTGTGGGACGAGGACAGGTGAGACCCCAATGTTCCAAAGTCAAAGACATCCTGGAATGGCCCCGTCCGAATACCAAGAGACAGGTGCAGGCTTTCTTGGGGCTGGCAGGGTACTACCGCCGGTTCGTACCCCGTTTCTCTGAAAGAGCAGCACCCTTGAATAATCTCACAAAGAAGGGCGCTCCCCTGCATGTGGTATGGAACGACAAGGTGGAACACGCATTCAATGGCCTGAAAAAGGCCCTAACGTCGGCACCTGTATTAAGGACCCCTGATTTTGGGCGGCCTTTCATCCTCCAGACAGACGCTTCGGACACAGGCCTGGGCACCGTGTTGAGCCAAAGCGTCGATGGTGTTGAACACCCCATGATGTACCTAAGCCGGAAACTGCTGGACCGAGAGGCCAGGTACGCGGCAGTGGAGAGGGAAGCCCTGGCCATTAAGTGGGTCGTGACTTATCTCCGGTACTACCTGTTGGGTAGCGAATTCACTCTGGTGACTGATCACGCTGCACTTCAGCAGATGTCCCTCCACAAAGAGTCGAATCCGCGGGTCACCAGGTGGTTTCTGGACTTACAGCCCTATAAGTTCGCGGTCACTTATCGCCGCGGCAGCCTTCACGCCAATGCCGATGCCCTCTCTCGCATCCACGACCTCTCGGTTAGGTCCGCCCGACCTGACAGTCTTGGGCTAAGGGGGGGGTCGTGTCACGCATGCGCGAGTAGGAGGCCGCGAACGGATCTTAAACCGCTTCGAAAGACGTTCGCTGGCGGGGAGTGGCGGGGTACTAACCTTTCTCCTTTGTCTTCCAGAAAAAGAGACACTCCGCCGTCATAGCCTGCCCGCAGTATGTCCACTTCCGCCCTTCCTCTGCCATCTTTCCTGACGTCAGCAGTCCCATCCTCCCTCACGGTTCCTTCCCAGCATTCCTCCACTTCCGGCCCCTCCTCTATAAAATGGCCACGCGCTCTGAAAGGCGCGCGCATATGAACTGTTTTGTTTATATTTTGACCTGTTCTTTTTTGAAATATTGTGGATTGTCTGCAATATACGGGGCCGGAAAAACCCCAAATCTTTATATTGTCTATTGCATTTTTACTATCTATACTAATAAAAGGCAAAGCCCTCACTCACTCACTCACTCACTGACTCACTCACTCACTCACTCACTGACTCATCACTAATTCTCCAACTTCCCGTGTGGGTGGAAGGCTGAAATTTGGCAGGTTCATTCCTTACAGCTTCCTTACAAAAGTTGGGCAGGTTTCATTTCAAAATTCTACACGTAATGGTCATAACTGGAAGCTGTTTTTCTCCATTTACTGTAATGGAGATGAGCTTGAATGCCGTGGGGGCGGAGTTTCGTGTGACATCATCACGCCTCCCACGTAATCACACAGTACATAGAAAACCAGGAAGACCTCCAAAAAGCGCTGAAGAAAACATGCATTATATAATTGAGAAGGCAGCGAAACAATAAGAAGCGAGCGAGTGACATATACAACCATATTCATGAGTTCTGCTACTTCGGAAACAAAGTACGATGTAAACCTACACTTTAAATTAAGTTCATAGACAGGCTGCTGCTGGCGTTTGTAATTTAGTGCCTGCCCATATAAGGCCGTCCGTCAGCGGCAATCCAATAGCAACCTCCCACTAAATATTCACGGGTGAAGGACTGTTCTTATGCAGAGGAAGATGAGATGGTCAGGGTGGTGTTTGGCACAAACTCAGCGAAACTGCGAGAGAAAGTTTTAAGTGCCAGGACTAAGGTAACATTAAATACAGCCATGGACATAGCACTAGATGGCACCAGCACAGCTGGGAACCTTCGATGCATGTACACCGAGCGCTCACGGAACTGGACGAGTGCACAGCCAAAAGCAACAGTTGCAAAGAGCGCTGAACAAAAAACGAATTACACAATTGAAAAGGCAGCAAAAAATATGAAGCGTCTGATACATACAAGCATATTCATAAATCCAGCTACTGCGAAACAAAGCACACGGTGGAAAAGTCAATGTCCCGCTAAAGGAAGACAGTGTAAAAAAAAAACCTGTGCATGCAGTGTGTCAGGTCTCAGATAAAGAAGAAGATGAGCTGTTTATTGATGCAGTAAGAAACGAATCAATGAATGAAACCTGTCATCTTTACAACGATTGACAAACACGGAATGTAACTTGAACACAACACATCCTACAAATACGCACCTGATTGAAAGAAATAATGATAATCAAATCCTTGATGACAGCAACACTCAGTAACACTCACAAAGCAAATACTGTATATTGACAGTCATGTTACGTTATTTTTAAAATGTTCCCTTTTCTTTTCCTAGCTTTTTTAACACACTACTTCTCAGCTGCGATACGCAGGTATATATATATATATATATATATAACCCGATCTACATACTCGAATAATGGATACTTTATTCGCCATCAATGATTGTTTTGGTAAAGCCATACTCAGTGTATTCATTAGATGAACGGTAAAACAGTAAGTGCGAGGGGAGGATGACTTATTGAGGCATGCAGGCAGTAGTGCGCGTCAACTCTATCTGAATTGCGCGATCACATTTGAAAAAATATATCTTTTCAAGTTCTATTTAGTCCATATGTGTCAAACTCAAGGGGTCGGGCCACATCCGCCCGGCGTAATTATATCCGGCCCGCGAGATCATTTTATATACTGTATTATTGTGATTAATGGCCCGGGTATATGAAGCGCTGGTAACACAATAAACTACAGATCCCATAATGCAGCGCTTCAGCTGCCTTGCTGAACACTTACCGCGTTAATCAAGTCTAGTTTATGATGCTGCAAGTTATTGCGAAGCTAGCCCACACGATGCCAAAGAGAAAAGGTGATTCTGAACATAGAGCCTTTAAAAACCGATGGGAGGCTGAGTATATGTTTACTGACATTGCAGGTAAACCCATGTGTCTCATTTGTGGAGCTAATGTGGCTGTAATTACAGAATTTAATCTAAGACGGCAGTATGAGACAAAACATCAGGATAACCTGAAAAAAGAAATACTCTGCATCTTAACATCAACAAAGCCAAGGAAATTTCACTGCCCCAAAGCGCCTCTATGTCCTGTCACTATTCAGAGAATGGATGCAGAGATGGTCCACTCCTACAAGTACTTGGGGGTCCACATTAATGACAGGTTGGGCTTGTCTCTGCATATAGGGAAACTGTACAAGAAAGAGCAGAGCAGGCTCTTTTTCCTTAGAAGTCTGTGTTTCTTCAATGTGAGTAGTGACATCCTTCACATCTTCTACAACTCTGTGATGACCATATCACCATTCTGTGGTCAACTGGACTGGTAACATCACTTCAACAGCTGCCCACCAAATCAGCCAGCTAATTAAAAGGGCAGGCTCAGTTATGGGAGACACTCTGAACTCCCTGGAGGTAGTACCAAAGGATAGAATTAAAACAAAACTGAATGCCATTATGAACAATTCTGCACATCCTCTCTCTGACACAATAAAACTGAATGATTTCAGCCAACAAATAAGCCATTATACCAACAGTAATATGTATGCATAATGCCTCAATGTGACGGTGACTGTCAAGTCAGAAGTTTCCTTTCTTTTAATTTTCTTACTTTTTAGAAATTCTGATATGTGTTTAGACCATGGTATATGTGTTATTTACTTATTTATCTATTTATGTATTTATCAATTATAAGAGCTTCTGTAAAAAGCTAAATTTCCCCCTGGGGACAAATAAAATTCTATCTATCTATCTATCTATCTATCTATCTATCTATCTATCTATCTATCTATCTATCTATCTATCTATCTATTCCATCAAAGCTGATCATCATGTTCTTAAACATCTGACTTGGTGCTACCCAAAGTAGTGTACATTGGTGGTATCACTTCCTTCACATAATCCTCAGTGTAGACACACCATAGAGTGAGCTCACTTCTGTACTCCCTTCTGTTCATCCAAATCTTTATGGCCAAACACCACTCCAATTTCATGACTTCATTTTCTGATTACTCTCATCATATGCTTGATCACCAACTATAAGGAGATGACATACAGGGATTTCTGACACACTGTTGATAGGATAAAATTGATGTAAGCAAAATCAAAGAGCTGGTCAAAAACTTAAGAAAGGAGAAGGCACTTTGACTTAACTTCACTTTGAGCTGTAACAAAATTGTATAAACTACATGTCTTACCAAATTGTCAAGAAAGCACATTAATATTTTATCTTCCTTAAATGTGTGGTGTAAGCTGAGATGTCTCCATTTTGCTGATCATGGTGAAATCCATTGTCACTAGCTACATAACACCTTGATACAGCACCTGCTCAGTACCGGACCACAAAGATCTATAGAAAGTGATTAATGTGGCACAGAACATTACTGGCACACTCCTATCTTTTGTTCAGGGCATAGAGAACACATGTTGCCTTATAAGAGCAAAAAGTGTTATTAAACTTGCACAGTTACTTTTTTCCATCCTACATTATGGAAAATGCTACTTGGCCATTAACACTCGCAGCAGTACATTCATTAACAGTTATGGCCCACGCATTATTAGGATACTCAATATCTGCCTATTAACAAAATAATCATATTGTAAACTGCATAGACAAACATAGTTGTTATTGTGATGTAGTTGTTGTATTGTATGATGTATTTAATGTTCAGGCTTTTATTTTTTTTGTCTTCTGTCGGACATGCATATCATCTAACCTGTCCTACTATGGCCATTAGTTTTTGAAGGACATGCAAGTAAGAATTTCTTTATACTTTGGATATATGTAATAATAAAAGTTTTTACCTGAACCTGAAGCTTTAAGAGAGTTCATGAAATAGTCAAAGTATTATCAGTTTACATTAGTAAAAAACTAATTATTTTCATTATTTGCAAAGAACAATTTCTAAAAAAAAGTATTGATTTGTTATATATGACAAGCTGTTATAATTCCTCATAAAGAGAATAACTTTATTCAGATAAACTAATATGGAATACCTTGAAATGTATATGTGGCATTTGAAAACTTGATTCATTACTTGGTGAAAACTTTCATGTCCAAATGAAACATACAAAAAATACAGTGACTCATCAGATTGCCAATAAGAAATTACTCCTTACCTGCAGTTGTCAACAAAAGATGCTGCTAATTACTAGATTTTAATATCACAAATATGACACAGATATTCATAACAGTATAACAAGAAATGGAGTATCCCACTGGGCCACCAACACATCTATCTGTTATCTCCAATGCATGGAGGAAACCACTCTCCCCACACAACTCAGATAATCAAACCCTGCCTCAGGACATTCTCAAAGAGTCAATCCAAACTTCATGAGTAGTCTGATTACCCAAAAGTCAGAAGTTAAAGGTGACACAACTCAAAGAACTAGAAAGAACTGCTAGCTCCACTTTAATGATGGTGTTCTCTAGCGTTAATCTTTTGTTTGTTTTCTCCTTCACCTACCTAATAAACAGGCATTCTGGTGAAGCCACAACACTTCTTTCATGATAGAGAATGAAGGTGCACTTGTTTTATTCAAGCTGTCACAAAGAGCACAGCTTAACAGTGGTCAAAAAAAAAAACAAGTCTCAGTTTCTACTGTGAAGAGGAGACTTTGTCCACTCATACTGCTGATAACGCAATGCTGTTGTAATCCTCAGGCTAATGCAAGAGTTAGAGCTGTTACAATATGTGTACTATTTGAATATATCTTTGTACGAATTCAGGATGCCTTTGGTTAAAAAGTGCTTTGTGTTTTATTTTTATTACTTACACTGTATACTGTATAGTGTGAATGGCTTTTAAGTAAAAGTGTACATTGTAAGAATGAGTTGACCTCTAATTTACAAAATCATTATTTTGCAATTCTTAAGACAACACTGGAAAGTATATAGTAAGATGACAATTAATACTGCATGTTGCTATGATTTGCACTTTAAATTGCATTACACATAAATGCTATACTTGTGCATATATATTTTAACTTATATTCCCATACATATTTTCATATATATATATATAGTATACTGTATATTTAGCTTATATGTATAATTATATAAAGTTCTTTATGTAAATCTGTACTGATTTATTTTTGTTATTTCTTTATTGCAGTGTTTTTGAATTGCTAAAACACCATGCCCCATTCTCTGAAGCAAAAGCTCAGTGGCCTGAACTCATTTATTGATTCACGAGCCGAAGCCCGCTGTAGCATACAGCGGTGTAAGAATAGGAACGGAAAATGGTGAGAAAGGAATTCAGAAATCAAGAAGAAATAAATACTTCTTGAAAGACGCAGGTGTGAATAGGTATTTTGGTGGTGACGACAGATAATGAGTCGAAAGATCTAACCCTAGAAAAAGCCACGTACAACTGACCGTGGCTGAAGACTGGTTGTTAGAATTATTGTGACGAATAAACAGCATGTGGGTATGAGGAAGGCCGCGCTTCTGAAATTGACACGTAAATATAATCAATAACAACCTGAAAAAGATGTTGTTGTAGAATGTCTCTAAGTAATTCCTGCAGCTTAATCCAAAAGACTCGTACTACAGTATCAGGTCTGTGCTCCGGTCTTTGGGTATCCGACAATGCATGTAGAATTTCCGGCCAAGCAGGATTACATGTGAAAATGATAAATAAATGAGGCTGTCCAAATTTAGGTACTATGGCCATGGCATCCTGCTAGTTTTGTTGCATGTATCTTGGACTTCCTGGAAATGTGGACGGTAATATGATCATTTTGCCACACGTACGTTGTTATTTTCAGCGTTTGCTTGCAGTGCGTCTGACAGTCCTTTGTATTGTTCCACGCGCAAATCTTGTTGATCTAATCTGAGACAGTTGAGACACGTGTCCTTTGTTTTAACATACGCATCTACGACGTACTGTTGGAACAGTTCGCCGCTGGAGTACAAAATTCTAAATATATTCCTCATTGCTAATCTGTACGCCTAAAATTGGCATTGAGAAAGCCTTCTTCGCTTGGTGGTTCTTTTATCGTGAACAAGTTGTAAATCTTTGTGCCAGCCAATGTCTCCATAAGGGAATAAAAGTGGATAAACCATAGGATCGCAATTCATATTGAGCGTGGAAATCTGTTTACAGGAGTTGCCTATAGGACAGATGCAAATGTTCCTTTTGGCAGGCGGTTCGCCATCTTCTCTGACGAAAATCACTGCAACACTGGTGTGACATGTCGGGGCATTGTATTGTCGTAAACCCTGCCTAGGGTTTTCCTCGAAAAGCATTCATACAGATGCTGTTGGATTGGACTGAGCGATTTCATGCATGTGTTTGTATGATTTAGCGAAGGGTTTGATGGTTCTGAGCATGGAATCTAGCTGGAGAAGTACATTTTCGCTGCATGTAGAGTTTTCTTTATTTTGTAAACGTACTGCTGATGCTTGGCAAGAAATGACGTGTTGGCTGCATGTTGGCAGGACCGGTTTTGTGGTGGAAGCAGGACGATGGTTCTAGCTTCCTAGCTGTGATGGTATGAATCAGGGTTTTGTAGATAAAGGTTTTCCCTGTTCCTGCAGTACCATCTAAGAAGAAGCATGTTTGTCGCGGATGGGAATCGCTGTATACAACGTGTAAACATGTGTTTGGTGAGATGTTGGGGGTGGGCACATGAGCAGGCAGTGCGCATGCCTCGATAGCGAGGGTGGACACGGAAGAAGGGTTAGAGCTGGCGGGCAGGGCTCTGTCGTGCGTATCCCATGACGCAGGAAGAGGGTTAGAGTTGGTGAGCGGGGCTCTGTCGTGCGTACCCCATGGTCGGGCGACTTGGTCGATTATATATACAGTATAGATAGAAATGCAGCCGGAACCGAAAAGAACAATGAAAAATCAACGTGGCTCAGAGGTGCATATGGACTGTAGCAGAGACGAAAGCAACTGAGGCTGTGTTTGGTGAGGTGTTGCGTGCGGGCACATGAGCAACCAGTGCGCATGCCTCGAGAGCGAGGATGGACGCGGTAGGAGAGGGAGAGTTGGTGGGCGGGGCTCTGTCATGTGTATCCCATGACACGGGAGGAGGATTAGAGTTGGCGGGCAGGGCTCTGTCGTGCGTATCTCATGGTCGGCGACTTAGTCAATTATATATATAGATTCTTTCTTTCGACAATACTATAAACAATTTTCACCTAGTGAAACACAATTTGCAGATCTCATTAACTCTTTTTGCAAAGCTATAAACATATTCTCATGCAATAAAACACATTTTGCACTACATTGCACTTGTGATACATAATGGTAACCCCAAGTGGCAAAATGTAAACACAAATAAAGCACAGATGTCATAAATTAAACACTATGACTCAAAATTGATAACACTTGTTTCAAATGATGTGACACAACCAATATAAGCCAGTTCAGAGTACACACATGTTGTTGAAGGTTCATAAAAACAATGGACAGAAAAAATAAGAGATGCATGAGTGCGTGTAAGAGGTGGGGTATGAAGTGGAAGAAGGGGGCAGAGGAACAGCAAGACAAAGAGTAATAATTTCTGATGAAATTCAAGGTACTGTCATAGACCATTTTATTGTCCACAGAATGACAATGAATGAAGGAGGACAAAGAGTACAGTGCAATATTAGCATATTTTCTGTGTCCACCATAATCCGCAGATTCAGACAAGAGAAAAGGTACAGTATAACTTTTTTTTGTCTTTGAAAGCTCATAATACTGCTGTATACAGATGTTTCAGTAGACTGGGAGGAAAGTCCATCATTGTTTATATTGTACTGCATAAATACTTTTGTAACTGCACTTTCACTTTTTGTAGAATTGCAAGACTGCCACAGGAGGGAGGAAGGATAGCTATGTTCAATCAACAGCAAGAGGCCGTTATAGTTGACATGGTCCACCAAAACAGTACCATTAGACTGTGAAAAATACAGCAATGAGTTATTGAAAACAACACAAACTTTGAAGAAACTGTGGACGAAATCTCAGACCCGACAGCAGGTGCGGTTATAAAGCAGCTTTATTTTCAGAGTCAAGGTGAGAAGAGTTTCAGAAAAGCAGACAATCAAATATACATGACAGCGTCAGGGCTCTTCTGAACCCCGTCTGTTGGGTGGGGTCCAGTTTTATACCCCTAGAATGCGTAATTTAATATCATTATAAAATGTAACAGTCAACACATTTATTATACACAAACCTTTAGCCCCTTCAACGCCCTTGTGCAACTTGATTTCTTGGCTCCTTTTGTTATATGCTCAGATGTAAGCTAAGGGAAAACGTGATAAGGCAGACTCATGTGTGGAATGCTCAGACCTTGAGTCCTTTGCACAAACACTTTTCTGTTTGCTAAAACAAAGCATGCTGTTACATGGTTTTGTAAAGCTTACTTCTCAGACATGAATTAGTACAAGGGAACGAAGAGAACATTCGTCTTCCACATTCCCTTTTAGCAAAACAAAATATTTGATCAGAGAGAGTTGAGTAGGAAAGGGTAGGAGAGGAGGATGGAGTGGAGTGGGCGGAGGAGTGTGGGGTGGATGTGCTGATCTGAAACATTTTTTCTTTGTGTAAAAATAAGCCTTTGCCATCGAGGCAGTAAAATACTTGGATACAATGTATCTTATCAAGGGAACAATACAGCAAGCTACAAGCAGGAGAACAATTAAAGCAACCGTAAGAGAGATGAAAACTGATTTAAGCCATTGGCCCCAGGACCCAAAAGTGGACATAAACCATTTGTCCCAAGGATTAGAAATGTCAGAATTAGTAGCTAGTTCATGTCAAATCAGCTAAAGCACGGGTGATTGATCCATCAGGAGCTGTATTATTAGGGATATAGGTACAGCATGCATCACCAAACATAGCACAAACGCCTCCTTTCTCAGCCAAGAGCATATCTAAAGCCAATCGATGTTGCCAGGTCATGAGGGATGTTTTATCAAGTTGCTCATGGATACCTTCAACAGCTTCTTAGTAAAATTTAAGACTCTTTGTTGATTATAATAGAGGTAATTAATCCAATCTACATTTTTGTTTATAGTAACCTGAGGAAAAATAGACTCAAATTCGGCAACAACTTGGTCCCTTGCCTTGAACTTATCAGGGACTCCACGAGGGACTCGAATGGAATCAAAATACACCCCAGGGCCATGTAGGGAAAACTGGGAAGGGTCCACAGAATGAGTTTGACAATGTCGGCCAAACATGGTCGACACATGGAAGGCAGTCAAAGGAAAAGTCGGAAAGGCATAACAAATTGTATTAAAGCAGAAGTGCCAGTCCAGTCAGGTGGAAGGATGTCAAGCAATTTAGACCTATGAGCACATCCACCAAATATCAGTATTCTGAGTAATCAGAAAAATTGATAATTTGGAAGCTAAACAGGAAGAATTAATTGGAAAAGTTTGGAAACAAAAAGAGGATGGGATATTACCAACATTTGTGCCACGAGAGGAAGTAAGGTTTCTAAAAAAACAGGTATAAATACCTTCATCGGGCTGGAACATCGGGGGAGTCATGGGAAGAGTAGGGGTAAAAAGAAGGGAAAGTGTAATGTAATTAGAGTCGATTGGAATAGAGGAAGAGATAAAAAGGGCAAGTAGGCAAGGAAGGCCAGTAGGATCAGATAAGTTAGAAAGAGGAAAAGGGACAGTGGCCAAATGTGGCCTAGCTATAGCACATGCATAGCAATCAGATTGATTCACTTGTCTAGCCAAATATCATACCCATTGCAGCCAACGGTTCTGATCCCCATACCCAATTACAATTTGAAATCTCCCTAGAGGATCTATTCCAGATACACATGCCCCTAAAATACAGGTTCCTGAATCATGTAAAGAAGGGTTCTTCAGAGTAATGATCAAAGGGTTACAATGGTATTCGGCACATTCATGAGGGGCATGTTCTTTTATAATAGAAAACGATATTTCAGACCATACTCTGGGCCTAATAGGGTTGATAAACACCAGTCACCAGTTCCAGTATTAGCCAAAACCCAGTCCCACATGTCACAGTTACTTCCGAATCCAGAGTTTGTAACAGTTACACACACATATTTGTCAGACCAGTTCCACTGGATTTGTCGATCAGTCCCATAGTCAATAATAGAACAGAAATCCACCTGAACTGATGTGGTGATTCCGAAAGGAAAAGTCAAGGTGACCAGAGCAGTCGACAAGGGGATGGAAAGACATAGTAGGACCACAATCAAGGGTGCCATCTTTTGCAATGTGAGATGGGAATCCAAGCAGGCAGTCCCTCATCTTTAACAGCGTGTGGTGTCTACAGCAGAACTTGGAACGGTCCTCTCCACCGAGGGTGATGCCAATGTTTCCTTCGAGTATCTCTAGCCAGAATCCAGGTTCCTAATGGAATCAGGGAGTCCTTTAATGGAGGACTAGTTCTCCAGGCCTGATTCACCTGCTCGTGGACTTCATTCAGAGAAGCTCGGAGACCTGTAAGACTGGAAAGAAGATCATTGTCCACAGTATGCAGTGTAACATTACCTATGACCATGCCAACTGGCATGGTCCATCCGGTCAGAATTTCAATGGCGACAGCCCTAACTGCCAATGTGTTCTTCCCCTTAATCCCATCAAGGCCAGAGGCAGAGCATCAGGCCAAGTTAAATTTGTTTGCTCACAGATTTTAGCCAATTTAGATTTCAAGGCACCATTGCATCGTTCCACAATACCTCCACTCTGGGGGTGGTATTTGCAATAATGATGCACATTTATCTGGAGCCAGGTGGTTAATTCATTTATAATGGAATTTATTTATTTTATTTATTTTTTTTATTATTTATTAATTTTATTACAATCAATACATAGCAATCAAGTTTTTACAAAAAAAAAAAAGAATTATGCTAAGAACAGATCGATCCCCACCCCTGAGAGAGAGAGCAAGCCAAACGGTGTAAAATTTAAGGCTTGTAAAAATACCTATTTATAATGGAATTTAGTGGGTGCCATTATCAGTTTGTAATTTCTGTGGTATTCCCCATCTAGGAATGATTTCCTTTATCAAAGCTTTTGCCACAGGTTTGGCATCTGCATGTTTGGAAGGGAAAGCTTCCACCCATCGGGAGAACACATCAACAATTACTTAACAGTATCGGTACCCCTTTGATGGTGTTAATTCAATGAAGTCCATTTGAAGGTGTTCGAATGGACCCATTAGGTTAGGTGTAATGGCGGGACTTACCTGGGTGCCCTTTCCTACATTAAACTTTTGACATAATGCATAGCACCTGCAGAACTGCTCTGCATATGTAGAGAAACCTACAGCTTCCCAATATTTTTCAACATCTTGAACCATGGCGTCTTTTCCAGCATGGTCTAGGCCATGGGCGATTTTTTCCATACCTGGGAAAGAAGCTTTGGGAGGAAAGGTTTGTTAGTTTGCTTATGGGTCCAGACTCCATCAGAGAGGGACCCTTCTTTGGACCATTTTCTTCTCTGTGTCCGTGGCTGCATTCTGTAAAGAAATAATTTGATTATCAGTGTCCTGGTCATTTCTCTGTTGGAATAAAAAGATTGGTGTGTTATTATACGCAGCCCGTTTAGCAAAATGATCAGCTAATTTGTTTCCTTTACTGACAGGATCCTGTTTTCCTATGTGAGCTTGACATTTAATGATCGCTAGCTTTGATGGTTTTGTTATGGCCTCTAAGAGGGATTCTTTTAGTTTTTTATGTTGAATGGGCTTGCCAGTACTGGTCTTGAATCCCCTGAGTTTCCATAATGCCCCATGATCATGGCAGACTCCAAAAGCATATCTAGAATCAGTATAGATAGTTACAATTTTTCCCTCTGACAACTGACAAACTCGGGTGAGAGCTATCAACTCAGCTGCCTGCGCGCTTAAACTTGAAGAAATTCGGTTGTTTCCTGTAGGTCTGGTCTAGGTTTTATAACCTTAGTTATTTTATCATGACAGTTGTGGGTTCCTCTTGATTTTCAGTTGGAAGCAATGTAGCTGGATTTAAGGTGGAGCACCTTTCTATGGTAACGTTTGACAATGTACAGAGTATATTTTGGTAGTGTATTTCCCTAGCAGTAATGAGATGTGAGGTTTTAACCTGTACTAAAATGGAGTGTACGGCGTGAGGCACTTTTACCACTAGGGGGCTCATGAGCACTATATCTGTACTGGCTAGCACGGCCTCTGTTGTGGCTGCTACAGCTCTGAGACAGGTTGGAAGTCCCACAGCCACTGGATCCAATTTTTTCAAAAAATAGGCTAAGCCTTTGTTTTTTCTCCATGGAGTTGTGTAAAAAATGCATTCATATATCCCCCCTTTTCGTCCACAAACAGAGTGAATGGACGAGATAGTCAACAGTCCCAACGCATGCGCAAACAGTAGGGCATTTTTTTTTTAAGTTACATAGAGCCTTCCCAGCTTGATCTTTCCATGCCACCTGACCAGAAAGGGGGAGATCAGGGGTGACCGCTAAAGTTTGCAAAAGCTGTGCTCTTTCATTGAAGTTTAAAATCCATTGCCGGCAGTATCCTATAATGCCTAATACAGACACAACCTGTTGCTTTGTAACATGTCTTGGTCTAGGAAGATTTTGAATGGTGTTTATACGGTCGCTAGAGAGAGAGAGAGCTCGTTTCACAAGAAATGTCATGACCTGAATATTTCACAGTTGTTTGAATTAACTGCAGTTTTGTTTTAGAAAGTTTGTGGCCATTTTCTGCTAAATAATAACAATTGCTGAATATCCGTGCACAATCTGCTTCGTAGTACTACACAATCATTCCACATACTGTATCAATACACTGTCTTTATCTAGCCTTTTAAATTTTGAGCAAGAGCTTATCCAATACACAAGGGCTACAATATATCCCTGAGGCATAACGGTCCATGTCCAACGGCGGTTTTGGAAAGTAAAGGCAAACCAGAATTGAGAGTCGGGTGCAAAGGAATACAAAATAAGCATTAGCAAAGTCAATAACAGAGAAATAACAGGCGACGAGGGTATCGTAGAAAGAATAGTGGAAGGATTAGTAACAATAGGTGCCCTAGGAAAACTGCAGAATTTACGTGTCGAAGATCTTGAACAAAAACGCCATGAACCGTCAGCCTTTTAAACAGGTAAAACGGGGGAGTTGACTGGAGAGTGTTTAATTTGAATGACTGCTCCACGTTTCACGAGATCGGAATGTACGGCGGAGATGCCAGCCTCTGCTGCTGGAGACAGAGGATACTGGGGCGATGCGGGCGGAAGGAGGATTTTTGGGTAAATCACCAGTGGCTCACAGTGTGCTATCCTTCCATAATCATTTTTCCCCTGGGACCAAAGTGCATCGGGAAGTGAGGAAAGCCAAAAGGGAGAGGCGGTTTGCAATGAAAAAGCAGAAAGGGAAGACGGCACAATGCATGATGTACTAAAAAATCATTTTGAAGCACAAACTTTAGTTATCAAATGATCTGAGGTATCAAAGATACCCGAAGCAACATGTAGCCAGTCCGTCCTATTGAAACATTGTTCCACCCAATCCCCAATTTCAACTCAGTGAACGGTGCTATAATTGGCTAAAGAAAACATGGGGAACCGAACCTCCTAAATAGAAAACGCTTTGGAATATGTGAAGTGCACTGAGCAGCAGCTGTTTGCATGAGAAAAAAATGCAAGGGATATGAAGGGTCTCTGCGCTATTACCTGAAGAGAGAAAAGATTCTAACCAAGGTGTGTCCACTTCAGAAGGGAAGTACTGGGCAGTGCAGTGGAGGGTGTTGGGGACTTGCAAGTGGGGAAAAGAATATAAGAGTGTAGGGCTTTAGAAGAATGGTGTGTGAGGAGATGTTCAGGGTCCAGGCTGCAAAAGAGGGCTTAGTGTGGGGAGGTTTGGCACAGGAATTTACGAAAAGAATAGTGAAACCCTCGTTTGGTTAGAGAAATAGAGAGGGAGAGCTTAGTCATCATCCCTTCCTAAAAGATTAACAGGGCAGAGCTGATTTAACAAAAACGGTGCATCAAAGTGGAACCACTGAAATGAAGCTGAACCGAAGAGGTTTAGACACCAGCAAAACATGTGGTTGTCCAGAAGTAGTAAGTACAGTCAGTGTATCGTTCGAGGCAGATTAGAAAACAGTTTCAGTGCCATTCACCAGCAAAGTCAATAAAGGATCTGTGTCCGCATGGCAAGTGAGCAAAGGCAACTGAAAAGAGTGGCTGGGGGTCCCTGTGAAAGGAATATCCTCAAGTTCAGGTAAGGAAGGCGGGGGAGGAAGCTGATGTGGGCAATTGCTGCAGAAGTGTCCCACAGGCAAGATGTGTAGGTGCTTGATCTGAGGGGAGAGGCGGCTGAGCAGACGAAGAATTCGGATTAGGAAGTAAAAATCCACGACCTCTCCCCCGGCTTCGCCCCTGTTCTCGGAAAATCCACGTCTTTCACGTCCTCTCCCCCTGCCTGAGCTCCACCTGCATAATAATTCATTTGTGCGCGATTAACTTGGTCTGAGTGTCTGACTCTTTTGTTTAGTCTGTCGTTCAGCATGCTCCGCTGTCTTTTTTTAACTTCATCAAAAGTGGCACTTTCCCATCCAAATACAGGACGTGCTTTATTTTGAATATCACTTCTGAGTCCTGACAGAAAAGGAGGAACTCCTGCCTTGTTACGGTCGTCTGGGCTGTCTAAGCCAGAATGGTTTGTCAACAAGTCCTGAATGCGGTGTGCCCATTCATCTACGTCTCATCTTTCTTTTGTTTGGCAGCTGAAAAGGTCAGTCGGTGCCCTTTTTATATTTTGCAGCTATTGCAGTTTTCACGGGTTCCCATTTGGCAAGGAAAGGACCCTCATTATTTTGTCCACGAGGCAATGCCTCATTCCAATGCCACTGTACTCCATTATGCTGCCCATAATTGACAGTAGCCCAAGTGGTGCCCATCTTTCTGCGTAGCACTTGGGTCCACTCGGCCGCACTGGGTTATATATGTTGTCTAGTTGCTGCACCTGTTCCACAAACTTCAACCCACCGATTACCTTTCGATCAGGCAATTTGGACACTACGTCTTTCAGCTCTTGAATATCTCAGTTACGTGTATCATTACAGTAGTGGGGTTAGCGTTTCCTGGGGGCAGTGTGGGATCGTGTCGGGGGTTAGGAACCTCAATTAAAGGGCATGAAAATGTGGGTGCTAAAGGTTTTCAGGGGTCTTATCTCTGAGGGTTTTGGTTCTAGCACGTTGTGAAATGGAGGGCTTTTTGTGTAAGTTAGAAGAGCCTCCCATAGCCCCTAACAAGTGGCCGTCAGTCTCATCATCAGGATGTGTAAGTGAGGAGGGGTCGCATTGATATTGTTCATCAAAGAAATCATCAGTAACTGGGGCATCAGTAACCACAGGAGCCGTTGGGGCAATGAGTGAATGTGGCAGTGGAAGGGTTGTGGGTAAAGTGTTGGGAAGAAGCACTGGATATAAAAGTTTTTTTTTTTTTATCACTCCTTCTCCTCCTTCCTTCAGACTGGGGTCCCGTATCAGCCTACACTTTCTGTAAAGCTATAAGCAGCTGTTCTTTTCCTTTCTATTCTTAAGTTCAGCAACTAAAAGCTCATTCCGTTTTTGTGCCGCTTCCAACGTACGGTCTTTAATAACCAATTCCCATCTGTCATAAATATCCATCCGATAAGGACCTCCATTACAACAACCCTGTGTATTTCTGCACAGTATTTTTCTAATTCATATCTCCAGTTCCTTCCACTGGCCATCCACCTCCACTGTCCTTATTCCACCTCCTACATGTTTTTTTTAATCCTGTCGTTTTTTTCAATGAGCTTTCTAGGGAACCCGCCTTTCAATCCCGACAGCGCACTAGGAGCCTGGCGATCCCCCGAAAATAATCCTTCTAACGTTAGGTTTTTTAGGACTCTTTGGGGACTGTTTGACTGGCTACTGATTGTTTTTCCCATAGTGAGTGGCAGGATCTCAGCAGAAAGTGACTCAGCCCTCGATAAACCCCGTTCCACCCGCCGTCCGCTCCTATTCCCGGATTACAGCTTCAGGTGACTTCGTGTCCGTTATTGTCATCAGCAGAATCCTACATCAATACGCCCGTGGAGTCCAGGATATGGAGGTTTTTACCCCGATCCCTTCATCAGACGGTTTGTATGCGTCAATCTGCCAGGGTATTGTCTCCGTCACCTTAGCAACCCGTTGAAACAAGAGTATGACCAGACAGCAGATGAAAAACTCGACCTCCCGTTTATTTAGACACACATTCTCTAAATATGCCCTTTCACCCCCGTTCCTCAAATTATTATAGGAGCGTGCCACTCGCCCTTTTCTAATCCTTTCCACAGGGTGACTAGCTAACATTCACACTGTGCCGTTTTCCGTAGGGTCCCAAGTCACTTTCCGTGAGCCCTTAGAACACTCCTATGTATTTTCCATACAGTATGCTTTCTTATTCTTTATTTTGCATATGCTTTTTATTCCTTTTCCTTCTATATTCATATTACTTCCAGCACACCAGTCCCCCGATCTACTCACCGTGACTCCATCCACCTGCATGGAAATGCCCGTCAAGTCGTGCCTCGTATCGGCTAGGAGGAGGTCAGGGACTCCCCACGCAGGAAACGCCCAAGGCAGGCCAATCCTACATTTACCGAAGCTGGACCCGATCCGGCCGGAATCGGCTCCACCACGGTCATCTGGACGATCCTGCACGAGGAGCCGTCTGCCGTCTCCTGCCCCACGTTTGGGCGCCAAAACTGTGGACGAAATCTCAGACCCGACAGCAGGTGCGGTTATAAAGCAGCTTTATTTTCAGAGTCACGGTGAGAAGAGTTTCAGAAAAGCAGACAATCAAATATACATGACAGCGTCAGGGCTCTTCTGAACCCCGTCTGTTGGGTGGGGTCCAGTTTTATACCCCTAGAATGCGTAATTTAATATCATTATAAAATGTAACAGTCAACACATTTATTATACACAAACCTTTAGCCCCTTCAACGCCCCTTGTGCAACTTGATTTCTTGGCTCCTTTTGTTATGGCGTTCAGATGTAAGCTAAGGGAAAACGTGATAAGGCAGACTCATGTGTGGAATGCTCAGACCTTGAGTCCTTTGCACAAACACTTTTCTGTTTGCTAAAACAAAGCATGCTGTTACATGGTTTTGTAAAGCTTACTTCTCAGACATGAATTAGTACAAGGGAACGAAGAGAACATTCGTCTTCCACAGAATCAACAGTGTCAGCCTTTCCACCATCAACCATTTCCTCCAATGCAATAGGGTGCGCATGAAGCAAGTGTACAGAGTACCCTTTGAGTACAACTCAGAATGAGTCAAAAAGCTGTGATTTCAGTATATGCAAGTACATGTACATTCAGACACATTTGCAGTAATCCAGATTGTTTACAGTATAATATTACTGTATTCATACTACTGTTAAGCTCAATGACATCACAGTATGTACAATGTATGTAAATCAAAAGTGCATATAGTCTACTGAACAACATAAGTCTGTCTTTCTGTAGCACTTACAAAACTGTATATCTATTTCTACATATGGAGAATGTTTCAATTGGATTCCATGGACAGATGCCTTGAATACATTTTTGTGGATAAAGCAGGGTTCAACCTTACAAAAGGAGAAGGAGAGTCCAGAACATAAATGGCCAGCGGGCCACTGTTGAAGTCCCTGGCCAACATGGTGGCAATGTGACACTATGTGCTTCCATAAGCAACCGTGGGGTTCTACACCATCATGTCACACAGGGTCATATATATCACCCAGCATCTACTTACATTTCTTGGTAGTCTTCAAAATGTCTTGTTTGAACTTTTCGCAGCAGGATCATGAGCTGAACGAGCATCCTACCTATGTCTGTTGTGGACTATGCCCCAGACACAGACAGGCAGACATGTTGTAAATCACCACCACACGTTTATTTACAATATTTACAAAGTCAATAGTGCCACATAACCCACATTACCCCAAGTCCAGGCCTCACTCACACTTTGCCTTCCTTCTTCGGGCCAGCTCCACTCTCCTCTCCAAGCTTAGTCCGCTCCTCATCCGACTCCAGCCCTTGTCTGAAGGGAGGTGGCCCCTTTTATAGCACCCAGATGTGCTCCAGGTGGGTTCCGGCAATCTTCCACCGACACACCCCAGTGTATTCCCGGAAGCACTCTGGGTGTCCCCATTCTTCTTCCCCCCAGCCCTTCCGGGTGTTGCGGAAGTGCCGAGGTCTAGGGCTCCAAAGGCACGGGTTGAGCTTCTAAGCTCTGTACCCGTTGCCCCCAAAGGAACCAGGGCGATCGCTCCAACATGGTCTGGGGAAGGCGTAAGCCCTCCTTCGGTCTTCCTAGGCGTCCTGGCCGGGTCGCCACCCCAGCCCTCTCCGACACTGTATATATGTTATACAGATGCAATGTTTGCTCTGAGGGTGTTGATGGAGAAGTACAGAGAAGACCAGAAGGAGTTACATTGCGTCTTTGTGGACGTGGAGACAGGGTGCCCCAAGAGGAGTTGTGGTATTGTATGAGGAAGTCAGGAGTGGCAGAGAAGTATGTAAAAGTTGTACAAGATATGTATGAGGGAAGTGTGACAGTGGTGAGGTCTGCGGTAGGAGTGACAGATGCATTCAACATGGAGGTGGAATTACATCAGGGATCAGCTCTGAACCCTTTGTTATTTGCAATGGTGATGGACAGGTTGACAGACGAAATTAGACAGGAGTCCCGGTGGACTATAATCTTTGCTGATGACACTGTAATCTGTAGTGAGAGTAGGGAGCAGGTTGAGGAGACCCTGGAGAGGTGGAGATATGCTGTGCAGAGGAGAGGAATGAAGGTCAGTAGGAACAAGTCAGAATACATGTGTGTAAATGAGAGGGAGGTCAGTGGAATGGTGAGTATGCAGGGAGTAGAGTTAGCGAAGGTGAATGAGTTGAAATACTTGGGATCAACAGTACAGAGTAACAGAGATTGTGGAAGAGAGGTGAAAAAGAGTGCAGGAAGGGTGGAATGGGTGAAGATGGGTGTCAGGAGTGATTTGTGACAGACGGGTAACTGCAAGAGTGAAAGGGAAGGTCTACAGGACTGTAGTGAGACCAGCTATGTTACATGGTTTGGAGAGGGTGACATTGACCAGAAAGCAGGAGACAGAGCTGGAGGTGGCAGAGTTAAAGATGCTAAGATTTGTATTGGGTGTGACAAGGATGGATATTATTAGGAACAAGTACATTAGAGCTCAAGTTGGACAGTTTAGAGACAAATTCAGAGGGGCAAGATTGCGCTGGTTTGGACATGTGCAGCGGAGAGATGCTGGGTATATTGGGAAAAGGATTCTAAGGATAGAGCTGCCAGGCAAGAGGAAAAGAGGAAGGCCTAAGAGAAGGTTTACGGATGTGGTGAGAGAAGACATGCAGGTGGTGGTTGTAACAGAACAAGATGCAGGGGACAGGAAGATATGAAAGAAGATGATCCGCTGTGGCATCCCCTAACAGGAGCAGCTGAAAGAAGAAGTTATAGAATTAATCATATTACAAGAATACTTGACCTTAAGTAATGCCAGGAAAAAACTACAACTTAAGGTGTATTTTGGAATATTATTGGATATTATCACAACTGAAAATCTGTACATCCATATATCTATCCATCATCCAAACCCACTTATCTGAAGCAGGATGGTGGGGGAGCCAGGGTCTATCCCCACAAGCACTGACTCATTCATTCATTAACGATAAAACCTACATACTTTTATTCAGTTCATGGTCCTAGGAGTCTAAGGTCTGACAACTGTTTATACTTAAACAATGCCTTAAATTTAATAGCAGCAGACATATTTTACAAGGCTCATAAATGATATAGCTAGTATTATGTTTCATTTCTCCTAATGTTTCTAGTTGAAAACTGGAAGGACACAGTGGACTGGTGCTGTCTGTACAGTCTGTAATCTAGGTTCTCTCCTCAAATGTTTAAGTTTAATCAGAATATGTCAATTTAAAAAAAACTAGAATGGGCATATAAACAAGTACGCACTCCAGATCTGCATTACCAAAATAACTGGATTAAGCTGTTTCAGAAAATCAATGAATAAACTTTAATTTGCCCTATACCATGTGGCTCAAGTTAAACTACATTTCAGTTTTCAGATTTTCATGGATAAATACAGAAATAGATAATGCAAAGAGAACTTGTCTTTAACAGGGAATGATAAAGCTGCAAATTCTTAACTTCATTGTACATTGTACAGATGATAATAAATCTGAACTGAACTGAACTGAAATGTACTAGACAGAAATAAAATAATCTAATTTTTTGAGTATCACTAAAATTAATACTGTATTTTCAATTTTACTTTTTTCTTCAAATTAAGTGCTTTACAAATTCTGCATTATCCACTGAACTTTCTTACAATCTAACAGTGAACAGCTTGCAACATACTTTAAAGAAAAAAGAAGTCACTTTTAAAGTACAAAAAGCAAAAACTTGATAGGAGAATGTTCAGGTTGATGAAAAACTAATGAAGCGCACTACCTGTAGTTTAACTTCTATCCTATTTTTTTAATCATGTGTTTATTGTGCTAGATGTTGTAACTTTGTAGTCTGTGTATTATTTTGTATAATAATGCCATCTGCTGTTTAATTTATGACATTACCAATATACAGTGCACAGTTATAAAGAACATAAAATGATGTTCATTACAGTTTTTTGCAATTGCTTAAGCACAATTTTGAAAACAGGGCCTGGTTTTCTTCACTTCACACAATTAGCACAAAACCTCAAATTATTTGCAAAATGGAACACTTTAGTCAAAACTATACAATTTCTTACAAAAGCCATATTTTCTTGTCATAACATAAACACATCCAGAGAAAGTATAAAAATAAGTTCACCAACAGTACATGACACCAATTGTGCAGACCAATAAAAATATTTATTTCTTTTCATGTATTCAAGATAGTCAATAAGGGCGGCACGGTGGTGCAGTGGTAGTGCTGCTGCCTTGCAGTTAGGAGACCCGGGTTTGCTTCCAAGGGTCCACCCTGCGTGGAGTTTGCATGTTCTCCCCGTGTCTGTGTGGGTTTCCTCCAACAGTCCAAAGACATGCAGGTTTGGTGGATTGGCAATTCTAGATTGTCTGCTTGGTGTGTTTGTGTGTGTCCTGTGGTGGGTTGGCACCCTGCCTGGGATTGGTTCCTGCCTTGTGCCCTGGGATTGGCTCCAGCAAACCCTTGTGTTTGGATTCAGTGGGTTGGAAAATGGTTGGATGGAAGTTAGTCAATACTGAACATTTCAACAAAACATTCATAAGAAAACATTTTCCAGTTATTATACAGTATTACTGAATGCTAACAATAGTAACATAAAGCATCCAGTTCAGAACTGAAAAAAAGAGAACACTAAACATCATCTCTCTGCCTAGGTGAATCTGGCCACAGGGCCTTGTCAACATCACAGGCTATGTTTTCATTTGTAAGGCAAAGTGAGAAGGATCTTCTTGAGTGACGAATCCAGAATTGGACAGGAATTGGAGGACACAAATAGATGAACATATACAGGCTTGGTTTGCAATAGAAATAAAATCCTGCAGTACCTCTTTATATTCCTTGCTTTGCACCCCAATAAATGCAAATTATCTCCAATATACTAATAGCCCAATAGTGCTTCACTCACTCAGAATATGGAACCAATGTAGAAAGCATTTTAAGATGGAGAATCTTTTTTCAACCCTCGCAAACATATGCAGTTTTTAATGTCTATAAAACATTTGGGATTACAGTTTTTTACAATTGCTAAAGCACAATTTTGACAACAAGGCTCATTGTTGCAAATCATTTAAAACACCTCACATATCCTGCAAAATGAAACACTGCAACCAAAACTACATATAGAATGATCATAATCAAACTACTGCACTAAATGGCACACATGTCAGTCATATCACCAGATTTTTCTCTAACCAACTACACACTGTTGGGCAAAATGAAAAGCACTCTCATCTTTAGTATGCTCTGCCACAATACTAAAATAGTCCAAATTGTAGAAAATTAGAGTGTTCACATGCACAGAAATATTTGCAGATACACACACATGCATTTATTTTTTTATTTTTCACCAAACAAGTCAGTGCAACATATGCACAGCAGATATATTTACATTGGAGCGAACAAAAATATGCACAGAAAAAACTAAACTGAAACAGAAAAAGTGCAGAAGAAATATATAGAAAAAAAAGAGGCAAGAAAAATAATTAGGCAGCATCTTGCCTCTCAGCTGGGTCTGGCCACAATGCCTCGTCCACATCACAGGCAATATCTTCCCTTGCCAGACATCGAGGGAAGAAGCGCCTTGAGTCATTTATCATTTTATAGGAAAAAAAGTTTATGGAGGATTTGCATATTGAATCTCGTTGTACCATACAATAACAATAAAGGAATTTAATTCAATTCAATTCAATAGAAGAGAGCACGACTTTACAGATAATGACGACTGGCTTCTAAATCAATTTAGATTTCCAAACGCTATCTTCTTGGAGCTTTTGATATCATTTTTAAGATGAAAATGCAGTAAAGTATATATATTACATTATACAGCTAAGTTTTTAACTTCATTGCGGTAGCAATGAGCTGGTGCATCGTTCAGGGATTGTTCCTGCTGTGACAGTAGGGGGCAGTAGTGCACCCTTGAACCCTCAGGTACAACTCCAGACACCAGGTAAAAGTCCAGAACCTTTTTATTTTGTTCTTCCGTGCACCAAGCACCCTCCACACTACTCATACAATAAACCAACAAACACTATCAATAAAGTCTCCTCCTCGCCCAGACACTTAGCCACCCTTCCTCCCAGCTCAGCTCACCGTCTGGACTGAGGCACCGTCCTTTTATAGTCCCTGACCCGGAGGTATTCCTGTCCCGACAGTCCATAGTTCCTTACTCCTTCCGGGTCAGGGCAATCAGTCCTTTCTTTAACCCGGGAGCACGTCGTTCCTTCCTGTCATGTGACCCTGACGTACTCCCGGGTCATAGGGCATAAAATAACCCATAAGCCCCCCTACAGCGACTCCTGGTGGCCCCCAAGGTATCCAGCAGGGTTGTGTTAAAACACTACAAAGTCCATAAGGCCCTGCTGGTCCTCGGGGCATGGTTCTGCTGTTGGGAGAGCTCCTCCTGGCGGCCTGTGGGTGCGAACCGGCATGGGAAGCCGGCAGTCCTCCACACTGCCTTTTGTTGTATGCTTGCTGGGACTGGCGCAACACTGGATGGATAGATGAATGGAATAATTAAACATGTACTACGAACATATGTCAGTGTTTCTCAAAAGTTTTGAAGAATCAGCATTCCAAGCTTAGATATGGTTTTACATTTAAAGAACTTATTGTGTGGTAATTGGTTACTTGCAGAAAGAAAAGGAAGGACATGAATAGATAGATAGATAGATAGATAGATAGATAGATAGATAGATAGATAGATAGATAGATAGATAGACACAAACCCCAATAATCACAGTCCTGGCCACAAATGCCTTCTTCTCAGGCCGCCTCCACACTCTCCTCGTGCCTCGTCCTACTTCCACCTGACTCTAGCCTCGAATGAAGGTGCCCCTTTTATAAATGACCCGGATGAGCTCCAGGTGCTTCCGACACTCCCCCGGCAGCTCTCCGGGTATCGTCCTTATTCTTCCCCCCAGCACTTCCTGGTGTGGTGGAAGTGCTGAGGTAACAGGTCCCCAAGGGATTGGGGCACTTCCTGGTGGTGACCACGGGCTCCTACAGGGTGGGGCTTCCATGCCCTCAACCCGTGGCCCCCAGAGCAACCAGGAAGGCGGCCCCCATGTGATCCAGGGTGGGCCTTGACCTTCTTCCGGTCCCTCACGCCGTCCCGGCCGGGTCGTTGCCCCTGGCATCCCTGACAATAGATAGATAGATAGATAGATAGATAGATAGATAGATAGATAGATAGATAGATAGATAGATACTTTATTAATCCCAAGGGGAAATTCATATACTCAAGCAGCAGCATACTGATAAAAACCATATTAAATTAAAGAGTGGTAAAAATGCAGGTATAACAGACAATAACTTAATGTTAACGTTTACCCTCCCAGGTAGAATTGAAGAGTCACATAATGTGGGGGAGGAACGATCTCCTCAGTCTGTCAGTGGAGCAGGACAGTGACAGCAGTCTGTCGCTGAAGCTGCCCCTCTGTCTGGATACTGTTCAGTGGATGCAGTGGATTCTCCATGATTGACAGGAGCCTGCTCAGCACCCGTCGCTCTGCCATGGATGTCAAACTGTCCAGCTCCATGCCTACAACAAAGCCTGCCTTCCTCACCAGTTTGTCAAGGCGTGAGGCGTCCTTCTTCTTTATGCTGCCTCCCCATCACACCACCGCGTAGAAGAAGGCACTTGCCACAACCATCTGATAGAACATTTGCAGAATCTTATTGCAGATGTTGAAAGACACAAGTCTTCTAAGGAAGTATAATCGGCTCTGTCCTTTCTTGCACAGAGCATCAGTATTGGCAGTCCAGTCCAATTTATCATCCAGCTGCACTCCCAGGTATTTATAGGTATGTACCCTCTGCACACAGTCACCTCTGATAATCACGGGGTTCTAATGTTCTAATGTTCTAATTCCTCTCTTACTGCTTTTAGCTTATCTAATATCCTTTATAAAGTTTTCCCTTATTCTCTCATATGCACTGCAATTAACATTAGAGTTATTAGTCTCATACACCTTACACATCTGTTTTTTTTTCCTTTGCAGCTACTTTTAAAACTCTTTATTAACTGTTTTTTAATTTCCCAACTAATTCCAAATTTTAGTATGTAACTGTCCTGTATTATATGTAAAATGCTTTTAAACCTGTTCCGCTGCTCTTCAATTTTCTCCTCACTTTAAAGCTTACCTCAGTCCATCCTCCTTAGACTTTGCCGCATCTTTTCAAAATTTGCTCTCCTAAAGATAAACTTAACAGTTTAATCTTTGCATCCTTATTCTTCCAAATCACAGAGAGTTTTATCATATTATGTTCACTTGACCGTAGAAGTTCAATCATCTCTACACCTTCAATTCTATCCTGATTATTACAAAATACTAAATCTAGTCAGGCTTACCCACGTTGGTGCTTTAACATTCTGTGTTAGGAAATAGTCACTGATTACATCTGACCCTCTTCCTATTGAAAAAACAAAAGTTGGATCCAAAATGGCCGACTTCAAAATGGCCACCATGGTCACCACCCGTCTTGAAAAGTTTCCCCCCTCACATATACTAATGTGCCACAAACAGGAAGTTAATATCACCATCCATTCCCATTTTATTAAGGTGTATCCATATAAATGGCCCACTCTGTATTCTCTAAAATAACTGGAGAGGTCTTTAAAATGGACATCAAGATCTCTGTAGCCTACCATATACATGGATCGAATTGTAGTTTCGAGAAACTACAAGCCAACCAAATTCTCATGTCCCTTCTCAGACTAAAAGACGAGATTATTATTGAAAATTGACACATTCATATTTTCCCAGATTTCTTACCTGCTACAGTTGATAAATGTGCAACATTCTATAGCATTGAACAGCGCCTACAGAGCTGAAATCAAATATACTCTTGTACCCTGCCAAACTAAAATTAGTTATTGAAGATCAGTTTTACATTTTTAGTTCTCCGGACAAAGCAGATAAAAAACTCAGAAGACTGATCCCGACTTTCTTTTGAAACACACGTTCATGAGTCACACTGTTTTCTGGCAAGGCAAAGAAGACAGTACTTGAAGCTTGCATTTTGGACTGTTTGGAAAGCAAAATTTGCCATAACTGTATGTTATATTTATATTTTTATTTTATGTTTTACTTCTTTTTTGGCCATCCCTTTACCCTTTTTTTTAATTAATTCTAATAATTATATTGATGTTTCTTTCATTAATTATTATCATTAATCCCTCGCTATATCGCATTTCGACTTTTGCTGCTTCACTCTTTCACGGATTTTATATGTAAGCATATTTAAATATACAATGCAGATTTTTCGCTGCATCACGGGTTTCTGCAGACAATGGGTCTTTTTACTTCTGGTACATGCTTCCTCAGTTGGTTTGCCCAGTTGATTTCATACAAGGGACGCTATTAGCAGGTGGCTGAGAAGCTACCCAATCAGAGCACACAGTTAAGTTCCTGTGTGCTGATTGGCTTCTGCGTTAACCAGGAAGTCTCGTCTCACTCAGCATCAACATGTTTCACTGTGTAAAGAGTTAACTTTTGTGCTCTTTTGTGTTTATCTTTGTGCATAGTCAAGCCCTTCATTATGGCTCCAAAATAATCTGCTCCTGCTACTGCTTCAGGGTCCATGCCCAAGCGCCATGGAAGATGCTAACGATTGCTGAAAAGGTAAAAGTTTTGGATATGTTGAAGGAAGGGAACAGCTACACCCCTATAGGGCACCATTATGGCATCAATGAGTCCATGATTCTTTTTATTTAAAAAGGAAGAAAAGAATATAAGATCTACGACCGCAGTGTCCTTTAACCAGGGCACAAAACGAGTTATAAGTGGACGTAATAAGGTGGTAGTCCAGATGGAATCTGCCTTAGGGATTTGGATTGAAGACTGCTGGAAGAAGAACTACGGCAGTGCTACACAGTCGCCTGAAGAGGCTCCTTTAGAAGAGCTGTAACGTCTCTCATTTGTTGTGCAGTAAAATTAAACTCATGGTTATCGGACAAGTCGTTGTGTCATTGTTAGTGAGTAACCATAATTTATTTTCTATGTACAGTACTTAGTACATGTACGTATGTTTAGTGTCACTGTACGCACATTTTACTATATACAATTTTTCTTGCATTGTACATATCGTAATGGCTGTAACATATGTGATATCAGAGATGCTCGATATCTTTAAAATAATATTTAGGTTTTACTGTATATAAACAGTGTGTTTACATACAGAATTTCAATGAATCTTACCTAATATTTAAGAGAATACAAAGGGTTTATGCTGTAAAACTGTGCAGGAAATGTTTATAACAGTGTGGGAGAGTTTATAAGGGCTTAAAATATATAAAAATAACCATATGAACGTATGGTTTTTACTTCGCAGATTTTCACCTTTCGCGGGGGGTTCTGGAACGCAACCCCCGCGATCGAGGAGGGATCACTGTAAACAAGCTAAAGTTATTATATTGAAATTTCTTTCATTAATTATATGCACACTATAGCTACCACAAAGTAACAAGCTATCGTATTTTTATTAAACATTATTTAAGTAGCCAGCCTTTTATAGTGTTTTTTTACAGTTTTTTTTTTCTTTAGCATAATACCCTTGGTCTATTATATTTGGACAGTTCAACATTATATCTATTGTATTTGGACTGTATCTTCACAAGATACAAGATACAGTATCTCAGTTTAAACCTTCACACCACTGCTAGGGGGCTCATTTTGCTCTAGATGTGCCCCTTCTCTTGGCATGTCACAAGATCGGGACTTTGTGAAGTGTGGCTTGCCTCACTTGCCAAGGCACAATGGCGGGTGAGAGCAGGGGGTGGCTAGAGGGTGGAGTGAAAGAGAGCAATGCTATGTCTATTTTATCCCACATACCCTAATAACCGTTAGTGACAACATAACAATACGCTTCAAAGCTATATCACTTGGCAGTAATATGAAATCAATTTTAAAGCTATAATATGTACAATGTATTACTTTAACCTAAGACTACAAAATGTCAACAAAAGTTCAGGAGGAATATTTCTATGACCAAATAGTGAACTTTGTGAGCTGGAATGCCAAGTGTCTCAATCATGAACTGAGTCAAAATTCCAAGATTGTATTTTAACAGTAGACTCACTTATTAAGCAAGGGCCAGTTTTGGTTGCAAAGAGAGTGGTTTGGCTAAATGTTTCACTCTAGCTATGCAAACAAAACCATGGGTGTGGGAATCTTAATACACAGAACTATCTAATTTGTAGTGTCAGATGCAATATCTGATTCTGAAGGGCTATATGTCATAGTGACAGCAATTAACCTATTACTAAAATGATTTTTGATTAATATCTATACACCTAGCATGGATGATAGAGCTTTCTTCCAAATTGTGAATACATCTATCCCTAATGTGAACATTCACAAAATTATAATGGCCAGAGACTTTAATTGTGTTTTAAACCCAGACCTGGATAGATCATCGGATACAATGGTGATAACATCTAATGCTGCAAAGATAATCATAGCTTGAATCTTAACCTCTTGACTATTAAAGAAACTGAACAGCTTATCTTTAAATTATAACATCATTATTATGAACACATAGAAAAGGGCAATAAGATCTTGGCCCAACAAATCCACAAGCAGAAAGTCCTTAATGTAATAACAGCAATTAACAACACAGATGGAAATAACATTATTGGCCATAAAAATATACTGTAACTCATACATTTAGAGAGTACTGTAAGTCCTTATATTCTACTTGGTTTATCGAAGATAAGACACAATGTAATGAGTTTCTTGATTTAATAGAGATACCACAGCTAGATACTCTTAGTGGTGTGGAACTGGATACACCTGTGACTTTTTCAGAATTGCTAGATGCTATAAACTCACTTCAAAGTGGGAAAACAGCTGGCACTGATGGCTGCCCAGTGGAATTTTATAAAAAATTGTCAAATAAGTTAGCTCCACTTTTATTAGCAATGTTTATAGTTTCTAAAGATGAAAAAATTCTAGCTCAACTGTTTGCCAAGCATTAATTGCCATCCTTCCTAAGAAAATAGTTTTAGTCTTAGTCTTAAAAAGAGTCTTAGTTTCTGGCACCGCAACGAGTGGCAGCAATTCAAGCAGCTCCGTGTATGACTTTATCTTTTTACCTTTTTTTTTCTATTTTTCTCTATTTCACTGATCACTTCTACCACTTTCTTTTATGTGGAATTGCTCCCTGGACACTTTTTACTATTTTTACTACTTGACATGGATTTTTACACGCTGAGACTCACCTATTCAAATAGTCAACTTAAAGCACTGAGAAGAAATGCCCATAACGGTGTGGTTCCCTATTTACCTAACGAGGTAAGAAGACGATATCGGGGCAGCCAAGCCGGCGCAAAGATAAAAGATAAGATAAAAGCCAAGCAGCTTGAGAGAAAATGGCGTTATAAACTGTCGGTGCCTTCTGTGATCCTGGGAAATGTGAACTCACTACCAAATATGATCGACGAACTGGCTGTGCTGGTGAAAAATGTCAGAACCTACAGAGAATGCAGCTTGCTGTGTTTTAGTGAAACGTGGCTAACAACTACCATCCCAGATGCTAACGTGGAGCTACCCAGGTTTAGCACAGTTAGAGCAGACAGAGACGCAAATACCCGTGGGAAGCGGAAAGGAGGAGGACTCGCTCTCTATGTGAATACAAGGTGGTGCAACTCTGGACATATAAATGTTAAAATCTCCAATTGCTGCAGGGACATCGAACTGTTAGCCGTAAGTCTGCGTTCCTATTACTTGCCCAGAGAGTTTGGGCACGTGATTGTTGTCATTGTTTACATCCCCCCTCAAGCGAATGCGGAGATAGCGGGTAACAACATCCATAAGTTACAAACGTAGCACCCTGAGGCGCTAATGCTAATCTCTGGAAACTTTAACCATGTAACGCTGGATAAAACATTACCTGCCTTCTTCCACTATGTGGACTGTAACACCCGGGGAAATAGGACTATTGACCTACTGTATGTAAACGTTAAAGACGCATACAGCGCCACCCCGCTGCCGGTGCTTGGGAAAGCAGATCATAACCTGGTTCTACTTCAGCCTCACTATAAACCAAGAGTGAGGGAAATACCTACAACTACACGCTCATTCAGGAAGTGGTACCCTGAGGCAGAGCAGGGTCTGAGAGACTGCTTTGGAACTACAGACTGGGATATACTGCTGGGGTTACATACTGAAAACACTGAAGAGGCTGTTGACTGCACAACTGATTACATCAACTTCTGTATGGACATTATAGTTCCTGTAAGAACAGTACGCTGCTATGCTAACAACCAGCCATGGATTACAAGTGACATCAAGGGCCTTTTGAACCAGAAGAAAAGGGCTTTTAAAGACAGTGATCAGCATGAGCTCAAACGCGTGCAAAAGGAACTCCAAGTCCAGCTCAGGGCGGCGAAAGAGCAGTACAGGAGAAAGCTGGAGCAGAAGTTACAGAATAACAGCATGAAGGAAGTGTGGGATGGGATGAAGATTATCACTGGCTGCAGCTCGAAGCGGGGTGCCACCATCGAGAGAGACGTGGAGAGAGCAAACCAAATGAACAACTTCTTTAACAGGTTTGACCAACCTTACCCACACTCACCTTGGAGTATTTCATCCTCCAACCATCCTTCTGCTGATACCAGCATAGGTGAGACATCCCCACCCACAATTACAGCAGCACAGGTGAGCAGAGAGCTGAGGAGAGTTCGTGCCAGCAAAGCAGCGGGTCCAGATGGTGTATCGCCACGACTGCTGAAGGCCTGTGCGTTGGAACTGGGGTGTCAACAACAAAACAACAACAACATTTATTTATATAGCACATTTTCATACAAACAGTAGCTCAAAGTGCTTTGCATAATAAAGAATAGAAAAATAAAAGACACAGTAAGAAAACAAAATTAATCAACATTAATTAACATCGAATAAGAGTAAGGTTCAATGGCCAGGGGGGGCAGAAAAAACAAAAAAACTCCAGACAGCTGGAGAAAAAATAAAATCTGTAGGGATTCCAGACCATGAGACCGCCCAGTCCCCGCCCAGGGTGTCCTCTACAGCGTATCTTTAACCTGAGCCTGGAACAGGGGAGAGTCCCGAGGCTTTGGAAAAGATCTTGCATCATCCCAGTCCCAAAGGTATCTCGTCCTAGTGAGCTAAATGACTTCCAGCCTGTTGCTGTGACGTCACATGTGATGAAGACCATGGAGCAGCTGCTGCTTTACCACCTGAGGCCACAGGTCCGCCACGCCCTCGATCCTCTGCAGTTCCCATACCAAGAGAAGGTGGGAGCGGAGGATGCTATCATCTATATGCTACACCGATTGCTCTCCCACTTGGAGAGAGGCAGTGGTGCTGTAAGAATTATGTTTTTGAACTTCTCTAGCACCTTCAACACCATCCAACCTCTGCTCCTTAGGGACAAGCTGACTGAGATGGGAGTAGATTCACACCTGGTGGCATGGATTGTGGACTATCTTACAGACAGACCTCAATAGCTGCATCTTGGGAACTGCAGGTCTGACATTGTGGTCAGCAACACAGGAGCGCCGCAGGGGACTGTACTTTGTCCGGTCCTGTTCAGCCTATATACATCAGACTTCCAATACAACTCGGAGTCCTGCCATGTGCAAAAGTTCGCTGATGACACTGCTATTGTGGGCTGCATCAGGAGTGGGCAGGAGGAGGAGTACAGGAAGCTAATCAAAGACTTTGTTAAATGGTATGACTCAAACCACTTACACCTGAACACCAGCAAGACCAAGGAACTGGTGGTGGATTTTAGGAGGCCCAGGCCCCTCATGGACCCTGTGATCATCAGGGGAGACTGTGTGCAGTGGGTACAGACCTATAAATATCTGGCAGTGCAGCTGGATGACAGATTGGGCTGGACTGCCAATACTGATGCTCTGTGTAAGAAAGGTCAGAGCCGACTATACTTTCTTAGAAGGTTGGCGTCCTTCAACATCTGCAATAAGATGCTGCAGATGTTCTACCAGACAGTTGTGGCGAGCGCCCTCTTCTCCGTGGTGGTGTGCTGGGGAGGCAGCATAAAGAAGAGGGATGTCTCACACTTGGACAAACTTGTTAAGAAGGCAGGCTCTATTGTAAGAATAAAGTTGGACAGTTTAACATCTGTAGCAGAGCGACGGGCATTAAACAAACTCCTGTCAATCATGAAGAATCCACTGCATCCACTGAACAGTGCCATCTCCAGGCAGAGGAGTAGCTTCAGTGACAGACTTTTGTCACTGTCCTGCTCCACTGACAGACTGAGCAGATCATTCCTCCCCCACACTATGCGACTCTTCAATTCCACCCAGGGGAGTAAATGCTAACATTATCCAAAGTTATTGTCTGTTTTTACATGCATTATTATTACTCTTTAATTTAATATTGTTTTTTTGTATCAGTATACTGCTGCTGGATTATGTGAATTTCCCCTTGGGATTAATAAAGTATCTATCTATCTATCTATCTATCTATCTATCTATCTATCTATCTATCTATCTATCTATCTATCTATCTATCTATCTATCTAAAAACAAGGACCTACTACAATGTGCATCATACAGGCCAATTCACAAGGATTGAGAAAGCGCTTCCTTCTGTAATATCACAAGACCAAACATGATTTATTAAAGGCAGACACTTAACTTCTAACCTTTGATGTTTGTTCAATAGAACATATTCACTTATTATATCTCACACCCCAGAGATCCTATTATCTTTAGATGCAGAAACAGCAATTGATATGGTTGAATGGGACTGCCTATTCACCATATTGCACAAATTTGGGTTTGGCCGAAACATATGTGCATGGTTCAAACTACTTTATATTAGCCCAGAAGCCTCAGTTTGTTATTAACAACATTATTTCAGAGAACTTCAAACTAGAACGTGGTACTCAACAAGGATGCCCCTTATCACCTTTGCTCTTTGCAATCGCTATTGAAACGATGGCTGTATACTTTTGAAGATTCAGAGATTAAAGGTATTTTCAGAGAAGGACTTGAATAGAAAATATCACTATATGCAGATGATTTGTTATATACTGTATATACAGTATCTTTATATTATCAGACCCACAAAAGTCTGGTCCAGCAGTCTTAAAAGCATTAGCAGATTTTCAAAAGATAGCTGGTATTAAAATCAATTTGAATAAAAGTGTGCCTTTTCCAGTGAATCATCTTCCCATTTATCTTAGCAGATCAGTTTAAATATCTAGTGCTAAATATTACAATTAAATATAAAGCTCATTTTCAATAAAACTTTCTTGTCTACATGGAAAAAATTAAACAAGCCAGGACTAGATGATCTACCGTCCTCCTTAGATTAGCAGGAAGAATCAACATTGTTAAGCTGCTCTTCCTATTTTAAAGCATCCCCATATTAATTAACAAATCATTTTTTAAGATATCAGACTCTATCATAACTTAATTTATTTGGAATTTGAAACACCCATGCATCCAAAGGGTGACTCTACAATGACCTAAAGCAGAAGGGGCATAGCACTACCCAAGTTTCAATTTTATTACTGGACATTGACACAATTTGATGAAAATCCACAAACCTGTTCTGCAATAGAAATAAAATCTTGCACTACTTCTTTATATTTCCTGCTCTGTGCTTCAGTTAATACAAACTACCATCATTACACTAAAAATCCAATTATCCATCGTTCTCTCAAAATATGGAACCAATGTAGGAAGCACTTTAAGGCAGAAAGGCTTTTATCTGTTGTACCTCTGTAACAACAACCATTTTCACCCTCTCAAACATATACACTATTCAATGTCTGGAAAATGTCCAGGATTAAAACACTTAGATACTTGTACATAGATAATGTCTTTGGAACCTACAAACAATTACACTTCAAATACAACTTCTCATCCACACAATTACTCCACTACTTTCAAGCTAGATACTTTGCTAAACAGAACCTGCCCAATTTTCCTCATCTTCCACCTTATTCTATTCCAGAAGAATTATTGATTACTCGGATAGAATCTCTACAATTCACTAAAATATTTTAAAGTTTCTTCCTTTCAAAGACCCCAGAGTACATTGGGGAAAGGATCTGTCACACAATATTTCAGAAAAGGAGTGGAAGGCAACCATGCACAGAATACACTCAAGCTCCATATGTGCAAAGCATTCAGTCATTCAACTTAAAATCTTTTAACAAGCGCATTTATCTCATTTAGCATTGTCCAAAATGTTTCCAGGGCAA
The DNA here is from genome assembly GCF_016835505.1 of Polypterus senegalus. Classification (NCBI taxonomy): domain Eukaryota; kingdom Metazoa; phylum Chordata; class Cladistia; order Polypteriformes; family Polypteridae; genus Polypterus; species Polypterus senegalus. Next base: position 115,972,891 of record NC_053162.1, read on the forward strand.
GATTCAACCTGTGAACATTGCAATCTACCTCCAGCCTCACTGGGGCACATGTTCTGGGTGGGCACTAAATAAACAACATTTTGGACAAAAATCTTTGCATGCCTATCAGACAGCCTTGGTGTCACAATCATTCTAAACCCATTAACAGCTGTGTCTGGTGTACTTCCAGACAGCCTCAAAGTGGAGAAGGACAAACAAACTGTAATTTCCTTTACTCCACTACTAGCACATAGACTTATTTTGCTGAATTGGCAGAATCCACCAACCCCCTAAGTCAGTGGGTAACCGATGTTATCTACTATTTGAAACTGAAAATAATCTAATTCTCAATTAGAGGATCTTTTCAAAACCTTTTAGAAATATGGCAAAATCTAACCAATAAAATTTTAGAATAAGCTTCCATTTCTGGGAAATGGATACACTTCTTTTCTTGCTCTCTTTATAGAGTAGCTTCGGCTGCTGACTCCTCTCTCCCTCTCTTGGGTGGGGGTTGAATATTGCTTTGATTTGTTGAATTTGACTTGATTGTATGGAATGTTATCTGTTTCTAATTAAAATCAATAAAATATTTTTTAAAATAAAAAGAATCAAAGTGCCCCATGACAATAATATCCCCGTGTAAACTTATCTTTTTAATTTTACTAAAAAGATTTGCATTGCAATTACTGTCTGCATTAGGAGTCAACAACACACTCCTAAAATAAGGCCTCTTTCTCTAATGCTTTCCAGATGAAAACCAAATGTCCTCACTAAGATGGGATTCATCATTCTGTTCTGTCTAACCCTAGAAAAACCCTAACCCTAAAAAATGTGTATCCCTCTAAGTTATACTCATCCCCATCTTTGCTATTTACCTAGGTTTCTGTTATTGCTATAATATCATAATTATGCCCAGCTCAATACAATTACATCTCACTTTTTTATTTTAATACATCTAGCATTTAGGCAAGCTGTTTTTAATGTGTTACTCATTTTACTTGCATTTAAAATCTAGGTTAGAATTTACATTGTTAGGCATATTTATTGTTGAAATCTTTCTTTCATGTATAGTTCTAACCCTGGCCTGTCCTAAACTCCCTTCCTGCCCCTTTCCCTCGTTTAAACAATCCTTTTCTAATGTATTCATATGCCTCCCCAACACAACAGTGCCTCTTCAGTTCAAATGTAACCCATTGCAGCAGAACAGGTCCCATCTGTTCCAAAAGGAGTCCCAATGCCCCATAAACCTATACCCTTCTACCTTACACCAAGATATGTGCTCTGTGTTAAGCCTTTTACTCTCCTCAGTCTTACCTGTAGTGGTGTGTGACATAGGCAAACATTTGGAGAAGACTGCTTCTCAGCCTGGCACCTAACCTAATTGACAGACTACTCTTATGAATGTCTGTAAGAACAAACCTAGAAGGTAATGCTTTAAATTAAGTTAAATTTATATTAGTGTTTGCTTAGTCATAGTCATAGACAATGGTATAGCCTTTTACCCCTGTAAATTAATAAGACGTAGACCTTTCTTGCTTTAATTAAGATACAGTGTGATAATTAAGTCAGTTGTTGTTTAGAACAGGCGATTTGTAACAATTTGAAATGTAACAATGTTTAAGTTTTTAAAGAACTTTTCTTTCTTTTTGCTATTTCAATTTTCTCAATTTTGTGTGAACTGTTTTACTTTGAATTTTAACAAAAACCTTTAAAAACAAAGATATTTTGATTGTGGAGTAATTTTTGCCTGTCAAGCTTTTGTTAAATCCCATTTTTTTATGCTAGTGCTGCTGAACTTTGGTAATTTTGGGAAAACGCAGCTGCAATGTTCTGGCCAAGATCCTGTCAAATCTCCCAGAGAGGTATCCCACCTGCACACCTGGAAAGTAACACACAGTGCGAGACTCCCTAGAGTGACATGCCTTTATTCTTTTATTCTTCATAGTTTAAACAAACTTCTTTTGTTTAATTAATAAAGTTTATTGCATAAGCTGGTATTTTTATTGGATACTGTTGTGCCCTCTAGAGGACGCCACTGAGCCTCCAAACCGTCCAACACACCAACACCAACGAAAGATTAAACACAAGGTTTATTTTTACAAATACCTGACAAGAGGCTTCTTCCAAGTTGCACAATCACAAATGTTCCTTTCTTTCTTTCTTTCTTTCTTTCTTTCTTTCTTTCTTTCTTTCTTCTACTCATCCCAGGTGAATGTTGTCAAGTTTCTCTTCTGACTCTGATTAACCTGGATGTGGTTGAGCTGCTTGTTTTTACCAGACCCAGGAGTACTTCTGGTATTACTATACTACAGGAAGGAAGCATTTCCGGGTCAGGCAAAAGTTCCAGGGCTGTCTAACAGGACTGCAATTCCAAGCCTGCCCTGAGGGTATGCAGCAGGCACTGTAGCCCAGGGAGACTGCCATCCAGTTGTGTTGGTTGAGCAAACAGTCCATGTGATTGGTCTCCACTTCTTCATCCTTTGTAGTGGCCTACCAGTTGGTTAAGAAACCTTGAACCATCCAAGCCAGAACATCAGCTCATACCTGGTGTCCATGACACTGTGCGCTTGCAAGAAACTGAGTAAAAGGCAATGCATTAAGCATTTCAGCCTTGTCTATTTATTTTTTAATATAACCAAAATATTACATAAAACATTCTCTGTGTAGCAGTAATTCTCCAAATCCACTGAAAACATTTATTATGAAATCTCTTCCTAGAAAACTAAATTAGTTTAGTCTCAGCTTGGAAACCTGAGGACCATAATAAATCTATTTACTGGGTTAAAAAAATACAAAAATACTGATTTTTTGTGGGCAAGTTTAAAGTTCAGTATAGATTTACAAATGCAAGTCAATAATGAAGTATCTATCTATCTATCTATCTATCTATCTATCTATCTATCTATCTATCTATCTATCTATCTATCTATCTATCTATCTATCTATCTATCTAATGGTAAAATACTTCCATTATATGTAGTATTAGCAAAATACCCATGCTTTGCAGCGGCAAAGTACTGCCTTAAAATTTTTATTAAGAAGAAAATTAAACCTTTTTAAACTGAGGGAAAATATACCAACAATTATTTGTTAAGGATCTCTTTGTATACCACATTGTGAGTTCGGCCCTCCGGTTGTAATATGACCAAGCTGTGCGCTGAGCTTACTCTTGAGCAAGCATTGTACATTTGGCCATGTGAACAGTAATCTTGTTTCAAATCTCAAATCTGCTGTCATAATCAGTTTGAGTTTCATGGTTTGTTTAAATTACGATAGTATTTGTAGGACTTGTGTTGAAGAGACATTCGGCATCTGTCAAGCTTTGTAAGTATACAACCAGTTTCAACGATAACTTCACATCCAGCTTTTGAGAGTTTAAACATTCATAAACATCAGTGTCCACTACTGAAATCGTCACCTGTCAATCTAAGATGTTTAAGAGGCATTGGCGGTTGTCCAAAGGTGTAAAATATTTGGCCATTTCGGTACACTTGAAAGCAACAACCGAACAATTCACCGGCAGCCATCAACTCACATGCAGATGCATAGGTGAAGGGCTTAAGCATTTCACTCTTATGGTGCTCCTGTGTAGTATAATTATCTCCTGTACTGTCATCAGTCCACACTTTGAACCTGTCCCAGTCATTCAATACATAAGACACAATGTTCCTCAAGAGTGAGCCTGATATGGCCTTGCAATATGTAACAAGGAGAATGGAAAAGGTAGGTGCCATCTCCAGGCATGGAAACCACTCGGTAAGTGACAGTTCTTTGATCGATGGTGATCACCTCGATAGACATGTTAATGGGGGTACGGTTGGAATGATAAAGGAAATGGGTACCTGAACAATGTAAAGTAAGTCTAAATTACCTACACAATAACTATAATCGTAATAAATGAACAATAAAACAGCGGAGAAGCCGTGGATTAAATGAAAAGGCTGTAGTTATCAGCAGGGAGACGTGAATCCCGTGGCGAACCAAGGAAGGGAATGTAGAGACTGGAGTGACGGACGGCCTTATATAGGCAGGCAGCCAACAACATGGGAGGCGTTGGGATGGGGGACCCTAATGAAACCTGCTTAAGTTTTGTAAGTAAGCTGTAAGGAATGAGCCTGCCAAATTTCAGCCTTCTACCTACACGGGAATTTGGAGAATTAGTGACATTGGAAACTTCAATATGGCGGCCAACCGTGGCATCATACCACTGAAATAAGTACGTACATCAGTTTTGGTTAGCGCAGGGAAGCCACCTACCAAATTTTGTGAAGATGGGGCCATAAATAAGAAAGTTCAACATGGCGGACGCTGTTGACCGTTATCGACCATTATGACCGTTACTTGTAGAATTTCGAAATGAAACCTGCTTAACTTTTGTAAGTAAGCTGTAAGGAATTAGCCTGCCAAATTTCAGCCTTCTACCTACACGGGAAGTTGGAGAATTAGTGATGAGTGAGTGAGTGAGTGAGTGAGTGAGTGAGTGAGTGAGTGAGTGAGTGAGTGAGTGAGTCAGTGAGGGCTTTGCCTTTTATTAGTATATAGTGCCTACACATAGACATTAATAGATATGTGTTTTAAACCACCTAAAGGCATAAAAGTAAGGTGAAGCACATTAATATAAAGTCATGTCACTATGATGGATAGGAAAACAAAAACTTTATTAGATACATTTCCTGAAAAAGATATACCTTGGGAGACAAATAGTTCTTGAGGAAAGATAATGTTTATGTTTAACTGGCGATGTAGTTATGTCTCATCCGCTTTAAGTCTTGGTACAAGGAAAGTAGCTTACTTTAAAAATTTAAAACATACAAAATGTTTAAAAGAACTCAAAATCAGGATATGTGGACTCAATATTAGCCACACTGTTTTCGCTACTAGTAACGTATCTAGCTGTGCCATTTTATTATTAACTAAATCCTGAAGGTCATTATGCTGTTTATTTCTGCTAGAGATTGAACAATCCTAATAAGGTTAAATCAAAACCTTGTTTTTTATTTCATATTGTGGCTTATATCCGTGTTATAGATTAGCAAAAAAAAAAAAAAAGATACATAAAAAAACCAATGAATAATGGAAAGAAATGACTACAACAACAACATTCATTAATATAGCATTTATTTTTTTTCATACAAACATTTTAGCTTAATGTGCTTTACAAGATGTCAAAGACAAAGTTAGGAGAAAAGAGAAAACAAATAAGATTAGGTAAGAATATTCCTATTAGTGCTGGGAGGTATACTGGTTCATACTGAAAATTATATTTTCAGTTTTTCTTATACTGCAACACCGGTTTAAATAGCCTAAACACCGTTCAGAACGTGGCGCAGTGGGAAACTGTTTAGGGGGGTACCTTTTTCACTGCTACACCGTTAAACACGCATGCAATGGAGTACATACGTTAGTGGAGGTCTTGAGCGGTGAAAATGGACAGAGAACATTCCGAAACTGAAGCTGTAGCAGAAGATAACATTGAACATGATGACACAGAAGAACTTTTGCTGACAAAAGGAGCCATGTCTGTTGTCTGGAGATACTTTAGTTTTAAAAGGTCGGATGTGGACCAAACAACTATTTACTGCAAATGTTGTTGAGCTAAAGTTGTCACCAAAGGCAGCAACACCAGTAATTTGCTGCACCACCTTAGCCACAAACATGCTTTGGAGTACCATCAATGTATAGAACTAAGATTGCCACCCGCCACATCCTCGGGTAAAACTGAAAAAGCTAGAGGATACTTGAGTCAGATGTCACTTTGCTAGAGGCACTGCCTATGAAAAAAAAAGCAAGAGGTGAATCGAGATAACCAACGCTATTACAATCCATATAGCTAACATGTCAGTGGACAGAGAGTGTTAACAGAAAGTGCTGTTGGTTTACAAAAAATATTTACGATTTATTCCTTTTCTAAGACATGATCACTGCAATGCAACTTTTGACAAGCACCTCTGGATACTTTACTAAGTCTAAATGCCTCTTTGGATGGTTGAAAATATGTTGTAAAAATTATAGTTTAAGTTGTCTGCAAAATGTGTTCAAAAAAGAGGTTCTATATTTTGACTGCAACTGTCATGCATGAAAACTATCACTTTATGGGGCCATGCAATCCTGTATTAATACTAATATTAAAATGTTTTTTGTACAATGTACAATTCTCATGACAGTGGAATAAGTTATTCTTAGCCAGTCTACTGCAGTAATTGCAGTGAAAAATGTGGTTAATATCCACTCATGCATGGAGAAAAAAATACCGTTGAATACAGTGAAATCGGTATAATTTTGAAAAATACTGTGATTTAGAATTTTCGTCATACCGCCCAGCACTAATTCCTATACCTTGTGTATAACAGTGTATGCTGAAGAATATGGTCGTATATGTTGATGCCAGATTCTTCTAGAGCCACTACTGGATGAGGGGTTATATTTGTTGGAGTAGCTTATAAAGGTGCATACCTTTGATTAAATCTTAAAAATACTTTCAGATTGTCTAATACACTGATATCTTTCATCCACATTAACTAAACTACATACAGCACTCAAGCCAAATAAAACAAAAAAAATAAGTGCCAATATGAGCAGTGCTACACATCCTCTCTGACACATTAACACTGATTACTTTCCACCAATGAAGCATTCAGCAGAAGTGTCATGTGGGGCTCATATTCCTACATAATGCCTCACTGACTGACTGTGACTGCAAAGTGAGAAGTTTTCTTTCTTTTTAAATAAAAAAATCTTTTTAGTCACTCTGATGTGTGTCCACGGCATACTCTGGGCATAAATATATATGTACCTCTCTATGTATTTATTAAATAAATAAAGATATAGCCCTAATCTAATCTAAATCATATAGGTTTTAAGTACTGTATTGTGTAGCCAAAGTAATCAAAAATTGGTACATCACTGAGATTTATGCTTGAAATGATGTCTGCAGACATCATTTTTTTTGCTGTATTTACAACATATATTAGCACATAGATTTAACTTGCTTTTACACATGCATATAAAATGAGTTTAGCTTGTACTTGGAATATGAGACAATTACATGAGCTATAAGAGACAAGTCATAAAACAAAATTAAAGCTAAACATCAAGCACAAAATATACTGAATTGTTTTGGTTACAGGGAGAAAGGGAGTGACATAAGTGATTTAGATCATTTATTAGACTATTTTTGCAAACAATGAATAAATAAAATGATAAGAAAGTCACTTGCTCACACAATCTGTATATTATATTTAGGAATTGCCATCCTGGAATTAAACAATTCATCAAGCCTTCAGGTCTTTTCTTCAAACCAAACTTCCTGCACATAGCTGAAGATCCTAGACATGGGCCATGGTGTAGAACAAAGTCAGTGCTGCCTGTTCTGCTAGGCTTTCATGGCACACCAGGCCTGTTAAGGCAGCAGATTTAGCAGACATCCAGCTGCACCTTCCCCACGTACATTGCAGACTAAGTGACTGAACACCAGCTTGTACCAAGATCTGCCCATTCTTTATTTGATCAAAAGGTGTAAATCAAATTTAAACATCTAAACACTTGTGCCAGAAAGAGTAATGCTTTTCCCCATGCTGTGACAATTCATCAAAAGGCCTAAATGAGGAAAGCAGAGCACACCACAGATAAAGCTGTATCTGTGCAATGCAGCAAAGAGAAAGAGTGCCACTTGAACTCAGGGCAACAACAAAGCAACAACTTCGCACATCAGACATCATTTAAAGACATGGTATCGTAAAACTATATGTGCCAAGATATATCAGAACTGTAAATAAAAAACAACCAGCCTCTCTGTGTTAAATGTTTGTCTATTCTGTCTGCTTCCTGTCTTATACTGTATGTCTACACTAGCAAAATACCCGTGCTTCGCAGCGGAGAAGTAGTGTGCTAAAGAAGTTATGAAAAAGAAAAGGAAACATTTAAAAAATAACATAACCTGATTGTCAATGTAATTGTTTTGTGACTGTTATGAGTGTTGCTGTCATCAAGGATTTGATTATCATTATTTCTTTCAATCAGGTTCGTATTTGGAGGATGTGTTGTGTTCAAGTTACATTCCGTGTTTGTCAACCGTTGTAAAGATAACAGGTTTCATTCATCGAAGTGTTCACTACCCAAATCACTAAAGGCAAGGAGGTGCGTATTTTGAACTAAAAGGGAGAAGACAGAGAAGGAGCAGAAAAGTGAAAAGGAAAACTGTTTAAATAAAGAGCTGGGAAGGTGAATGGAAAGAAGCAGCCAGCGGTAAAGCAAGGAAGACTCCGTAATAAGGATGGTTGGGTGCACGTAGAAAGTGTAACAAAAGGATTGTTAAGCCTTATGATAATGTTCCCGCACGGATGGTTTAGAGAGACGCACCGGGAGAAGTATAGAATAGGGAACCCCGTGTGACTGTTCTGCTGTTCTCCTTCTACAGTTCTGTGGCTCTACATATTTGTATGCACCTCTCTAAATGTGCATCACTGGTTCCGCACACAATTCGGTCACATATAAGGGAACTTTTAATCTCCCCAAAATTGCATGTACCTGCTAACACTCTCAGATCTGTGACGTAGTCATCTATATTTTCTCCCCTTGCCTGATTTCTTGAAAAAACTCTGTACCTCTCTACAGTTTCATTTATTTTCGGGTTGTAATGTTCATCAAATTTATGTATCATCAAGCTCATGGTGAACTCATCAGGTCTTACATCACCGATCAGTGCCTGACACAATTCTCTGCCGCTCTCTCCAATAAAATAACGGAATAATCTGACCTTAGTGTTTTCCTCTGCCTCTGGCATTGCAAGTTCTGTGAATAACCTAAACTCATCCTTCCATGTTCTCTATGACTTTGCCAGGTCTTTAGCATCGAGGCTTAGTCAGTGGCGGTCTCAGACCCTCCATTTTCCTTCCGTGTGAGCGTCTACGCGTCCTGAACTTTTAACAGCAAACTGGTGTGACTTTCGGCGCAATTCCGTCACCTACGCTGCCACCATGTTTCTCTCTCGAGATTATTAAAAGGCACAGACTCACGCTTCCAATTTATGTCTGTTTATTTCACAGTAGTTAAAGCCAGAACAAAGTCAGTTCACGTGAGCTGCTCGGAATACATGCATCGAAGCTTCTCAGCTGTGCTTGTGATATCTAGTGCGATCTATCTCGCGAATATCGTATTCGTCTTAGGCATAACAAACGCCAGCGGCAGCGTGTCTATAAACCTAATTTAAAGTTAAGCTTTACACCCTGCTTTCCTATTCGTTTGCATAAGCACAGTCCTTCACCAGCAATTTTACCTCCATTACAGCAATTTTAACTCTGCTACAAAGTGATCAAAAGTCTCGTTTATACCCTATGTCTTCTCATTAAACTTGTATTTCGCAAATATTGTATTCGTCGTAGGCATGTCAAACGCCAGTGGCAGCCTGTCTATGAACTTAATTTAAGCTTAAGGTTTACACCGTGCTTTGTTTCCGCAGTAGCTGCACTTATGAATATGCTTGTATGCGTCTCTCGCTTCATATTCTTTTGCTGCCTTCTCAATTGAGTAATGTGTTTTTTGAACAGGTTTCATTCATCGAAGTGATCACTACCCAAATCGGTACTCGTGAATCTAAGATGTTTAACAGGCATTCCCAGTATTAAGTTGTTGATTTGCCTGCGAATATTTAGTGGCAGCGTGTCTATGAACGTAATTTAAACTTAAGCTTTAGACCTTGCTTTCCTACTGATATGTGTACAAAAGGTTTGTTCAGCATCAAAGGGTTGTTACATCACACACTGCATGCACGGGTTTACCTTTCCCAGTCCTGCAAAGTCAGTTCACGTGAGCCGCTCGGAGTACATGCATCGAAGGTTCTCAGCTGTGCTTGTGCTATGTCGTGCGATCTTGCGATGTCCACGGCTTTATTTAATGTTAGCTAAGATCCGGCACTTAAAATTTTCTCTCGCACTTTCGCTGAGTTTGTGCCTGACCATCTCATCTTTGTTTGCATAAGCACAGTCCTTCACCCGCGAATATTTCGCGACAGTGTGTCTATTGGATAGCTGCTGATGAACGGCCTTATATGGGCAGGCACAACTCCGAGCTGCAGGCTATAGCCATATATATGGACGAAAGTAGGTTCCAGTTATGACCGTTACACGTAGAATTTCGAAATGAAACCAGCCTAACTTTTGTAAGTAAGCTGTAAGGAATGAGCCTGCCAAATTTCAGCCTTCTACCCACACAGGAAGTTGGAGAATTAGTGATGAGTCAGTCAGTCAGTAAGTGAGTGAGTGAGTAAGTCAGTCAGTCAGTGAGGGCTTTGCCTTTTATTAGTATAGATATACAGTGCATGCAGTTATCATATTTCTATACTGCAGTGGGCTGGCGCCCTGCCCAGAGTTTGTTTCCTGCCTTGCACCCTGTGTTGGCTGGGATTGGCTCCAGCAGACCGTCGTGACCCTATAGTTAGGATATAGCAGGTTGGATACTGGATGGATGGATATTTCTATAATCCTTGTGTTTATCAGTAAATTGTATTATTCTGTTTCTTAAAACAAATGTTCCACGGTTACCTTGATATACTGTAAGTCTAAAGGCCATAGACTCACCTCCCACAACAGAGAAAGGTAAGGTAAATAAAGTAGGAACCTTGCCAATTTATTTACCGTAATAAATTACCACCTTATTATGACTGTCCCTGGGTGGACAAATTAAAATTCATTTTTCCATTCCTACACCCTGCATCACAAAGAATAAATGATGGAGATTCTGATAAAAAATGGTCCTTTTGGCAAGATATATTTCAAACATTTTTTCAAAAATATTCTACATCAAAATAAAGATCTGATATTTTAATTCCTTTACCTCCAATTCTCCCTGAATGATATCTCCATTATTTTTGGAGGCCAAGGAATGGGCTGAACAAATATAAAACAAAGTAAAGGTCATGACAGGATTGTCCTGTAGTTCTGTAAGCAAATAAAGATCAGCAGCTCATCCAATATGTGTGCTGGTGTCCAAGTTGAGGTTGTCTTGTTGCTTCAAGTTTCTGCATTCTCAATTGACTTCCTCTCTTCACTCTAATCAGCATATTTGTGTCATCTTATACTGTATAGCTATATTCAGCTAAGATCCTGTCATAAAATTAAAATCCTGTTTCCAAAATCAGCCACTTTTATACCTCACACTTATGATATCAGAAGCAGCACGCTTGTATAACTTAGAAATATCTTAGAAAACCAAAAACGCCATTTGAGTTTTGTAGCAGTAGTTTTGGTTATGCTTTTGATTTCAACAAGTTCTTATCTCTTAAAAGCAAAAACATGCACAGCCAAACAATATCCTACACAGCAACATTCCTAAAACTCTGTGTTTACACTGCTGCAGATTCTGTGACACTTTTCATTTAACTACATATTAAAATATTCAAACAGTTCTTTTCTGATTATGAAAGTAAATACAAACAAGGTACAAGTTGCTTATAAAACAATACACAGAAGAATGTCTTAACAATGAAAAGGAATAAAAGTCCTTAAGGTACAGTTTAAGTAATACTTTATAAATGCTACAAGAAAAGTTCTATCAATCAATCAATCAACATTTATTTATATAGCACATATTCATACAAAAAAATGTAGCTCAAAGTGCTTTACAAAATGAATACAAAAATAGAAGACACAATAAAAAATAAACATAAGTCAACATTAATTAACATAGAATAAGAGTAAGGTCCGATGGCCAGGGTGGACAGAAGAAACAAAAAAAAACTATAAAAGCTGGAGAAAAAAAAATAAAATCTGTAGGGGTTCCAGACCATGAGACCGCCCAGTCCCCTCTGGGCAATCTACCTAACATAACATTCCTAATTCCTAATTCCTAACCTAACATTCTACTCCTTCTTCCAACATTATTCTTACTAAAACTTTATAAGCATAACAATGTCCCATTTTGTTTATGAATGGATACTGGAATACAAGCAACATGAATAAAGTTATTGGACTGTAATTGGGATTAAAGACATACTGTAATATCTCAAAGTTATGTTTTGCAATGAGAACATGACTTGGTTGCATGTTTGAGTAGTTTGTACATTATTTCTCTCTCTTCATGTATCTTTCACTGGTTTTTCCACCATATTCCAAATCCATTAATGTTCAATTGGCTGGCTACCTCGATTTAGCCCAGTATGTTTGAGTGTTAGCATGTGCATGTGTGCTACATACAAAGTATTGGCATGCCATCCTGGTTAGTTCCTACTTTGCACTTTGTTGTAGGGATATTTAATGCAATTAACATTAATGTATACAATACAGTGAGATATACTTACTGTATTTCAACTTATGTGGGTATAGAAATACCAAAGATTCAGTCAGAATATTGCACGTTACTAGAACAAATTACTTTAAATACTAGTCAGTTAACATGACAAAGGAAATATAAATTGGCAACAAATATCAAGTAAAGCATGCAGCAGAATAAGAAAATACTTAAGACAGAGTTACCATATATAAATATGCAATTTTTACTACATAGAACAAGCAACGACTGCATATTACAAGTAAATAAAGTGAAAAATTACTAATAATATAAAAAATTGAAAAGAATTTGTTAGTGCAGATGCTTTCTACAGATTAGTGTTAAGCACAGATCAGGTCAGGCATGTAAATTTGCAGCTTAATTTCCTTTGCAAGTCTGGGGGTACAATGCTAAATTCACAGGTATTGCTTGTTCAGGAGAATGAATAAGGCAGTTTGTTCCTACGTACTGCAGGTTTTGAAGCAGCGCTTGAAGTGGAAACAAATCATTTTTGCTACTCTCAGTTTTTTTTAATTCTCTATAACAACAACAACAATGTATAGAATATTTTCATACAAAGAATGTATTTCCAAGTCCTTTACAAGATGTCTAAGAAAAAGTTGCAAGGAAAAAAAGAAAATAAAATTAGATAAGAATAACGATGAATAAGTAACCAAAAAAGAAATAAAAGAATAAAATAAATAGATAAATCCATTCACGCTTATATAACATAGATATATGCACTGTATATACAGTAGTAGAAAAGTAGCGTCCTTATATATAATATCATATTGAGTATGATGATAAGGTCAGATGACAGGGAGGGCAGAAAGAAAACAAAAAATAAAAAATCCAGTTAATCTGAAAAAACAAACTAAATTTGCAAGGTTTCCAAGGCCAAAAGACCACCCAGCTCCTACTGGGCAATCTACCTAACATAAATGTGCTTAAATGTGTTTAATTCATTTCTTATTCTTTCCAGGCTTTATCCCAGAGTTTTCTGTGCAATCAGTGTGTGTACAAAGATATATGTACAATAAAATGAAGACACAGGGGCCCCCCTTTGGATATCACATATCAAAGAGCTCTCCCCCTTGGGGTTTCAAGTGTGCTAATAGACTTATATTACATAGAAGAGTCAGGGGATCCCCCTTGGGGTTTTGAGTGTGCTGATAGACATTTATTATATCAAACTCCAGGATTTTACTAGCATGTTTGTTGTTTGGGTCTTGGGAGGCAGCACCTGAGGTGCCAGCACTCTCAATATGTGCTCGGCCATCTCAAGAAAATATGAGTGTCCTTTGTGCATGTGAGCAAGTACTATGAACCTAGCAATTTGGACTATTCCAGCAGAGTGTTCTGATCTGTTGTACTGTAGTAGTTACCATGCCAGACGGTGACATATTGTACTGTATGTAGTTAGTCATTATGCACTCCACTCTGTATGTGTACATGTTAATCAGGATTTTTGTTGTCAGCTTGTTCCTTCCCATACTACTCAAAAAAGTGAAGATACTATCAGATCTTCACTGGAAAACTTATTAATACAGTTTCTGTCATATATGGTGGCATAGAACTGAGCACACAAGGAAAAGAAGTGGCCTAAGCACCCCTTGCTGAAGGTTTTCAGAGTTCAGAATTAAACTATTCTTCAATGTGTGTGACCTGTGCTTCAGGGGGGTGATAGAATTTGTCAAGAATGCATTATTAATTCTTTTTTTTGTTTCTAAGAGATATTCATTTTTATTTTTATTTTGAATGTATATTTTTATTGTTATTCTGATTATGCCATTTTATTGTCATTTGTGCATTTATTTTTATTTCATTTTGCATTTTTGGATTTCATTGGTGCCACCATTTTGCATAATTATATCCTGTGATGCTGTATTGGTGCTAATATGATGCTAATATGATGCTAAAATGCAGATATCTGGCCAATCATAAAATAGAAGATTGCCACCCAAATTAAACAGCATCCAAACTTTAGCTCATTAAACTATTCAAAGACAAAAGCAAAGACTTTCAAATAAACTGGTGCACAAGTAAATATCAAAAGCAACCTATGATTAAACAAATTGTTGTATAATGGTCTTTACTAAAAACTATAACTATCCCTTGGTAAAGTGTGAGAACGGGTCATTATGATTTTATCAACGACTAAGCATTCTTTTGTTAAATAAGAGTTTGGAAGAAGGTATTGTCAGCCATTAATACTTAAAAGTTCTTGATGTGAGCATTTTATACCAGACAGACTAATGACATTACATTGTACATCAATCTTATACATCAATCTCACACACAAGGTAACAAAAGGAGACAATGTCCTAATTATCAATATTCAATATGGCGACACCCAATATGGCATTGCAAAATTAACAAAATATAACATTTAAAAAAAAACATACAAAATAAAAGTAATGCTAAAAATTATGTACTACAAATGCAGATTAACATCACAGCTAGGATGAAGCAATTGCAGATTAAGTGCCTTGCTCAAGGGCCCAACGGAGTAGAGTCATTTCCGGCATTTATGAGATTTGAACCAGGTTGTCAGTGCAGATCCCTAGTCTCAGAGCCAGCACTCCGCAAGGGACTAATTGCATTCAATTCCCAGCTTAATAAGTGTCTGTGTGGAACATTTATGTCTTCCATCTGTCACTGTGGGCTTATTCCAGGTACTCCAGAATCCTTCTAAATCTCAGAAACAAGTATGGGCAGCTCTAAATTAGCTCCTTTTCTCTGAGTGTAATTCTGTGCATGAACATAGAATATAGCATGTCACAGACAAGGTAGGTTAGGTTACTACACTTTTCAACTCTGTCCTGGAATAAGTAGGTTAAGAAAAGGCAGGGATGGATTTTTCTTTACCAATTCTATAACATACTAAATAAAATACACAGTAAAACCATATCAGACATTTAGAATGCATAATTGAAAATCCTTTGAATTTTTAAGTTTAAATTTAAATATATGAAACTTCAGTGTCAGTCATTAAAAGGTATTCATTCTGTTTTTAACCTGTGTAATTAAAACATTTAGATTTCTGAAGACTGCACATATAATACCTTCATAAACACATTATATAAAACCTTAATAAAATTTTAGCTGCAGACCCAAATTTTACATGTATGTTAAAGGATTAATCATGCATTTCAAGGGCAGTTACTCATTTGCACACTGACTTTTAGAGGTAGAAGAGGCCTTTTGTGCAGCTTTTATTAGGGCATTATGGAATCTAGTATTTAAGTGCAAATACCAGAAAAAAAAAGACCTGGAGAACATTTCTATTAAGTCTCTGATGGCGACACCTTCATGAAAGGCTCTCATTGTAACATGTGGGACCAGCACTGCTATCAACACAAACACATTCATGCATGGGAAGTGAAAAAAGATATTAGCATAAACAAACCACTTCGTGAGACGAAATTTCACATTCCAAGTCAAACAGGAAAATGAAAAACAAGTCTGCACTATAGCAAAGAGGGGAGAGAGGAAACGTTATAGAAGCAACGCAACTCGTTTCAAGCAGGTACAGTGCTCCTATTTTTAAATAAACAGAAAATAACTTATACTATTCAAAACATTTTCACCTTTAAGGCCTTGCTTTTGTGAAAATTTCTAAATTATAAGCTGCTTTTGTTTGTTTCTGTTTGGCCAAACTGCAATCTATTTTGACAAGTCATAGGCTTACCCTGGTAAGGTTTGCAGTACTAACATACTATGTAGCAATAACCAACTGGTGTGATACTGTATATTAACAAACAACCTTTATTTTGTAGGACATTTTATTTCTATAGCAAACAACATCCTTTAAATGCACTTTACAAGTGTAAAGCTACTTACTTATGTAGATACTTAGATTATTTTTTATTCAGCACTGGGATGGTTCTCCAGAGTGATTAGTTCCTAGCCATGGTCATCTAATAAGGATGACCCCAGGTATTGCAATGCCAGCGACAAATTATTGCTGATCAGACCTTCTGAATGCTGCCTTCTAAAAAGCATAACCCATCAGGTGGTGTTACAGTTTGTTGTGAATCCTGTCATGCCTTGGTCTCTGCCAAAGACTTATTTGCACAGCAGAGTTTGGAAAGTATAGAGGAAATGAAAATGTTCACCTGTAACATGGGGTAGTGGCAGTTGTTGGTGTCAATGTTATTTTCATGAAGCATCAGTGGACTGCTGTCTACAAAGAGGTTTCTGATCACTTCAGTCTTGCATTGGTAGGCATGGAGTGCAGCATCGAGGCTTCCTCTGATGTCTTAGTAATGAGTACAATGTTGTCTGTGACGCGTAGATGGCTCAGCTTCCAAGCATCGAAGTTAACACCAAGGTCATCCAATTTTGAGCTCCTGGGGTCATCTTATTCAGAGCTCCTGGAAAATATTTTTCAAGCATAACCAGAAAAGTCGGGAACTAATGGTGTCCCCCTAGAGGACTCCCTTCTTGACAGGTTATTCACACTACTAGATGATAGTTCTGGTGTCATGTCATTTTGGTAGCTAACTCCTTGCCTTTGAAACATCCAGATGATCTCTCAATGCTCAACAATGTCAGAAGTCTTATCTCATAGTCAATAAATGTGAGTACCAAATAATGGCTGGTCTCAATTAGGTTTGTAATCATCTAGATGTGGTCCATGTGTCAGAACTTCATTCAGAATTCTGCTTATCCAACTAGTTGTTCTTCTTCCACGATCACCTTTGTGAATACTTTGTCATTAATAAAAGTAGTGAAGTTGGTCTATACTCTTAATTCTGTGCTTCTCACACTTCTTAAAGATGAGAAAGGTGGTCAGTGTCCTCCATTGGTCTGGCATATCCCCACTGTTGATGCACCAGGCCAGCAGACATGTTAGCTAGGAGTAC
The DNA here is from genome assembly GCF_016835505.1 of Polypterus senegalus. Lineage (NCBI taxonomy): Eukaryota > Metazoa > Chordata > Cladistia > Polypteriformes > Polypteridae > Polypterus > Polypterus senegalus. The sequence goes on from NC_053162.1 coordinate 115,989,999, forward strand.
AAGATGGAATCATTGGTCTTCAAGATATCAATGATAACAGTGTAGTTTGGTACTGGTGTCTTTCCACTCTTCTTTGACATGTCAGCACTTAAAACCTCTAATAGCAGGATAGATGGTTCTTTTTCCAGGTCATCAATCCTCAGCGGATCAGCAGTATTCATGCTGGAGAACAGGTGAATGCAAAAGTCCACAACCTGGTACTGGTCTCAATATCTTTGTACAGCTCACATTGATTCTTATAATATGCAACAACACAGCAATGATTTAAATAAGCACTCCACCGAAAAATTAATATTTTTTTTAAAATGTTACTTTCGCCATGTATTTTATACTGGTGGTTGAGAAAAAAAAATTAATCTCATATTTTCAAGCTGAATGGATATAAGTCAATATTGATTAGTACTGTACAATGGCAAAAGATGATGTGAAAAATGGCCATGGGTAAAACAAAACAAAATCTCACTTTATTCATATTGCATAATCCATATATCTGTTATCCAGTCGGGGTGGCACAGTAGTGCAGTGGTAGTGTTGCTGCCTTGCACTAAGGAAACCAGGATTTGTGTCCCAGGTCATCCCTGCATGGATTTTGCAATTTCTCTCCTAGGCTGAGTAGGTTTCCTTCCACAGGCCATAGACATACAGTTAGGTGAACTGGAAATCCTAAATTGACCATAGTGTGTGCTTGGTGTGTAGGGGTATGTGTGTGCCTTGCGATAGAATTGTACCCTATCCAGTGTTTGTTTCCTTCCTTGCTCCCTATGCTAGCTGAGATAGCCTGCGACAGACCAACGCAACCCTACTCAGGACAAAGTAAGTTAGAAACTGACAAAATGACTGACTGACATTAACTAGCCACCCACAAAAAGCTTTATACTTATCTCCCCCTAAGTAACAAATTGTTTAACACCAAGATTTGCCATCTCATCAGGCAATCCCCAACCTAAAATAAAAGTCACCAGAGAGGTTCTATAAGGAATACATAATCTCTTCTATTACTTAAGATAAAAAATATAACTTGCTTTTCCTACCAAGTCCAACGCAGGGAAAAACGGTATTACTCCCAACTATCCTAAAACTGCATACACTCCTCTTTATCAATTCTGAAATTGTAACAGGCCTGAAATCTGTATTTAAACTCCAAGCAATTATTTCTATGGTTTGGCTCCCAGAGTTCACAGACTCTGTCCTAAGATGGCAGGTTCTCTCTCAGCTAGGACTTACCAGCAACCTCACATCTAACATTTATGTTTTATATTTATATAACAAGCCCAAAATACCTTTTTGTTTTTATATCTAAGGTAAAGCTAAGTGCAACCTACAGTATGCCAAAGGTAAATCAATGAATATTTTAAAACAAATGTCCATATTAAGTGTAGAGAGTCACTTTCTTTGACATGGTGTTCCATTGGACTCACTGCATGGATTGTTGCTGTTTTTATTCAAAATTTACCAATGGAACATAAAATCTAAATACATGCTGTTCAGTTTCACTCCCTTTTAAATGACTCTGAAAGTAGAGTCTGCATATCAATCAGGCAGAATAATAGTTTTCTTACTGTATTAATTAATTGCCTCAATGAATTAAAACAGTGGATAAGTGATCGTTTCCTGTATTATATTAGTTGGAAAAGTACAATACAACACAATTTATTTTTGTATAGCCCAAAATCACACAAGGAGTGCCACAATGGGCTTTAACAGGCCCTGCCTCTTGACAGCCCCCCAGCCTTGACTCTCTAAGAAGACAAGGAACAATTCCCAAAAAAAAACCCAGTAGGGAAAAAATGGAAGAAACCTCGGGAAAGGCATTTCAAAGAGAGACCCCTTTCCAGGTAGGTTGGTCAAAACCAGTGGGTGTCAAAAAGAAGGGGGACAATACAATACAATACACAGAACAGAACAAATCCTCAATACAGTATAAAAATAAAAATTTTAGAAGTACGTAGCAGAATTTAACAATGGATGACATCACATAATATGATTTGGATTTGTTTATAGTCCTGGACACGTCATCCATAAAGCTGCCTCCCCCATTTGGCCATTCCACAGCTGAAGCCCAAATATGACATAATTCCTCATGTAAGGTAAGACATTAAAAACTTCAAGCAGAGGTGTGAGGTGTTTATTTTAGAACAGCATTAATTAATTCTTGCCAAATTCTAAAAAGCTGTAAACTATCCCTTACAGAGAAAATGTGATTTTTCCTAGTTTTAGATAATATTGTAATGGCGCTGGCAAGCTGCATCAGTATGAAGATTGCATCAGTAATGAGTCACTAGCAGTATGATTTGGCATTCCATTATTCAAATGAGTAGCTTCAGACCAGATGTTAGAAGGCCTATAAAAAATGTAAGCCTGTCAAATTTGCAGAAAATACCAACTTGTGTGGCAACACCAAAACATTCTTGTTACAAAATAACACATCACTTTTTCATTGAGTTATGAAAGGGGTTTAGGATTCTTCCTTTTAAGTGAAATAAGTTTACACATAAGCAATGTTGTATAGGAACACACAACATATTTTTCTTTGAATAATGTTACCCAACATACAGTAGTATTAGTCCAATAATGTTATTAAAATATTAGAGTAGGAGTAAATCCAATACTATCTGACACATAAACAAAATTATTTCCTCAAAAACATTCATTGATTAGGTCTTATCCATGAGTGAGTTTAGTTGAGGTACGTATGTGCAATATACAAGTTTTAGTTGGTTTACACTGTGCATTGCACACATTAAAGAAGAATCTATCTTGTCAATGGAAAAATTCCATTTCTGAGATTGTAATTGAATGTCCCATTCCTATAATTCCTGGAAGGAATCTACATGTCATCTCTCTGAAATACAATAGTAAAATCTGAAAATACTGCTCATACTTTCATCAACTAGTATAATTTCAAGCATAGATATGATGAAAGGTTAGGGAGGTTGATCAAGTTTCTTTTTGGGAAATTATGTTGAAAAAGTAATATTGGAAAATTATATTTGAAGCTTAGTTGTTAAAATAATACATACAGTGGTATCTCTGGTCACGACTGTAATTTGTTCCAAAACTCTGAATGCGACCCAATTTGGTCGTGACCCGAATGTAATTTCACCTAAAATTGTATGTAAATACAATTAATCCATTCCAGACCGTACAAACTGCACATAAATATATATCGTTTTAGGCAAAAAAATAGTTAATTATACCATAGAATGCATAGTGTAATAGTAAACTAAATGTAAAAACATTGAATAACACTGAGAAAACCTTGAACAAAAAGAAAACTAACATTGTAAGAGTTCGCGCTAGACCCTTACGAACCGCTCGCTGTAAACACTTTTTTTATTAGTTTTAAGCACAGGGAAAAAAAAATGAAATGCCTCTTCTCTTGCGAAACTTTTCAAACCATCCTCTACTGGCTTTAAATTCCTCACCTTCGCCACCCGAAGAGGGATTTTTTTTTCAGTAAATTACCATGAATCTTCCTGTCTTTCTCGCATATGATCGCCTCGCCTCGCTGCAAGGTACTTCTCGTTCAACCACACTAGCAACAGTTTTTCCACCTCTTCCAGCACTTGAGGCCTCCACTTGGTTAACATTGTAAATCCTTTTGCAGCATCAGCTGCTTTGTTAGGCCCTGTATACGCAAACAAAAGAAAATGGAAAAAGGAGAATGGGAAATCATTGGTGTTTACGAACGCACGTAGGTAAACTGGCCGCCAGTGATTTTGTTCACCACAGAGCGTGTGGTCGTGAACAGATGCAAAATTTTGTCAAACTTTTTGATCGTAACCCGATGTGTACATGTTTGGAAACGTTCATGACCAGAGGTTCTACTGTACCTGTTATCTATTTAAAGCAGAAGTGTACAAAGGTTAGGACACATAGAGTAGTGAATTCTGTTAACAGCAAATATTGTGTAGGTTAAAGAAGGAGGTTAGAATGTATTAGTGTCATGTGCAGGAACAGCTGGGATTACTGGCATCTTGGCCATCTTGGTTTCTCCTACCTACGTATCATATTTTGAGAAAATTATGTAGTACCATGTTTATAGTAAATAGGCAATAGTTAGTAGTAACTCGGTCACAAAGAAAAGTAAACTAAGAGGACTTTGCTTCCCATGGCTAACCAAGCTGGAGGTGATTTGTTACCTTCAAGTATTTATTTTCATTACTTGGTAACATCTATGGATGTCAGAAAATAGAATATTCTTAGCCTTGTTAAACTGCTGCTTACTTATACTACTTACTTTTGAACATTCTATACACAGTTCCCATGAGTAATACATTCCTGACATGGATGAATTTCTGCTATTCCCATTGACAGACTTTGGCTTTTACAGATAGTGAATGAAAAAACACAGTTTTACAGGAAAATGTATTTTTTTAATTGAATTGGGTATATTTTTTTAATTGAATTGGGTAATCTGTAGAAATAATGTGTATTTTGAGTATACATTTTTATTATTATTAGATATTTATGATTTTCATTTGGGGTGGCATGGTGGCGCAGTGGGTGGCGTTGCTGCCTTGCAGTTAGGAGACCCGGGTTTGCTTCCCAGGTCCTCCCTGCGTGGAGTTTGCATATTCTCCCTGTGTCTACGTGGGTTTCCTCCCGGTGCTCCGGTTTCCTCCCACAGTCCAAAGACATGCAGGTTAGGTGCATTTCCAATTCTAAATTGTCCCTAGTGTGTGCTTGGTGTGTGTGTGTTTGTGTGCACCCTGCAGTGGGCTGGCGTCCTGCCCAGGGGTTGTTTCCTGCCTTGCGCCCTGTGTTGGCTGGGATTGGCTCCAGCAGACCCCTGTGACCCTGTAGTTAGGATATAGGGGGTCGGTTAATGGATGGATGGATTTTCATTTGTTTTCTTGTTTAAATTTTAATTAATATGGATTAATTCTGAAAGCCATATCAATACAATACAGTTTACACTGAATCATGTTTATTTATGATTTACAGCTTATTAAAAAGTTATTATTATTACTTGCAAATTATTACAAACAGTAATAGTGTTTACATGATCAACATTTACCAACACATTCAATTAATTGAACATTTTTAATTTTGCGGTTGTTTTGACCCTTTAACTATGTTGTAGTGACCTCTTTGCGAGTAGAGGAAAGAAAACCTGGGAGTCACAAATGTAGATAATGAACAGCAGAATTTTTATGAAGGAGCAGCTAAAAACAGGAGAGAAATAAAGATTGTATGGAAAAGAACAGGTGAAAAGAAATAATGTTGAAAACTATGTACAGTGTCAACCCCTCCTCTGTTCTGGTTTTGGGGGACCCATTAACTGAGCTGAAGTGCCATTTAAATAGACCAAGGGATGCTGTTGCTCTCAGCTAATCTTGGACCAGAGGACTTCACTTCCTCCTCTGCTTTTTGTAAAGCAATACCTAAGTTCACCACCATAGTATGTGGCACCCACACTCAACCTTTATAGCACATTTCCTAACAATGCCTTTCTTGAGCTTCACGGTATGTTTCTCCTTGCACTTCAGATCTCACCCTAAACACCACATGTTATCCCATCACTTTTTTCCAGTCAAGAAGACTTCCCTGTCTCTGCTCATCCATCAATCTATTGGTCAGTGCTGCTCTTTGTGCATCCCACCAATTGTTTCTGCTGGGGGTATTCATTCACATAAACTGGCAAGCTTCAAACAGCCCGCTAGGTTCAGTTTCAGCATTTATATGGCATGTTAGCAGAGCCTACTTGCTGCAGTAATATATTCAAATAAAAAAACACCTGTCAGCTATTTTTTTTTTCTATAATGTCAACAAAGTTTAATCAATTCAGTCCAGGCGTTATTCTGAGATACTTGCTTTTTTACTGTTGCAGTTGTTTTCACCCCTACATATTGATATACTGAAATGTCATTTCGTAGCAGATGCCTGTTGACCAATATGTACAGTCCTGCCAAATTTCAGTTTTTATTTCAAATGAGAAATGGTGCTTTTGTTCACGAGTCTATGAGTGAGTGAGTCAGTCAATTTTGCATTTTATACATTGTCACAAAACTCACACAGAATGATAGAAAGGTTTGGGGCAGCCACTCGTATAATTTGGTTTCCTGGCTGCAACAGTCGTTTTTAAATGAATACTGCACTGATGTGCACACAACCGAGTCCAAGACAGAACTGAGGGACTAGGGAAAAGGTGTAGGTTTTTAAAGGGGAAGACAGGAAGTGAGATCATAGGGATCGGGCTCATGGTCTTCAGCCATTTGTTCGAGTCCGGAAGTGACATCACAGGGGCTGGGGCCGGCAAGGTCTTCTTCCATTGGCTCGGTCCCAGAAGTGACGTCAAGAGAGCCAGGTGGGAACTCCCGTAAATGGTCTACAGGAAAGGGAGAAAAAGAGTCAGTGCACTCTGCCACATCCCGGCATGCTTCGGAACCGCCCTTACACAAGCCCTTTAGCTGCCTCCCATGCACACATGTGTGACAACATATATAGATTAGTACATACACTCAGATAATTCTAAAGGGTTCACAGACTTTTTCTTGTAAAAGTACGTATATTGGCAAACCTTTGTTTCTATTATAAATAGCTGTACACATCCGATTTTTTGTTTGTTTATCTTATTAAGTAGGATAGTTATGTAAATTTGTATGACTAATAACTTTACTTTAACCATAGCACATTTGTAACTCTATGTAAGCTATCTGAGCTCATATTCATTCAAGAGTGCTATGCAAGGTTAAATTGGAATAGGAACCATCTTGCTATGACCCTCTTGCTCATCAGAACAAACTAGAACTGCACAGAACTCAGTCAGCTTTTTACAAATAATTCCACACCTATCTGAAGCCCATTACATGAGGCAACTCCAAAGAGGATAGGTAATATCCAGGGCCTCATGTATAAATGCTGCGTATGCACTAAAATGTTGTGTACACCTTTTTCCACGCTCTCATCGCAATGTATAAAAACTAAACTTGGCATGAAGCCGTGCACATTTTCACGCCTGGTCAATCCCTTGTGCGTGCAAGTTCTCCTCTCGGTTTTGAAAACTGGTGTCACCCAGTGTCAAAGCAGTGCTACTGTTCCTGTGTGGTTTCCCTTTATTTTTTAGATTCACATCCCTGATGCAGCTTTATCAAATACACTGAAATTAACTACATATTGTTTATTAGTTAAAGGCATTTGATTGTAATCAACCCGTAACCATATAATTGTGCACAGAATGGCCAAACTATTCCAAATTCTGTAGCTGCTTTAGCGCTGTCACTGTCAGTGCGCCACTCAGAGTATTTAACCCACTGTATCTGAGTGTGGAATCACAGCTGTACAGTATCTGATTGGAAAGCTCTACTGCAGATTATGTCAAGAGTGGGGAGAAATATCGGGATAGAGCTTCTAGCACACACTGCCTCAGCCATGCGCACAGTCTATTTGAACCTCTTCCATTCAGCAAACACTTCAGAGCCATTCCTGTATGGACCTTGCGGTTCAGAAACAGTTTCATCCCAAGAACTATAAATGCATTCAATTAGTCCTTTAAGTGCTCCAGGTAGAACTGTTTGTACTTATAAGTACAATTACCTCACTGTAAAATTGCATTACAGTTGTAATATTGCACAACCTGAGCCACTTATGCTTTCATCTATACTAATAAAAGGCAAAGCCCTCACTGACTGACTCACTGACTCATCACTAATTCTCCAACTTCCCGTGTAGGTGGAAGGCTGAAATTTGGCAGGCTCATTCCTTACAGCTTCCTTACAAAAGTTGGACAGGTTTCATTTCGAAATTCTACGCGTAATGGTCATAACTGGAAGCTATTTTTCTCCATATACTGTAATGGAGTTGAGCTCGAAAGCCGTGGGGGGCGGAGTTTCGTATGACATCATCACGCCTCCCACGTAATCACGTGAACTAACTGTCAACGCAGTACGTAGAAAACCAGGAAGAACTCCAAAAAGCGCTGAAGAAAACATGCATTATATAATTGAGAACGCAGCAAAACAATAAGAAGCGAGTGAGTGATATATACAACCATATTCATGAGTGCTGCTACTTCGGAAACAAAGCACGGTGTAAACCTAAAGTTTAAATTAAGTTTATAGACAGGCTGCCGTTGGCGTTTGTCATGCCCACGAGTAATGCGGGATACAAGTTTAATGAGAGGACGCAGGATATAAACGAGAGTTTTGATCACTTTGTAACTAAGTTAAAATTGCAGGTGAAAGGCTGTGCTTATGCAAATTCCGAGAGATTGTGTTTGTGGGGGATTGACAGTTAAGGTGGGTGGGGGAGTCACGTCATCATATCCCCTCCCATTCACCTCATTTCGCTCTGAGCTGAGCTCCGCAGCTAACGCAGTCTTACGCTGCCACCAAATACTCACAGAAAAATATGAGGCTAACACAGAAAAGCGCTGACTTTATATATTCAAGTTTTGACTTTATATATTCAGAAAAAAGTTTTGACTTTATGTATACGGACGCTGACTTTATATATTCAACTTTTGACTTTATATATTCTGACGCCGACTTCATATATTCACAAAATCAATGTATTTGCCTGTTTGGCACCCCATAGTATATGTGTGTGTGTATATATGTACACATGTACATTGTCAATCATGTTACGTTATTATTAAAATGTTTCCTTTTCTTTTTACTTCTCCGCTGCCAAGCGCAGGTATTTTGCCATATATATACAGTGGTACCTTGGTATACGTCCTTAATCCATTCCAGATCCTTGGACTTATACCAAACAGGACTTATACCAAACGAATTTTTCCCATAAGAAATAATGGGAAAATGATTAATTCGTTCCCATGAAAAAAAAATCCTATTGTTATTGGCATATTATACATTGATGGGGTTGTATAAAATAATGTAAACACTGCTTAATACTAAAATACATAAATACAAAAGCAATTAGATGAAATAAATGAAAATGACTTGTCCGATAACAATAAGTTTAATTTTACTGCACAACAAAGGAGAGCGTTACAGCTCTTCCAAAGGAGCCTCTTCAGGCGATTGTGAAGCACTGCCATTGTTCTTCTTCTGGCAGTCTTCAATCCAAATCCGTAAAGCAAATTCCATCCAGATTACTGCCTTATTACATCCACATACAACTCGTTTTGCACCCTGGTTAAAAGGACACTGCGGCCGTAGATCTTATATTCCTTTCCTACTTTTTAAATAAAAAGAATCGTAGCCTTCAACAAATCCAAAACGTTTACCTTTTCGGCAATCATTAACATCTTCCGTTTGCGCTTGGGCACGGCCCCTGAAGCAGTAGCAGATCGTTTGGAGCCATAATGAAGGGCTTGACTATGCACAAAGATAAACACAAAAGAGCACAAAAGTTAACTCTTTGCACAGCAAAACACGTTGATGCTGAATGAACGAGACGAGACTTCCTGGTTAACACTGCATTCAGCACGCAGGAACTTAACTGCATGCTCTGATTGGTTAGCTTCTCAGTCAGGAGAACTTAACTGCGTCCTCTGATTGGTTAGCTTCTCAGTCATCCGCCAATAGCGCCCCTTGTATGAAACCAACTGGGGAAACCAACTGAGGAAGCATGTACAGGAAGTAAAAAGACACATTGTCCACAGAACCCGCGAAGCAGCGAAAAATCCGCGTTATATATTTAGTTATGCTTTCATATAAAATCCACGATAGAGTGAAGCTGCGAAAGTCGAAGCGCGATATAGCGAGGGATTACTGTACAGGTTAAAATTTGGCCCTTTTTTTTTGAAGGCGCGCTCCCGGTATACCACACGTGTTGTTCTAGCACACGAGTCGTATTCCAAACAAAGGTCGTATACCAAGCAAAATATTTCGCCTCTAAACAGGACGTATACCAAGTTGGACTTATTCCAAAGCAGACGTTTACCGAGCTACCATTGTTATATATATATATATATATATATATATATATATATATATATATAGATAGATATAGATAGATAGATATATAGATATATATATATATATAGATATATATGAAAAAAACACACATATCAATGACAAAATAATTACATTAACAATCATGTTACGTTATTTTAAAATTTTTCCTTTTTTTTTTCATAACTTCTTTAACACACTACTTCTCCACTGCGAAGCGCGGGTATTCTGCTAGTATTGTATATTTTTTACTGTTTATTATTATTATTATTATTATTATTTATTATTATTATTATTATATTGTTTTTGTTGTTGTTGTTCTTGTTGTTATTTTACCGTTTTATAGGAAAATAAGTTTATGGAGAATTTGCATTTTGAATCTCATTGTACCATACAATAACAATAAAGGACTTCAATTCAATTGAGAGCGTGTATTTACAAATGATGACGACTGGCTTCTAAGTCGATTTAGATTTCCAGGCGCTATCTTCGTGGAGCTCTTGATATCACTTTAAAGATGAAATGCATTAAAATATATATATATTATATTATACAGATACATTTTCAACTTCATTTAAATATTGTTATTGACTGCGGTGGGCTGGTGCACTGCCCGGGGTTTGTTTCCTGCCTTGCGTCCTGTGTTGGCTGTGATTGACTCCAGCAGATAATAGAGGGTTGGATAATGGATGGATGGATGTTATTGATTAATATGCAAGGACTCACTGGCGCCCCATTCAGGTTTTGTTCCTGGCTCACGCTGTATGCTTGCTGGGGCTGGTGTGACCCTGGATAGGTAGATGGATGGAATAATTAAACATGTACTACGAAGATATTTCAATGTTCCTTAAAAGTTTTGAAGAATCTGCGTTCTATGCTTACAGGTGGCTTGACATTTATTAAAGACCTGATTGTTTGGTGATTGGTTATTTGGAGAAAGAAAAGGAAAAACAGGAATCAGGGGTTAGTACGTTTGAAAGAGACAGTGCTGCTGCAATAAATGATTTAATTGAGGTTCGTGCACGGGGAAGCAAGCATTTTGCGGGAGGCAGGAACAATCTCTGGAAGGGGCGCCAGTGAGTCGATGCCACTGCACCAACGTGCCTCAATGTTTTATGCATGCTTTAGTTTCTATCATCATGAAAAATTTTTCCAGTATATTTAAATTGTTCAGAGAGCTATAACATCATGAATGTAATGTATTCTGTGTCCTGTCGGCTTAAGAGAAAGCCTGTTAAAGAGTACATAGAATACTAAGCATTTAACATGCTACTTTAGTTACAATGGCATTTTAGAAACTATTAAATGGTTTCAAGATGAAGTTTATGATGTTCTACTTTAATGACAAAATAAAATACATGATTAAAGTGGAAATTTGTACCTTTTTTTCCACGCTGTCCCTATTTTTTTTTTCTTTTCTCTGTACCCTAATACGCATCCATATGACACTCAGACATAGGCTACGACTCGCCTTTACTCTCGACTTTGATATCGGATGACTTCTAATTTATTTCGGGCACTGTGCGATTTTCTGAACTTGAACTTTTGAGTTTCTCTGCCACTCTGTTACTTGATCAACTTCCATTTGTTGTTTATATCACTGCTTAAAACAACAAATAGCACTTTTTTCTTTGCATCTACTTGGTATTTACTGAAATTCATCTATTTTCCCCCTTCATTTGCCATTGTCTTTTCACAGAACGCAAAACATAATGGGCTATTTATATTGATTTGCATATTTAAAGAGGCGTAATTCTGGGAGGAGTCGGAGTGGAGCAACAGACGCATGGACAAGTGTTACTTTTCATGCTGACTGGAATTTATGGGAAGGAAGAATGCGGAAGTTGGCATATGCACAAATTTATGCATATGGATTTTTTTGTGCATACGAACATTTTAGCTTTTGTCCGTACGCCATGTTTTAGTGTGAATTCTACACACAGAGTTATGCATGAGGCTCCAGATCATGAATTTTGATTCTAGAGAAGTAGTTTGTATGTTTAGTCCTGGGACACCTCCCTGTGGCTACAGGTTTGCATCCTAAAACAGCTCTGCTTTTAATTGGTCACCACTTTTAATCAAGCAAGCTGTTCTTTCCTGATTTCTTTATTTGGTACCAATCTTGGCCAACTACAGCCAGTTCAGTATATGTGATTCATTCAGCCACCAGTCACTCACCAGATAACAAAACTACCTTAGCCCCATGGATGGATCCCAGTACTCATTAATCACATTGTTTTTATGTGAATCATAACCAGGGTCATTCTGTATCTGTCTTTGTCTGACTCCTAATCATAACCCAATTTTCCAATGGTAACTTTATCAGGGTGACAGTGTTACCAAACATAAAACTATACCCACAAGTCACAATCTAAGATTAAGTGATTTTCATTTTTTAAACCTTATTACCATGTAAAGCTAATTTCTCCCTGTGTTTCTCACTTGATTGGACAAGGACAAGAATCCAAAAAATCTCTATAGAACTGCGCGTACATTTTTGAACTGAATATATTAAGTTAACAACTGGAAATTGACACTCTAGTTTTAACTTGATAGATCTTCACCTGGATGTTAATGTTAATTTATTGTGAAAGACTCCCTTTGTGTAACTTCACAATATGTAACAATTAAAGTGATTTCTTATGGCTCAGGATACCTACAACTTAAACCATGCCTTTGACAGGGAGGAGTTATTCTAATGGTTTGTTTTCTGCTACTGGAATGTGTTCATTTCCCAATGCAGTAGCATGGAGTATCAAAACAACTATTACAACTTTTATAATCATACTACATCAATTGACTTCATTAGAATCCAGTTAGATTTAGAAATGTTTTGAAAATTGTTCATGTCTTTAAAAAAAGCTTTAGCTTCTCCTGATGTATCATAGATTTCTCAATTACATTAGCTTGGGCTATTTGATCCCAAGATCAGTGGCAAATGAAAAAAAGTCCTGTTAGTCTTAGCATATGAAATAAGGCATCTTTATTATTAACCATTTCATTTACACACTCTATCAAAGTGACTTTGGGTCACACTTGGCCTCAGCAAACATGTACAAGTCAGGAACCCTGAAGGAGGATAGAAGACTAGGACAAGGCATACTTCATCAAATATAAAGATGCCTTTTAATACAATACAAAATATATTTGTATAGCCCAAAACCACACAAGAAGTGCCGCAATGGGCTTTAACAGGTCCTGCCTTTTGGCAGCCCTCCAGCCTTGACTCTCTAAGGAGGGAAAAACTAAACTAAAACTAAAAAAATGGAAGAAACCTTGGGAAAGGCAGTTCAAAGGGAAACCCCTTTCCAGGTAGGTTGGGCGTGCAGTGGCTACAACACAATACACAGAACAGAAAACAAGTAATCCTCAATACAAAATAATGCAATAGAAATATTCCTATACAAGTGCAGAGCAGAATTCAACAGTAGATGTTATCACATACCTGTAATACGATTTAATGGAACCTGTTTGTAAAGGAAATGCTCCCATTTTAGGATGGCAGTGATTACTACATACCCACACTTACTCTGACCAGGTCAGTTTCGACTAGATGAGTTAGTGTAACATGTAAGTCTTTAGGAAGACAGCGGGGATACACCCCTTAATACTTAGCATGTCTCAGGTCGGCACTGAAGACACTTAACCCAGTGCAGATGCCACTGTAGTGCCCTGCAAGGGAAGAAAACACACCAGACAATGTTTTCTTAATGCAGGCAAAAACTAGTGACTGTTTATCGAGCGTACTTTAACTATATACAACCGTTGTCTATTCCCTTATCACCCCATCTCCTACCAAACTGCAGTACATATGATTGTGTCTTTAGAGGCGGAGAGCTTCCAGCCGCTACACAGGTCCCCCTAGAATTCACATGCACAGGCAACATTAACTTTGTTGTGACATGCACTATGTGCCCTGTCCGATTGCAGTTAGGCGGGGTTATGAACAGACCTGGAGAACTAACATCTGAATGCCCGGTGGGTACAAGTGTTTTAGGGGAAGCAGGTGCCAGGTCACCAACAGGTGCCGGAAAAGAGTCAAAAACATCAGAGGAATCCAAGTGTGCAGGCTTGAGACGGTCAAACAAAATAGTCTGCTGTTTGCCACTGATGTCAAGCACTACCGTTTTGTCTTTGCGTTCCTGGAAAGGACCATCATAAAGTGGTTTCAGTGAGCTGTGATGTGCCTCATGCCGGACAAACACGAACTTTGCTGATTGCAGGTGGCATGGAAACATGGAGTAAGGAAAGCCATGCTGGGCAAGGGGTACCAGCTGGAAGGTGACTGCTGTATCTGGGAGCAGAGACTGGTGTGAGGATGCAGTCCAGAGAGGCCCTGCCAAACACTGGGTTGCCTTTCGTCCTAGATGTGAGAGGCTGTGAATGGTGTCAAAGATGCGCCATCTCCAGTTACTGGGGACAATTGGGTGTAGGTAACCTTTGCTAGTGTCACACAGGAGCTTAGTGATGCTAACGTGTAATTGAACCTCTGACAACTGCAGGCCGGTGTCTGCCGAGTGAAGAGCTTGGTCCTCCGGGTCCTCAGCTTGGTCAGCTGCCAGCTTGGGAGTAATCAATTCCAATTATGGTTGCTAATGTGGACTGAGAGCGACAGCCACCACATTGTTTTTACCCTAAACATGCTGGATGCCTGTTGTGAACTCTGATATGTAAGCTAGATGTCGATGCTGTCAGGTAGACCACAGCTCAGTGACCTTGGACATTTCGAGAACAAGTGGTTTGTGGTCGACAAATGCAATGAATGGCCGTGCTTTAAGCAAGAAGAGAAAATGTTGTATAGCCAAGTACAAAGTTCCTGGTCTAAAGTGCTATACTTGCGTTCATTGGGCCGTTAATGTTTGCTGAAAAATGCCAATGGCTGCCATGCATCATCTGTCCACTGTTCAAACACCGCCCTCACTGCATGGTCCAATGTGTCAGTTGTAAGAGCAAGTGGAGCGTCAGGCAGCAGGTGAGCGAGCATGTTGGCAAAGCACGTTTGGTATTTTGTAAATGCCTCATCCAGGTCTTTAGACCATGAGACAGGGGATTTCAGGGACTGGCCCTGTAGTGCCTCAGATAAAGGTTGCATAATGAGTGCTGCCTAAAGAATGAAGAAATCTATGACAGGCACTCCAAATAGACACGTAGCGGGATTGATAATCAACCCATGCAGAATCAGGCGCTCGAACAAGGCTCAGAGATGGGCGAAGTGCTCCACTTTGGAGGAACTTGCAACCAAGATGTCATCCAGGTAGACAAAACGGAAGTCAAAAATCGCTGAGGACAGAATCCATCAACCTCTGTAATGTTTGTTCAGCATTTTTAAGTCCGAATGGTGTTTGTAGGAATTCAAATAATCCGAAGTGCCCAGAGGGGACTGGGCGGTCTCTTGGTCTGGAACCCCTACAGATTTTATTTCTTTCTCCAGCCTTTGGAGTTTTTTTTTGTTTTTTCTGTCCACCCTGGCCATCGGACCTTACTCTTATTCTATGTTAATTAATGTTGACTTATGTTTATTTTTTATTGTGTCTTCTATTTTTCTATTCATTTTGTAAAGCACTTTGAGCTACATTTTTTGTATGAATATGTGCTATATAAATAAATGTTGATTGATTGATTGATTGATGTGGGCGATTACTGCAGTTTTGGTGGTAGCCATGGACCAGGGGCCTCATGTATAAATGGTGCATACGCACAAAAAATGTTGCGTACGAATGTTTCCACAGTCAAATCGCGATGTATAAAACCTAAACTTGGCGTAAAGCCACGCACATTTCCACAGTAGCTCATACCCTGTCGTACGCAAGTTCTCCGCTTGGTTTTGCAGACTGGCAACACCCAGCGTCAAAGCAATGTTACTGTTCCTGTGTGGTTTATCTTTCTATTTGAGATCCACATCCCTGACGCAGCTTTATAAATACATTGAAATTAACTGCATATTGTTTATTAGTTTAACCTGTAACAATATAATGGCCCATAGAATGGTCAAACTATTGTAAATACCATAGCTGCTTAAGCATTGTTATTCTCACTGCACCTTCTTCTTCTTCTTTCAATTCTCACTGCACCTTCTTCTTCTTCTTTCAGCTGCTCCCGTTAGGGATTGCCACAGCGGATCAACTTCCTATTTGAACTGCTTCTCACACGGCAAACGCTTCGAAACCTTTCCTATACGGACCTCGTGGTTCAGAAAAAGTTTCATCCCAAGAGCTCTAAACATACTCTATCAGTCCATTAACTGATCCTTGTAGAATTGTTTGCACTTATAAGTACAATTACCTCACTGTAAACTTGTAATACAGTTATAATATTGCACAACCTGAGCCACTTTATAAAGCGCATATTTACATATGATGACGATATCATTTTTAAGATGAAATGCAGCAAAATATGTTTATTATATTATACAGATAAAACGCTCCGTTCAAAGGATTGTTCCTGCCTCACACTGTATGCTTCACTGGGACTGCCGTGAAGGATAGAATAATTAAACATGTACTTACGAAGATATTTCAATGTTCCTTAAAAGTGTTGAAGAATCGGCGTTAGAAGCTTACAGATGGTTTAACGTCTATTACAGAGCTGATTGTCTGGCGATTGGGTATTTGGAGAAAGAAAAGGAAGGACAAGAATTGGAGGTTAGTACGTTTGAAAGAGACGTACTGCTGCAATAAATTATTTCATTGAAGTTCACACACAATCACTGTGCCACCGTCTTCCCACGTTTAATAACATGCTTTAACTCCTATCATCATGAAAATGATATCACGTATACATCTCAGTATTTTAGTTATTCAGAGAGCTGTAATGTCACGAATGTAATGGATTCTCTGTCCTGTCGGAGGAAGACAAAGCCGGTTTAAGAAGA
This sequence comes from Polypterus senegalus, assembly GCF_016835505.1. Classification (NCBI taxonomy): domain Eukaryota; kingdom Metazoa; phylum Chordata; class Cladistia; order Polypteriformes; family Polypteridae; genus Polypterus; species Polypterus senegalus. The sequence continues at coordinate 116,006,733 of NC_053162.1, forward strand.
AGGTAGTGATTCACACACATAGAGCACATAGAAGATCAAATTCTAAACAAAGCATTTAACGTACTACTTTAGTTACGATGGGATTTGAGAAACTAGTAAATTAAATAATTTTAACATTAAATTTATGATGTTCTACTTTAATGACAGAATAAACTACGTGATTAAAGTGGAAATTTTGAGATTAAAGTTGACATTTTGTGCTTTGTCCACACTGTGTGTCTTTTTTTTTTCTCTGTACCCTAATAAGCTTTCATATGACACTCAGACAGTGAGCTACGACTCGCCATTTTACAGCGACTTTGATATGTGATGATATTTCGGGCATTGTGTGACTTTGTAAACTTGAGCTTTCGACTTTCTCTGGCACGCTATGTAACTTGATCAGCTTCCTTTTCTTGTTTATACCACTGTTTAAACCAACAAATCGTACGTTTTTCCTTGCCTCCACTTGGTATTCGCTGAAATTCTTCTATTTTCCCTCATACTTTTGCCATTGTCTTTTCACAGAATGCTGATCTTAAGGGTTATTTATATTGATTTGCATATTCAAAGACGTGTAATTCTGGGAGGAGTTGGGGTGGGGTAGCAGGCACGTGCGTTACTTTTCACGCTGATCGGAATTTATGTAGCAGAAGAACGTGGAAGTTTACGAACATTCCCACTTTTGTGTTTACGCCATGTTATAGTGTGAGTTCTACGCACGGCGTTATACATGAAGCCTCAGGTCTACCTTTGAAAAGATTACTTTCCCAGAGAGCCGTGCTGAGAAATTTTGTATGTGTGGAATTGGGTAGCGGTCTGGGACAGTGTGATCGTTTAGGTGGCGGTAATCCTCGGAAGCCTCAGTCTGCTTTGGGCACTATATGGGTGGGCGATGCCCACAGATTGTTGGATCGGCACACGATCCCTAGGTGTTCCACATTGGCAAATTCAGCCTTCGCAATAGCCAGATCGTCAGAGGCCAGCCAACGGGCGTGGGCGTGTACAAGAAGTAGAAATGTAGTGTTCCACTCCATGCTTGGCTTCTGCTGTGGAAAAAGTGGGGTTTGATAGCTGGGGGAATTTGTTGAGAAGGTGGGTGAATTCGCAAGTCATATCTATCATATTTTACAGGGCAGAGGTAGTGATACTGCTGAGTGTGCAGGGAAGGGTGGCAAAGTCCTTTCCATCTACAAGGCGATAGTTCTTAACATCAACCAGTAACTCATTCGCACACAGGAAGTCTGCATCCAGCAACGGCCTGGCCACCTTGGCCAAGACAAATGTCCAAGTGAAACGCTTTCCACTGAAAGATAAAGTTGTGCGTTGCGCTCCATAGGTGGGGATCCTTGTGCCATTAGCAGCTTCCAAAATGGGCCCTTTTCTCCCTGAAGCCACATCAATAGGTGATGCAGGAAGCACACTCACTTGTGCACCAGTATCACATAGAAAACGGCGGCTGGACTGGGCATGTTATGTAGAATAGGTGGTCTGCAAGTTCTGATGAGATAGTGTTGACTGACCCAGGTGGATTAAACTTACAAGGACGGCGACATTTCTTTTGCGTTCTTGCAAATCGGGCATGGATAAAAACACGGGTCAGTTGTCTGCATGGTGGCAGGAAGGGGATGAGCAGTATGAGATGCAGGTTTGCTAATGGGACTGACAAGGGTTGCAGGTGGAAGATAGCTCTGCAAAGCAGAATGAAGGCTGTACACCATCTTGGCTAGCTCTCGGTATCCAATGATGGTCATGTTGGCCAGGGCAGTGCGGACTTGTTCCGGCATCTGTTGGAGAAACAGCTCTCTAAATATAACACATGGTTTATAGCTACGTAGAAAATCTAACATGTGGTCCATCAACGTGGAGGGTTTCACGTCTCTGAGGCCTGGTAATGTTAGTAGTCGCCATGTTCACTCTGACTCTGTGAAGCCATATGTCTCCAAAATGTATGCCTTTAAAGTTACATACTTGTCTGTGTCTGGGGGATTTTCAAGCAGATTCATCACGCTGGACGCTGTAGAGCAGCTGAGAGCTACAACGACGTATAAGTGCCTCGTGTCATATGCAGTAATGTGCTGCAATGCAAATTGTGCCTCTGCTTGGGAGAACCACGCTGCAGCTTGCTGTTCCCAAAACTCTGGTAACTTTAACGCCACCGCGTTGGCAAACGTGATTATCGTAATTCTGGAATCGTCCAAGAGCGTCGGGGTTACAACTTTAGTGCCAGACAACGTTTTCTTAACGCAGGTAAAAACTACTGACTATTTATTGAACGTGCTTTAACTATATACAACCGTTTCCTATTCCCTCATTACTCCGCCTCCTCGCACATTAAAGTGCATGTGAATTGTGTCTTCAGAGGCGCAGCACTTCCAGCCGCTACACCTCTATACTTCACACTTAAACTTATGCGCTTTGTAACAATTGTGTATGTTTTTGTGTAATGTTATCTAATTCATAAAGTAAATGTCATGATAACCTATGTCTATAAAATTAGCCAAAAAAAATATAAAAAATTGTTACATTTATGACAAACACGGGTTAACTCTTAAATAGCCCACTCAAAGCCGAAGCCCTTTTCATACACGCTGGAGGACGCACTGCCAATTTAGCTGTCAAACTTGAATTAATATATGACAGTACAATGCTGCGTAAAGTCTCTATGTTGGGGGGCGTCTTGATAAACACTCCCCCATCGACCCCTCCCACTCCAGCAGCTCTAGTCAAGCTGGTGTCCACTGCGATGAATCCTTTCTGATATTGCTTTCGATGTCACTTAATCTGCTGTCGCGCCTTCCAGTTTCAGGGATTATTTCAAGTGCCTTGTGTCGTCTTCAGGAGGAAACCTTTAAGTCGGTGTCAAGCCTCTGTTTAAAAGCTTTTAGAGGATTTTCATAACAATGTTTTTTATACTTTGGGCGCTGTGTTCTCGCGGCTCTTTGTCCCTGCTTGTTATTCAGAACTATTTGGTTTTATTTTTCCATTATACCTAATGTGGTTTTGTGGGATGCACATCCCTCACATCATGAATTGATTTTTACCCCTCAAGTTTTGCTTGTAGGTTCAGTTCAGTCCAGGAAAGATTCAAAGTCCAAAGAAAGCTTTACATTACTTCATGGTTTGGGACCGTTTTTATAACGGTGTCATTAATATGTCTTTTCCAAATACTGTACAGCTTAATGCAAATACATTTAGAGTACAGTCACGTAATTAATTTCATCCTGCATTGCTCCCCACAGCCCTAAAGTGTACCTGAGAAACATTTTCTTCCCGTTCCCATCAAAGATGATCTGGAGCGTCCTTTTTCTGGGTTTCTTCTTTCTGCAGTCTTGGAGCTGCACTGCCCAGGTAAGTGACACAAGACACTAGTGGCACTGGTCATTGGACAGTGGGCGAAGGATTAGGGAGAGGTCAGATAGGTTTAGTTTTATGTGATTATTGGGAAATTACGATTTTTTAACAGCCTGAAAGGATACGTCTTAATGGCAGAAACATGGATTAGCGTCCTGTTTGATTTCAAATAAGGGGTTGTATCACTTGTGTAATCGGAGCAAATGTGCAACTGACAAATGCAGTTAACAACAATGGCCTTGTAGAACACATTTTAAGAGACCAATACATCAAAATATCCAGAATAAAGGATGAAAGATAATGAATGTTAAGAAATGTATACCATTTCCCCTACATTGAATACAAGCAAATATAAACAGCACATAAAATATTTAAAATAAATAGATCTATTTTTCTCTTTTCCAAAGCATAAAATGTAATTCTACACTACATACGTCCTAAACTCCATTTAAGTATTAACTTTCTTAAGTCTTTTTTACAACAAGCTAAACTCATAATGAGAAGTCACTTATTTTTTGACCCCTAACATTGAGCACTGAGGGTTTTAGTGTAGAATAATGTTGAGCATGTTAACTGAAATAATAAAAAGAATCCAGCTGCTTTAAAACACACACACACATTCATTTCACATTCATTTTTTTGCATGTGGTGACCTCTTAGAAAATTGGCGCTTTGCCATCTGTAAATGTAGAATTTTGTTTCCACTCTCTACAGATGTATAACTTGTATGAGCAGAAATGTTTAAGAGTGCTGTATCTGAATGATGTAGATTTTATTTGGTTGATGTTATTAAAGCAAATGTAGCATTTTTGTGCTGTACATCTTACATTACACCACAGATACACAGGGGTGTCAGCTTTGATTAATGGAGGCTTTCACTTAAATCAGTTTTATAAATAGAAGCAAATTCTGTCAGTTTATGAAACTTGTTATATAATTGTTTGTTGTATTGATGCTCAAATTCCATTAAAACAGATATTCCTATTACTGTTTGTTTTAATTTTCCTTAACATCATTTACATTTTTGTGAATCAGAAGAGATTCGTATTTTTAGTATTTTATTTTTTCTTTACAAAGGTTTTATTGAAGCAGTGTGTGATGAACAAGATGTAGATGAGACAAAGTTATGTGGGTTTGCATCGCGTTGTTAACTGGTGGCTTAAGGACTCTAAATATCAAAAAGCAATCAGCTAAAATTAAGATAAATGTATTTTCCGTTAACAGTAATTGGCTTCTAATTATGAAAATGGCTAGAACAAATACATTCAGCTTTCCAGGACCTGAGGTTGAAAATTTCATAGTAAGGTAAGATCAGATCAGATCAAGTTGGGGAGCATGCACTCGTACAGCGCGTTGTTGCACCCACCACATAACAAAACAGCCAGGATCCTGGTTGGCAACCCCCCAGGTAGACAATTAATCTGCGCAATTCAAGTGTTAAGTGTGCATCTCCTTATCCTGGTCCAGCTGCTAGGTCCTCAAAAATGAGGATCCTGCAAGCTGGATCAAGCTTGGGGAATCGCACCACATGAAAGTAGTGCCGCAACTGATGCTTCCTCACAATGCAGGTAATGTGCCTTGTGGACGCTAGGGGTCACTGTCACCCCGCCGAACCCACCAGACAGATGTCCCAGACACACATGTAAAAGCAATAGAATTCTTTAATTATTTTCCTCTAATAAAGTGCACAAAGCACCGCACACTTCACAGTTCTTCAATAATAAGGCGATACAATAACAATAATCACATATAATCCTCTACCACCCAACTCTGGCTCAATCTGCTGGGGTTTCCCACAATCCTTTATAATCCATGACTCAGAAGTATTCCCTCTCCAGGTCAAACGTCTTTTTCAGGTGCCCCGGAAATACTGTGGGTTTCCGCCCTCGTGACTCCTATGTACCTCCGGGTTAACATCATGATAATGTCCCCCTGGTTCTTGGTGAGCTCCCCCTGGCGGCCCCCACGGCACCCAACAGGGCAGAAGAACTGGACTCCATGTCCCATGCTGCCCTGCGGGAATCTGGGGAACCATTTTCTTCCAGGGGAGCTGCCATCTAGCATCCCGAGGGATGTAGTGCCCTAAAAAGGCTCTATCTTCCAGTTGAGGGACTACCCGGCCAGACTGAAATGCCATCTGTCCATCACAGTCTCTTTTGGAACTCCATGAGCAGCCGCTTGTTCGACACAAAGTCAAATCAGAGGTACCCAAAGATTCTCAGAAGAGACACATTTCCGAAGGAGTCCAGTCTTTGTCTTTGTTCACTGTATAGCATTCCTGTCTTCCAATCATACAGCAAGACAGGAAGAACCAGGCTCTAAAGACTTGGACCTTCGTCCTTTTGCAGATATATCAGGAGCGCCACACACCACTTTCTTGCAATGTCATGGCCCCCCCATGCTCTCCCAATCCATCTACTGACTTAATAGGAAGAGTCACCAAAGAGATGAATGTTGCTGTTAACAAGGTTGACATTCTCTACACAGACAGACACACGGCTGATGGCTATACCCAAGAGGTCATTAAAGCCCTGGATCTTGGTTTTTATCCAGAACACTCTCAAGCCCAGACACAGATTCCTCACTTGGTCTCTCAGGAGCCCTGATCAGAGCCTCTATTGACTCCACAAAGATCACAGCATCATCGGCAAAGTGAAGATCAGTGAATCTTTCTTTACCAACAGATGCCCCACATCTGATGGACCCCACAGCTCTGCCCAACACCCAGTCCGTTCAAGCATTGAAAGAGTAGAAGCTAGAACACACCCCTGACGAACCCAGAATCAACTGGGAAAAACGCAGAGGTCTCCCTCCACTCTACACAGCATTCACAGTACCAGTATACAGGCCAGCCATGATATGCAGCATGATCCTATTAAATCTCAGGATGTCCCACATGGCAGCTCAATCATGCTTTATGAAAATTGACAAATGCTGCAAAGAAACTCTGCCAACATTTGCATTTGCACTCAATGAAAATACTTAGTGCCAGGATGCGGTTAATGGTAGACGTGTTAGGTGTAAAAACAGATTGCTCCAGTTTCTGATAGGTGAGCAAGTGATCACGGATCCTATTAAGAATAACCCTAGCAAGGACCTTACCTGGTAGTAGTGTAGTAGCGTAGTGTTAACCCCTGTAGCTGCCATAATATAGGCAATCACCATTCCCTTTCCAGATAGAGACAATAAGCCTGGAAAAGTTCACCCAAGATACCACAGATCCCTGCAACCTTCTCTACCCTCAGCTGGTTGGGTGGTTAACAGCTAATTGGAGAATGAGCCTTAAGAACCATGAACCCAGAGATGTCCAACATCCTATATGGAATATCAGCTTTAAACAGCTGCTCAAAGTAACCTGCCCAGCAGGTCACAATGCAGCGTCATTTGGGAGGACCGAGGAACAAATTTGGATGTACATAAAGCTTTGATTCCTCTTTAAGCAGGACATGGGTCACTAGATGCTGTGTCACTTGCTCACAGATTTCTATAATATTCTCCTCCTTATCTGCCCTCTGAGCCCTCACAGCCATCCTTCTCAGTTCCCAGTACAGACTGAAGTTGCTATCAAGCCATGTTGCTGCGACTCCTCTCGATGATATCCAGGGTGCCCTGTGAGATGAAACACCTCCTTCTGGGAGCATTGGCAACACCAGCACAACCCTCAGCAACCTTCAGGGTCTTGTCACAGAAGGTCTCCCAAATCACATTAGGATCATCTGTCACATATATATTAAGTATATATATTTAGTATATATGTGACTGCTATATATATTTATAGTAAGTAATGTCCAACATTTAATTTACCTTGGTTAACAATGAACAACAAATCAAACATACATAGATACATTCATGTATACATTTACCCTGGACCATAATAAAAAGCATGTCCTAGTAATTGCAAGGTATGTTGTATATTCTTGACATTGTAAACTCGTCATTAGATACGGGGGTCTTAGACCCATTTCTAGCCTGCCTTTCTTAAGTAAAGTTTTAGAGAAGGCAGTCATTATGCAGTTAAATAACCATCTCAATCAACATGCTATTCTTGATCAATTTCAGTCAAGTTTTAAAACAAATCACAGCACAGAAACTACACTCGTTAAAGTAGTAAATGATTTGAGGTTAAATGCAGACAGAGGCCATTTATCTGTTCTCATCTTCTTAGATCTGAGTGCCGCATTTTACACCATTGATCACAACATTCTTAGAAATCGCCTTAGTCAATGGGTGGGCCTCTCTGGCGGTGTCTTAAATTGGTTTGAATAGTACCTGGCAGGTAGAAAATTCTTTGTTAGTTGTGGTAATTATAACTCAAAGACACATGATATCCTATATGGTGTTCCACAGGGTTCTATCCTGGGTCCGCTGCTCTTTTCAATCTACATGCTTCCGTTAGGTCAGATTATCTCGAGGCACAACGTGAGTTACCACAACTATGCTGATGACACACAGCTGTATTTATCAATAGCGCCTGATGACCCAGATGCTGCTAATTCACTAACACAATATCTTACTTGTGTTTCTAATTGGATGAATAGTAATTTTCTCAAGCTAAATAAAGAGAAAGAAGAAATTTTAGTGATTGGAAATAATGGAGACAATGAGATTATTAGAAATAAACTTGATGCATTAGGATTAAAAGTTAAGACGGAGGTAAAAAGCTTAGGGATAATTGTTGACTGTAGACTGAATTTTAAATCACATATTAATCAAATCACTAGGACAGCATTTTTTCACTTAAGAAATATAACAAAGTCAGACCTCTTATATCATTGAAAGATGTTGAGAAATTAGTTCACGCTTTTGTTTTCAGTCGACTAGATTACCGTAACGCACTCCTCTCAGGATTATCCAAAAAAGACATAAATCATTTGCAACTAGTACAGAATGCAGCTGTTAGAATCCTAACTAGGAAAAGAAAATCTGAGCACATTTCTCTAGTTTTGATGTCACTACACTGGTTACCTTTGTCATTCAGAATTGACTTTAAAATGCTGCTTATGGTTTACAAAACCTTAAATAATCTCTTTCCATCTTATAAATCGGAATGTCTGACACCTTATATTCCAAATTGTAACCTTAGATCCTCAAATGAGTGTCTGCTTAGAATTCCAAAAGCAAAATTTAAAAGAAGTGGTGAGACAGCCTTCTGCTGTTATGCACCCAAAATTTGGAATAGCCTGCCAATAGGAATTCACCAGGCTAATACAGTGCAGCACCTTAAAACATTGCTGAAAACACATTACTTTAACATGGCTTTCTGATAACTTCACCTTCATTTAATTCTGATACTCTGTATATTCAATTCATTATAATAACTATTCATGGTGACTCTAAAATCCATACTGACCCCTACTCTCTCTTCTGTTTCTTTTCCCGGTTTTCTGTGGTGGCGATCTGCACCATCACCACCTAATCAACAACAACAACAACAACATTTATTTATATAGCACATTTTCATACAAAAAGTAGCCCAAAGTGCTTTACATAATGAAGAATAGAAAAATAAAAGACACAGTAAGAAAATAAAATAAGTCAACATTAATTAACATAGAATAAGAGTAAGGTCCAATGGCTAGGGTGGACAGAAAAAACAAAAAAAAACTCCAGACGGCTGGAGAAAAAAATAAAATCTTTAGGGATTCCAGACCATTAGACTGCCCAGTCCCCTCTGGGCATTCTACCTAACATAAATGAAACAGTCCTCTTTGGATTTAGGGTTCTCACGGAAGGACTTGATGATGATGGTCATGTAGAATTCTGCCTTTTAATCCATCCATCATTGTTGGAGCACCATGATGCTTTGAGTAGGTGGTGGTGGCGCAGGCCACCACCACAAAGAAACCGGAAAAAGAAACAGAAGAGAGAGTAGGGGTCAGTACGGATTTTAGAGCCACCATGAATAGTTATTATGATGAATTAAACATACAGAGTATCAGGATTAAGTTAAAGTGAAGTTATAAAAAGGCCATGTTAAAGTAATGTGTTTTCAGCAGTGTTTTAAAGTGCTCTACTGTATTAGCCTGGCGAATTCCTATTGGCAGGCTATTCCAGATTTTAGGTGCATAACAGCAGAAGGCCGCCTCACCACTTCTTTTAAGTTTTGTTCTTTAAAATTCTAAGGAGAATTCTAAGGAGATACTCATTCAGACATTCCGATATATAAGATGGGGCGAGATTATTTAAGGCTTTATAAACCATAAGCAGAATTTTAAAGTCAATCCTGAATGACACAGGTAACCAGTGTAGTGACATCAAAACTGGAGAAATGTGCTTGGATTTTCTTTTCCTAGTTAGAATTCTAGCAGCTGCATTCTGCACTCATTGCAAGTGATTTATGTCTTTTTTGGGTAGTCCTGAGAGGAGTGCGTTACAGTAATCTAGTCTACTGAAAACAAACGCGTGAACTAATTTCTCAGCATCTTTCAGTGATATAAGAGGTCTAACTTTAGCTATGTTTCTTAAGTGAAAAAATGCTGTCCTAGTGATCTGATTAATATGTGATTTAAAATTCAGATTACAGTCAACAATTATCCCTAAGCTGTGGTGGGTTGGCACCCTGCCCTGGATTGGTTCCTGCCTTGTGCCCTGTGTTGGCTGGGATTGGCTCCAGCAGACCCCCGTGACCCTGTATTCGGATTCAGCGGGTTGGGAAATGGATGGATGGAATTACCCCTAAGCTTTTTACCTCCGTCTTGACTTTTAATCCTAATGTATCCAGTTTATTTCTAATAGCCTCATTGTATCCATTATTGCTAATCACTAAGATTTCAGTTTTCTCTTTATTTAACTTGAGAAAGTTACTATTCATCCATTCTGAGATACAAGTCAGACTATCAAGCTGTCAAGAGAATCGGGGTCATCAGGTGCTATTGATAAGTACAGCCGTGTGTCATCAGCATAGCTGTGGTAGCTCACGTTGTGGCCTGAGATAATTTGACCTAACGGAAGCATGTAGATTGAGAATAACAGCGGACCCAGGGTAGAGCCTTCTGGAACACTTTATTGGATATCATGTGTCTTTGAGTTGTAATTACCACAACTAACAAAGAATTTTCTCACTGCCAAGTAGGATTCAAGCCAATTTAAGACACTGCCAGAGAGGCCCACCCATTGACTATGGCGATTTCTAAGAATATTATGATCAATGGTGTCAAATGCAGCACTCAGATCTAAGAGGATAAGAACAGATAAATGGCCTCTGTCTGCATTCACCCGCAAATAATCAAAGCACCGTGATGTCCTACATTGATGGATTAAAAGCCAGAAGTCTACATGATCATCATCATCAAGTCCTTCCAAGAGAACCCTAAATACACAGAGGACTGTTTCATTTATGTTAGGTAGAATGCCCAGAGGGGGCTGGGCAGTCTCGTGGCCTGGAACCCCTGCAGATTTTATTTTTCTCTCCAGCCGTCTGGAGTTTTTTTTTGTTTTTTCTGCCCTCCCTGGCCATCAGACCTTACTCTTATTCTATGTTAATCAGTGTTGTCTTATTCTAATTCTTACTTTGTCTTTTATTTCTCTTTTCTTCATAATATAAAGCACTTTGAGCTATATTATTTGTATGAAAATGTGCTATATAAATAAATGTTGTTGTTGTTGTTGTTGTTATACAACACCTTGTCATATATACTGTAAATAGATTGCCAAGACTCAAACGTTGTAGATTAAATGGTTAAATGAATAATCTATACTGAGGATACTGTAACAAGATCTGGCCACACAAAAGTAATGAATTCAAGTGTTTTAGTCAAAATTATTTCCCAGTATAATGTGTATGCTGTGTTTGTCTCAAGATTGCTTATGCAGGGTATCAGGCTTTTATAGCTCATGCAGACACTCTATAACAGTGGTCCTCAGAATGTTTGGCACCAAGGATCACTTAGACAAAGTCAAAGATATAGCGGATCACCTACTGACAATAGTAACTTCTTTAGTGTAATTCAGCAGTTTTTCACATTTATTCAGATACCATTTTTTGGTGTTTTGTAAAAAATCATTGTGAATTCATCCAGTGGGTCAGATTCCAGCAATCTACTGTATATAGCCATGAAGATAATGTAACTATAGGCTGCCGAATGAAGCTGATGTAACATACCTTGTAGCAGTGACATGACACATTGAATTAAAGGACTGTCATATCCAGATTTGATATTAATGAGAATTTAATTTATTTTAACATAACATTTTCAAGCTTGCCTAATCCATTTCAGGGTAATGAGGGGGAAGGGGCTTTGCATTTGCTTCAGAGAATGGTCCTCTTTAGTAGAGCTATTACCTTATTATTTCACTAATGTCCTATTAAAAATTTCATTTACTCTGGGATTCTTAGTAGTGCATATTTTTAAAATAATACTTTTCCGTGAATCCAGCTGTTTTAAATTACACAAGAACCATGGCTAGAAAAACCACAATGTACCAATTAAATCACCAAGTTTGCCCACAATTTCCTCTACTCAAAATATAGAACAATCAAAATAAGATCTCATCATGACCCAATTTGGATAAACATCTATGAATTTGCATTGTTTAATACTGGTCATTACAGTATTTTTTTTTAAATATGTACATGCATACATTAACTGAAACAACTTTAACTACAGGTAAAATTAAGTTACAATGAATATCTTTGCAATGAAAATTTCATTACAATTAAGTATTGTTATGGTCTCGACAGTTTCCCCATATGACACAAGCCTATGGAAATCTCAGTACTACGAAGTACATTCAGCAGATACTTTCATTACAACAAAGTGACCTTGAAATGCTTGAATGAATCATCCACATAGCAGTTAGTTCTGTGGTCGCAGCTCAGTCGTGCACAACGATCCCCAAACAGAAACATTTTAATTTTTTTTTTCTTCGGTCTTTCCTCATACCTTTTGCTTACTGCTCGTCAACATTTGAAACACATCCATTGGAATTTATCTCATTGTCACCCTCTTATGGAAATGACAGACACGAAAAAACAATAACAGTTTATATTAGGAAAAAAAAACTTCACATTTTTGCAGCTCTTGATTGCGGCAAAAAGAAAAAAGACGTTGCCAATGAATTCAGAATTTCGCCATCGATACCGTCAACTTTCTTGAAAGACCAATTAAAAAAAGAAGAAAAATCTCTGGTTGCAAATGTATGTGAACTGCTTCATTTGAAGTTGCCAAAAAAGTCTTTTTATGTGGTTCAGTGATGCTCGTTCAAGAAACATTCCTATTAATGCGGCACTCATTCAAGAAAATGTGAGACCTATCCAAACACAAATAAAAGTCCCCAGCCATTATAATTTTATAAGTATTCACATTGGGAATGGATGCAAATATATTTTGCATGAATTCCCTATCATCGACATTGGGTGCATAAACATTTATCAAAATCACTTTACAGTTAAATAAATTGCCCATGACAATCACATATCTCCCTCCAGGATCAGATACTAAATCTGATACCACAAATGAAACTGTTCTATGTATAAGAATTCCCACAGTTTTTTTTTTGTAAAGCTGGAATGGAACATTTGGCCAGTCCAGTCTTTTTGCAGCCGGAACTGATCCTTGCTTAATAAGTGGGTCTCCTGTAAAAATACTATTTTAGCGTTCGTGATTCAGGCCTCTAACATTCCAGCTCACAAAGTTAACTGCCCCATCATGGAGACATTGATTCTGAATTTTTTATGTCATTTTGTAGTCTTAACTGGAAGTGAGACAGCTTTAACCTTAATTTCTAGTTTTCCCATGAGTTATTGCCATGCACCCTATTGTTACATTGGTAGTTATAATTATAAAGATTAAAAGGATAGATTAGATATAACTTGCTCTCTTTCTCCCCTTCTTATCCCCCCACCCCCTTCATTTTGCCCCATATTGACCCATCCAAATTTGAAACCAAAGTTCACTTATTAAATAAACCATTAGTGAAACCTACATGAAGGGTGAATAACTTGCAGAAGTTGAATTAACTGATTCTGTCCTTTTAAAAGCTGTCTCCTACACTTGTTTCCCAAACTCAGCACTTCGGTTTAACAATTGGTCAGCTTAGTGTAATATTCCACATTAAATTTGACCGTTTTTTTTGTTTTAGGACTGCCCTAGCAACAAGCAGATCCTGGTCACCTTAAGTCAAATTCAGAAACTGCTGTCTGGTCATGAAGAATCTTACTTTCAGAAGTTAAGCACTATGAGGAAGAAATTGAACCTGCTGCAAGCCACCATGCACAGACATATCTCCAGAGTTAACGGTGCGTCCCTGAAGAGAGTGAAAAAATAATATTACTCTACAATAAGCAAATATATTGTTTTATTCAGGAAATGCAGGGATAGAAGCTGATACTTGAGTAAATATGCATGTAAACAGAGACGTTACCTCTTCTGTTAAACTGACTAACATTTTAAATAGTTCATATTCTGAAGATTATAAATGATTTTGCTTTATAATATTTTCAAGAACATCACAATCTTTGAAACAGTTGTAGTAAATATTAGAGTATACAGATCTAGACCCGATTTTTGTCTATCAATTTGGCATAGTATTTCCTTGGTTACTGCTGCACCCTCATAGTTATGAAGTCCTAATTTGAGTGAGTCCCTGCCTATGAGGAGTTTGCATGTTCTTGCCACTTACTTGTTTGTTTCCCCTGAAAATTTCAGTTTTCATGCCTGGAGTTAATCCAGTTTAGTTAATGGACAACTCAAAACTAAGGAACTAGGAGAATAGCAAGTCAAACATTTTTAATCGACTAATATAATATGGAACTACCATACTTAACATAAATATATATATATATATATATATATATATATATATATATATATATACAGTATATATATATATATATATATTGCAAATAGCGGAGCCCAAGAGCAGGAGATTTTGGAAGTAGTTAATGACTGTTCATTTAACATAGTATGTTAAAGAACCAACGTAGGGTAAATCTTGTCTAGATTTAGTATTTTGTAATAATCAGGAGAGAATTAAGGGTGTAAAGGTGATTGAACCACTAGGGTCAAGTGACCATATTATAATATAATTCTCAGTGTTTTAGAAGAGTGCAAATGCTAAAACCATTAGACTTTTATAGGGCAAATTTTGAGCAGTTGGAGCAAAGTCTAAGAAGGATAGACTGGGATAACCTGTTAAGTGTGGTGACAATCAAGGTACAGTGGAACAGGTTTCAAAACATTTTACATGTAATGCAGGACAGATACATACCTAAATTTGGAATTAGGGGGACATTTAAAAAACTCTGTAGTGGGTTAATAAAGAGTTATAAAAGAAGCTGTGTGGAAGACAAGCTCAAGCATAGACAGGCAGACACCAACAGTTCCAAACACACACGTTTATTTACAGTATTTATAAGTATCAAAGTCCCGCACACAACCCAGTGTCCTTACACCAATCACCCCAAGTCCAGGCCTCTCAATACTCCAGCCTTTATTCACCGCCTCCACTCCTCTCCTCCGAGCTTCGTCCTCTTCCTCCTGACCGGCTGACGACTGGAGGGAGGCAGCCCCTTTTATTTCCACCCGGACATGCTCCAGGTGCCCCCTGATGAGCTTCCTGCTGCACATTCTGGTGTGGCGGAAGTGCCGCATGAGCACATGGAAGTGCTGACATCCAGGGCTCCTCACTAGTCCGGGCACCCCCTGGCGGTGGCCACGGGCCCCTATAGGGTTAAGCTTCCATGCTCTATTCCAATGACCTCCATACCAACCAGGGCGGCTGCCCTCTTGTGGTCCGGGGGATGCACAGTCCCTCTCCTGGTCCGTCCAGGTGTCACAGCTGGGCACAGCCCACCGCCAACCACCACAGCTGACAAGGAAAAAACAGTTGTATAAGGTGTATAAGACTAACTGCAATGTGAACCGTAGGGTGCATGAGAAAATTAGGGCTACCATTAAGGAGGATATTAGGGAGGCTAAAAGACAGTTAAAGAGGAATATAGCAGATAAGGTGAAAGATGACCTAAAGAGATTCTTCCAATATTTTAGTAGTAAAAGAGGATGTGAAGTGCATTGGGAGTAGTAAAGGGGATAAAAAAATACAGACAGTGAAATAGTGAATGCTCTAAACTGTCATTTTTCTAAGGTCTTCACAAGTGAGGAAGTAAATAACTTCCATGCAATAAATGGGAGGTACTGAGGGATTTAGAAATTGTGGAGGGAGTACTGCTTAGATTAAATAGGCAGAAATCAAAAAAATCTTTGAACCAGATATTTACCCTAAACTTCGTAAGGAGGTTAGTGAGTATAAATATAAACCCTTCATGCTTATTTCCCTGTGCACTAGGGAAAATTTCAAAGGATTCGAAAATGGCAAATATTATCATGTTATATAAAAAGGATGACCAGGCAGATACAAGCCATTATAGGCCAGTACGTTTAATGTGCATTACAGGAAAATTATTGGAAGGAATTATTAAGGATAAGACTGAGCAACACATGGCAAGTACAGGAGTATTTCTGAGTAGTCAGCATGGGTTCAGAAAAGGGAGGTTGTGTTTTAGTAGCTTGCTGGAATTCTTTGAGGATGCAACAATAGGGTATGATTAATGTGGAGCATATGATCTTGCTTATCTTGACTTTCAGAAAGCATTTGATAAGATGCCACATGAGAGTTTGGGCACCAAACTAAAAGAAATGGTAGTTGAAGATGCTGTTTGTAGATAGTTGCAAAATTGGCTCAGACACACGAAGCAGAGGAT
Organism: Polypterus senegalus; assembly: GCF_016835505.1. Classification (NCBI taxonomy): domain Eukaryota; kingdom Metazoa; phylum Chordata; class Cladistia; order Polypteriformes; family Polypteridae; genus Polypterus; species Polypterus senegalus. Next base: position 116,022,766 of record NC_053162.1, read on the forward strand.
TATGGTATGTGGAACCTTATCAGAATTGGCTGATGTTAAGAGTGATGTTTTACAGGGGTCTGTGCTAGGGCATCTGTTATTTTTAATATATATAAATGATATGGATATGAATTTAAGTAACAAGCTAGATAATTTTGCAGATGACACCAAGACTGGTAGATTAGCAGATAATCTAGAATCTGTTGACTTATTACAGAGGGACTTGGACAGTATATAGGCTTGGACAGATTTGTGGCAGATAAAATTGAATGTCAGTAAATATAAAGTATTACAAATAGGAAGTAAAAATGTTAGGTTTAAATACACAATGGGTAGCCTGAAAAATAGAAAGCACATCTTATGAAAAGGATTTAGGAGATTTAGTTGACCCTACACTTTCAACTTTCAGTCAGTGTTCAGATGCCATTAGGAAGGTTAACAAAATGTTAGTCATATAGTTCGATGTGTAGAGTACAAGTCCAATGAGGATATGTTGAAGGATATGCTCTTAGAGGCGCTAGAAAAAGTCTAGAGAAGAATGACTAAACTGATTCCAGGGCTACAGGGGATGAATTATGAAGAAAGATTAAGAGAGCTGAGCCTTTACAGTTTAAGCAAAAGATGATTAAGTGGTGACATGAGTGAAGTGTTTAAAATTATGAAGGGAATTACTACAGTGTATTGAGCCTGTTATTTTTAAATAGGTTAATCAAGATACAGTTGGAAACTTGTTAAGGGTAAATTTTGCACAAACATTAGGAAGTGTTTCTTTACGCAGAGACCTATAGGTACACTGAGTGAGTTGTCAAGTTGTGTGTCAGGCAGTGGGACTTTAGGGACATTCCAAACTAGACTTGATGTTATTTTGGAAGAATTGAGTGGATAAAACTAGCAAACTTTGTTGGGCTGAATGGCCTGTTCTTGTCTAGGTTGTTTTAATGTTGAAATGACTGACTTATTTTCAGACCTTCATGTGTGATATAATGATTTTATCATTGCCGTTTGTCTGCTCCACTCAAGATTGTCCTAGCAAACAGGAATCTGGGGCTAAAGGACTTTAATTTCTATAAATCATTTTTAAAAAGTTTTAAAACAAAACCTTTTACCTAACAGTCTGCTATATTTTGTTGTACTGTATATCATTTTGTGTTGTATTTCTGCCTGTACTACAGTATATTTGTGATTAGTATAAAGCATGCTCAGCTTATCAGTGGAAGTGCATTTTAGTATTTTATGAGAATTAATTAAACTGCATTGAACAAATACATGTGAATCTTGGAGGCAAAATGGTTAGTGCTGCTCTTTAACAGATGCAGCATCCTTGGTTGAAATCCCACCCCTCTGTGGAGTTTGATCAGGTACTCATCTTTATTTCCATATCACAAATGACGCACATGTTTAGGCTAATTGATGATTCTGAAATGGCCCTGTGTGAGTGTGTAAATGAATACAGTAAGTGCTTCAATGGACTAGCACTCCATTAGGAGTTGGTTTTACATTTTTGCTGCTTTGAAAGCCTCCATCATAGGTAGCCGTAAAATTAATTACACTAGTTAGAGAATGTTTGGAATAAACAAAGCTATAAATACTATGAGTTATACACAACTAACTGTAATAAATAAGCATATATGTAGATAGAAAATATACCTGATCCCTGAACTTGACAGACTATACTGAGCTGCATGCTGGGATGAGGCAAAATTGTTATCAGTCATAATGTAACCTGACAGTCCTACTAAACTCTTAGGGCTGGGTGTTTCTCTTGAAAAAGTCCAGAGAACGTTATGTTTGCAGAAAATCCATGGGAGGATTTACTGAAGAGGCAGAGTAAAATATATTCAGCTCATTTGGAAGGAAGGTGTCAATAGTAGTGATTTCACTGGCACTCCATTCCAATTTGTTCTTTTCGTTTTTGTCTGTCTAATGTACTTCACCAGGTACTATGTGGAAGTTTTGTAAATACAACCTCACCTAAATACATTGTAGCAGATATATTTCTTTCATTATGCAAGGCATTTAGTCTGATAATAATGAGACTTTTTGACAGCAACACCTTTATCTTCATTGTCGCTTGTTGTTCACCTGCTGTTGCAAAGTCACTGGTCCCGGTAACTTTGAAGTGGATAAAGCAGGTTTGACAAAGGATGAACTGATATTAAAAATGAACATGACTGACTTAATATACACATTAAGGACATTGAGTATTTCAGATTATATCATCATCATTTTGTCAGTGTTTTCAAAACATTCTATAAGGAGTTTTAATTATACATTGAAACTTCAAAAAGATATAGCACACAGAGGCAACCAGGAATTAAAAGATAATGTCTTCCTTTTTCAAGCGACCTTAGTACAGGTGTTGCATCAATCTAAAAATGAAAAGCAAGATGGAATGATTCCAAGAAATAATCAAACATGATTATATTTTGTAAATGATGTCTTAAAACAACAAATAGGATTCATGTACTTACAGACACCTGTTTCCATATTCTCATTTTCATTTTCGTCCAATGTTTCAGTCATTATTCCATCACTGTCACAGTCATACCCTTCAACTGAGACAAAAAAGCTGGGAATTCAGTTCAATATATTTTGCATAAAATACTATTTGAAAGCATGGATGCATAATAAAACCCATCCTCCTTTAAATTTCAGATTTTGTTCAGGTTTTAATTAAAGTTTAAATTAAGACAAATTGTGTCAGGGTTTTCTTCAGCTTTAATAATGGCAAAACAGCAATATATAAGTGAAATGCCATTTTTCAGAAAAATGACAATAAAACACCAAATACAGGTGCAATTTCAGTTAGTATTTCTGTTTTTTTTTTGATATTTAGTATTATTTGGTGAGGGCGGCACGGTGGCGCAGTGGTAGCGCTGCTGCCTCGCAGTTAGGAGACCCGGGTTCGCTTCCGGGTCCTCCCTGCGTGGAGTTGCATGTTCTCCCCGTGTCTGCGTGGGTTTCCTCCGGGCGCTCCGGTTTCCTCCCACAATCCAAAGACATGCTGGCTAGGTGCATTGGTGATTCTAAATTGGCCCTAGTGTGTGCTTGGTGTGTTTGTGTGTGTCCTGTGGTGGGTTGGCACCCTGCCCAGGATTGGTTCCTGTGTTGTCTGGGATTGGCTCCAGCAGACCCCCGTGACCCTGTATTCGGATTCAGCGGGTTAGAAAATGGATGGATGGATGGATATTATTTGGTGAGGGATGTTTGGCTGTTTTTTTTTTTTTGTTTTTTTTTTTTTTGATATTCCCTGAATATTTGGTGAGCAGTGTTTTGGCTGTTTATTAGTTGTCAGGGCCAATGACGCCAACAAGATTGTACCGGACAAGTTAAATATCTGCAAAGAGCAAACCTCAGAACCACACGAGACAAAAAGATATGCTAGTCCCGAAATACAGGGCTGCTAAACAGGAACAAGATGTTGTCATGCAAACTTCCCTGAAACCTAACAGCCTGGGATGTCATCTCAGGTCATACAGATTGTGATGTTAATGGAAAAATGCAATGTTCCACAGGGACTCTATAGAGGGCAGATGAGCTTGTCCTCTACAAATTGTGAGAAAGAAGGTGTTGGTGAGGCACTGAATGTTGTCAGGAACCTGGAAAACCACTTGGTTAGTGGAGGAAGTGCATACTCACAGATGATCTTAAGTTGGAGAAGTAAGGATGGATATCAAAAAAGCAAACAAAAAAAAAAAACAGCTCCTTTAAGGTCTCCTGAGGAATTAGTGCTGCAGGGACGCCATGGGCTCCTGATAGAAGTCCATGACTCTTATATCTGAAGCATAAGTAGAGGCACTTTTGAATCACAAAGTACAGAGCTCATCTAGAAGTTACCCTGGAAGGGAGTTTAAAGACAATTTTAATAAACTTAGAGACAGTAAGTGAGCTGGGAGGAGTGCTCATTGTCAATAGGTGAAACAAGGGGAAGTGAGAGAGAGAGATTAAGATGGGATGGTGGAGATAGAGTGCTTCATGCTATTAGAAAGATGAAAGTGGGCATGCCCTGTGCTCACTGTCCGGCACCATGGAGCTCAATTGGCATTTGCCATAGAATGCCAGAATTGGCAGGTCCACCACTGGCACCCTGTTCTTTTCACAGATGAGAGCAGGTTCACCATGAGCACATGTGACCAATGTGAAAGGGTCTGGAGAAGCATGACCAGTTTGGCGGTGGGTCACTGAGGTCTGGTAAGGCATATACATGGAGAGATGCACAGACCTGTACAGGCTAGACAATGGCACCTTGGCTGCCATTAGGTATGAGGATGAAATCCTTGGACCCATTGTCAGACCCTATGCTGGTGCAGTGGGTCCTGGTTTCCTCCTAGTGCATGACAATGCCTGGCCTGATGTGGTGAGAGTATGCAAGCAGTTCCTGGAGGATGAAGTAATTGATACCATTGACTGTCCCCCACACTCACCTGACCTAAATCCAATAGAACACCTCTGGGACATTATGTTTCAGTCCATTCGACGCCACCAGGTTGCACCTCACACTGTCCAGGAGCTCAGTGATGCCCTGCTCCAAATCTGGGAGGAGATCCCCTAGGACACCATTCATCGTCTCAATGGTAGCATGCCCCGACATTGTCAGGCATGCATACAAGTACATGGGGGCCATACAAACTACTGAGTATGATTTAGAGTTGCTGCAGTGAAATTTTGGCAAAATGGACTAGCCTGCCACATCATTTTTTCACTTTGATTTCTGTAGTATCTTTGAATACAGCTCTCTGTAGGTTGATAATTTTCATTTCCATCAAACGATGTGGCATCCTTTCATTCCTAACACATTACCCAGTCCATATCGGTATAGATATCCAGTGTGATTTTTGGTAGAGGTGCAGAGGGATTTAAGGTGGGCTAGGATTACACGTTTTTTTGTAGGCTTCAGGAATTCTAGTATTAGATATTTACAGTGCATCCGGAAAGTATTCACAGCGCATCACTTTTTCCACATTTTCTTATGTTACAGCCTTATTCCAAAATGGATTAAATTAATTTTTCCCTCAGAATTCTACACGCAACACCCCATAATGACAATGTGAAAAAAATTACTTGAGGTTTTTGCAAATTTATTAAAAATTTAAAAACTGAGAAATCACATGTACATAAGTATTCACAGCCTTTGCTCAATACTTTGTCGGTGCACCTTTTGCTGCAATTACAGCCTCAAGTCTTTTTGAATATGATGCCACAAGCTTGGCACACCTATCCTTGGCCAGTTTCGCCCATTCCTCTTTGCAGCACCTCTCAAGTTCCATCAGGTTGGATGGGAAGCATCGGTGCACAGCCATTTTAAGATCTCTCCAGAGATGTTCAATCGGATTCAAGTCTGGGCTCTGGCTGGGCCACTCAAGGACATTCACAGAGTTGTCCTGAAGCCACTCCTTTGATATCTTGGCTGTGTGCTTAGGGTCGTTGTCCTGCTGAAAGATGAACCGTCGCCCCAGTCTAAGGTCAAGAGCGCTCTGGAGCAGGTTTTCATCCAGGATGTCTCTGTACATTGCTGCAGTCATCTTTCCCTTTATCCTGACTAGTCTCCCAGTTCCTGCCGCTGAAAAACATCCCCACAGCATAATGCTGCTACCACCATGCTTCACTGTAGGGATGGTATTGGCCTGGTGATGAGTGGTGCCTGGTTTCCTCCAAACATGACGCCTGGCATTCACACCAAAGAGTTCAATCTTTGTCTCATCAGACTAAAGAATTTTGTTTCTCATGATCTGAGAGTCCTTCAGGTGCCTTTTGGCAAACTCCAGGCAGGCTGCCATGTGCCTTTTACTAAGGAGTGGCTTCTGTCTGACCACTCTACCATACAGGCCTGATTGATGGATTGCTGCAGAGATGGTTGTCCTTCTGGAAGGTTCTCATCTCTCCACAGAGGACCTCTGGAGCTCTGACAGAGTGACCATTAGGTTCTTGGTCAACTCACTGACTAAGGCCCTTCTCCCCCAATCGCTCAATTTAGATGGCCGGCCAGGAAGAGGAAGAGTCCTGGTGGTTTTGAACTAGGAAGAGTCCTGGTGGTTTTGAACTTCTTCCACTTGGATGATGGAGGCCACTGTGCTCATTGGGACCTTCAAAGCAGCAGAATTTTTTCTGTAACCTTCCCCAGATTTGTGCCTCGAGACAATCCTGTCTCGGAGGTCCACAGACAATTCCTTTGACTTCATGCTTGGTTTGTGCTCTGACATGAAATGTCAACTGTGGGACCTTATATAGACAGGTGTGTGCCTTTCCAAATCATGTCCAATCAACTGAATTTACCACAGGTGGACTCCAATTAAGCTGCAGAAACATCTCAAGGATGATCAGGGGAAACAGGATGGATCTGAGCTCAATTTTGAGCTTCATGGCAAAGGCTGTGAATACTTATGTACATGTGCTTTCTCAATTTTTTTATTTTTAATAAATTTGCAAAAACTTCAAGTAAACTTTTTTCATGTTGTCATTATGGGGTGTTGTGTGTAGAATTCTGAGGAAAAAAATTAATTTAATCCATTTTGGAATAAGGCTCTAACATAACAAAATGTGGGAAAAGTGATGTGCTGTGAATACTTCCTGGATGCACTGTACCTGTTGCATTCAGGCAAAAAGTCTCCTGGAGGCTGTGCTTTTCAGTAAAACATTAGATAATAAATCTAAATATGGAACAAGGTTATAACATTTCACATCTAAAGGTTATCTCTGTAATAAGGGTTGAGTAATAACTGTTGTAAGCAATTTAGGACAATTCCATTTAATAAAAATGTATTAATTATACCCTTTTTGGCTGAGCAACTACTGGATTCAGGTCTGGTAGACATGGCAAAATCATGTGTCTTTGTTTAAACATATTTTTAATAATAAATCAGATAAACTTTCTGTTCAAAGTCTGACTGTAATTCACAATAGAGTTCTTCTCTATACATTTTGTTTGATAACAAAGACTTAAACCTACCATTAGTTCATCCCACAGCACATTCACACACACCAGTAAATTTTACGTCTTTGGTTTGAGGGAGGAAATCAAGAGTACCTTAAGAGTAATTTACATATGCACGAAGAAAATAAAAATGCTATACTATGATTCTACCAAAGGTCTGGTACAGAAATACAGCAGTGTCATCTGTCAGCAGAGAACCTGTGCCATTCAGATTATCATGGCTACCACAATGGCTTTGTAACCAAGAAATTGGGGTTTAATTTCCGGCCATTAGATTTCTCTTTTTCTTTAACCAAGCATTTCGCTCACTAATTTGTCATGGCCCTGGCACTCTTTCTCTGTTACCAATGAATATGCATAAACCATTTTATAATCTATAATTTTATCTATAACTTGCAGCCTTGAGTTGAGCTGGAGGGCTTGGTGTTGAAGCAAATGGTTTTAACCCACCCACTGCTTACTCAAACCTCAAAATGAATTGTAATCATTAATCATATTTTGTTTTAACACGATAGTTTTTTTTCTCATTTTAAATTTACAAGAAGTTTGGAGACAATACCTTAGTAAAATTAGTAAGAGACCTAGTTTTGAAATAGTGAGTGGTATGAAATACTACATTGCTATCATTTGACAGAGAACAATGTGTATGTGATGAACAATGAACAATATGTAATGTGATGATAAGCATGTTTGTGTTTCAAAAAAGAAATATGGATTTTATTCTCACCAATTGCATTTAACTTTTTGTTTAATTAAGACTTTTCTGTCACAATTCTTGTTTTGGCTTTGAACCACACCAGGGGCCTCATGTATAATGCCATGTGTAGAATTCACAATTAAACATGGCGTATGGACAAAAGTGGAAATCCAGATGCATAAATCTGTGCAAACGTCAAGTTCCACGCACCCTTTACAAATCCCAATGAACATGAAATTTAATGCACATGAATGGGCCTACAGCTCCACCGACTCCTCTCAGAATTTTGCATATTTTAATATGCAAATCAATATAAATATCAACTTCCATTCAGTGTTTGCTTAAAAGACAATGGCAAAAGCACATGAAAAAAGTGAATGCGAAGTCAAGGCAAGGAAAAACATACTATTTGTTGGCTTAAGCAGTGGTATAAACAACAAAATGAAATTCATCAACTAATACAGAGAAGTTCAGAGAGTCGCACAGTGCCTGAAACTAAAACAGAAATGGTCAGATATTAAAATCGCTGTGAAAGGGCGAGTCATAGCCCACAGTCTGAGTGTCATACGGAAACGTATTAGGATATAGAGAAAAGACAAAAATAAGGACACGTTGAAGAAAAAATGTTGAAATGTCGACTTTACTTCTCTTCTTTCACTTCTTTCCAAATCTCGTAGTTTATTTTGTCATTAAAGTAGAACATCATAAACTTCACCTTAAACTTAATGTTTAATTTACTAGAGTTTCTCACATCCCATTGTAACTGAAGTAGAATGTTAAATGCTTCGTATTGTATGTGATCTATGTGTGTGAATCACTACATGCTTCTTAAACTGAATTCCTCATACACCAACAACCGCGCGCAGACACAGATCTCCACAAAGAATATATAACATTCATGATATTACAGCCCTCTAAACAATTTAAAATCTAAGATGTATACTTGGTATCATTTTCATGATGAAATGCATTAAAACATGTATTAAACATGGGGGCACGGTAGTGCAGTGGTAGTGATAAGCTGACACACCATCCAGGGATTGTTCCTGCCTCCCGCAAGTTGCTTGCTGGGATGTGTGCGACCTTAGATTAAATAATTTATTGCAGCAGTACTGTCTGTTTCAAACATACCATCCCCCAATTCCTGTTCTTCCTTTTCTTTTACCACGTAACCAATCACAACACAATAAGCTTGGTAATAAATGCCAAACCACCTGTAAGTTTAGAACCGTTATCATGTCCTTGCGGAGCTGGACGGTGTCTCTGATAATTCTGAGGTGGGAGGCAGGGATTAGGAGCCCCAACGGGCCACCTTAAAACCAGTTCCCCAAAAGAGAGAGATAGTAATAGTTGGGGACTCAATCATTAGGGGATTGAAGCACAGGTGCGCTCCAGAGAGAGAGAGTCTCACACGGTGTGTTTCCTTCCAGGAGCACAGGTGGGAGACCTCCCTGGATGGGTAGATAGGCTCTTTTCCAGAGCGGGGTGGATCTAGTTGTCATTGTTCAGGATGGAACAAATGAAATACATAAGGGTAGTCTGTCCGTTCTGTGATCCAAATTCAAAGAGTTAGGTGCCAAGCTGAGGAGCAGAACTGACAAGAGAGTCATCTCCGAAGTTCTGCCTGTGCCACACTCCAGTCCAGGTAAGACTGAGGAGATTAGAAGGCTTAATGCATGGCTCAAATCTTGGTGCAGGGTAGAAGGGTATAGGTTTATGGGGTATTGGAACTCCTTTTGGAAAAGATTGGACCTGTTCCGCCATGACAGGTTACATCTGGAGGGGCACTAATGTACAGCGCATCACTTTTTCCACATTTTGTTATGTTACAGCCTTATTGCAAAATGGATTAAATTCATTTATTCCCTCATAATTCTACACACAACACCCCATAATAACAACGTGAAAAAATTTACCTAAGGTTTTTGCAAATTTATTAAAAATTAAAAAACTGAGAAATCACATGTACAAAAGTATTCACAGCCTTTGCTCAATACTTTGTCGATGCACCTTTGGCAGCAATTACAGCCTCAAGTCTTTTTGAATATGATGCCACAAGCTTGGCACACCTATCCTTGGCCAGTTTCACAAAGAGTTCAATCTTTGTCTCATCAGACCAGAGGATTTTGGTTCTCATGGTCTCAGAGTCATTCAGGTGCCTTTTGGCAAACTCCAAGTGCTAAGGAGTGGCTTCCGTCTGGCCACTCTACCATACAAGCCTGATTGGTGGATTGCTGCAGAGATAGTTGTCCTTCTGGAAGGTTCTCCTCTCTCCACAGAGGACCTCTGGAGCTCTGACAGAGTGATCATCGAGTTCTTGGTCAACTCACTGACTAAGGCCCTTCTCCCCCGATCGCTCAGTTTAGATGGCCGGCCAGCTCTAGGAAGAGTCCTGATGGTTTCGAACTTCTTCCACTTACGGATGATGGAGACCACTGTGCTCATTGGGACCTTCAAAGCAGCAGAAATTTTTCTGTAACCTTCCCCAGATTTGTGCCTCAAGACAATCCTGTCTCGTCAGTCTACAGATAATTCCTTTGACCATGCTTGGTTTGTGCTCTGACATGAACTGTCAACTGTGGGACCTTATATAGACACAGAATTTACAACAGGTGGACTCCAATTAAGCTGCAGAAACATCTCAAGGATGGTCAGGGGAAACAGGATGCACCTGAGCTCAATTCTGAGCTTCATGGCAAAGGCTGTGAATACTTATGTACATGTGCTTTTTAATTTTTTTTTATTTTTAATAAATTTGCAAAAACCTTAAGTAAACTTTTTTCACGTTGTCATTATGGGGTGTTGTGTGTAGAATTCTGAGGAAAAAAATGAATTTAATCCATTTTGGAATAAGGCTGTAACATAGCAAAATGTGGAAAAAGTGATGCGCTGTGCATACTTTCCGGATGCACTGTATTGGGGAGGCGTATGTGTAGTCGAGGATTGTTTAAATGAGGGAATGGGGGGCAGGCAGTTTAGGACAGGCCATGTTTAGATCTATACATGGAAGAACAAACAATGGTTTAGAAATAAAAATGCATAGCAATGTAAATTCTAAGCAAACATTTAAATATAGAAGGAGTAACATATTAAAAATTGCTTGCCTTAATGCTAGAAGTATCAAAAATAAGGTAAGTGAGTTGGAGTTGTATGTAGCAGAGCATAATTATGATATTATAGCAATAACGGAAACCTGGCTAAATAACAAAGATGGAGATGAGTGTAACATAGAGGGATACACATTTTTTTGGAAGGATAGACAGAACAGAAATGGAGATGGGGTTGATGTTTATGACAAACAGAATGTAAATGTAAGTCCACTTCAGTTAGATGATGAACCCCATCTTAGTGAGGACATGTGGCTTCGCCTGGAAAATATTAGAGAAACAGGTCTTATTTTAAGAGTGTGTTATAGACCACCCAATTCAGACAGTAAGTTCAACACACATCTTTTTAGTAATATCAAAAAGGCAAATTTACGGGGAGATATTATAGTCATGGGGGACTTTAATTATCCAAATATTAACTGGGATAACCTTGCAGATGGAGGAGCACAAGAAAAGGAGTTTTTAGAAGTAATAAGTGACTGTTTTTTAACACAAAGTGTTAAAGCACCAACACGGTTTGAAGCCTGTTTTTGGAACTGCAGGTCTGACATTGTGGTCAGCAACTCAGGAGTGCCGCAGGAGACTGTGCTTTCTCCGTTCCTGGTCATCCTATATACATCGGACTTCCAATACAACTCGGAGTATTGCCACGTGCAAAACTTCACTGATGACACTGCTATCATGGGCTACATCAGGAGAGGGCAGGAGGAGGAGTATAGGAACTTAATCAAGGACTTTGTTAAAAGGTGCGACTCAAACCACCTACAACTGAACACCAGCAAAACCAAGGAGCTGGTGGTGGATTTTAGGAGGCCCAGGCACCTCATGGGCCCTGTGATCATCAGAGGTCAATGTGTGCAGAGGGTGCAGACCTATAAATACCTGGAAGTGCAGCTGGATTACAAATTGGACTGGACTGCCAATACTGATGCTCTGTGCAAGAGATGACGGAGCCGACTATACTTCCTTAGAAGACTGGCGTCCTTCAACATCTGCAATAAGATGCTCTCAGACGGTTGTGGCGAGTGCCCTCTTCTATGCGGTGGTGAGCTGGGGAAGTAGCATAAAGAAGAGGGATGCCTCACGTCTGGACAAACTGGTGAGGAAGACAGGCTCTATTGTAGGCACGGAGCTGGACAGTTTGTCATCCGTGGCAGAGCGGCAGACGCTGAGCAGGCTCCACTGACCAGTATCATCTCCAGACAGAGGAGCAGCTTCAGCGACAGACTGCTGTCACTGTCCTGCTCCACTGACAGACTGAGGAAATTGTTCCTCCCTCACACTATGCGACTCTTTAGTTCCACCCGGGGGGATAAACATTAACATTATACAGTGTTATTGGCTTTTATACCTGCCTTGCACTCTCCACCTTGTACTTTGTAATAATCAAGATAGAATTGAGGGTGTAGAAGCGATTGAATCACTAAGGTCAAGTGACCATAATGTTATACAGTTCTTAGTATTTTGTAAGAGTGCAGATTCAAAGACTAAAATTGTTAACTTGAACTTTGGTAGGGCTAATTTTGAGCAGACAATGTCTGAGTAGGATACACTGGGATAAGCTTTTAAGTGTGGAGACAGTCGAGGAGCAGTGGAACAGGTTTAAAAATGTTTTACATGTAATGCAGGACAGATACATACCTACATTTGGAATTAATAGGAAGAAATTGCAAAGGAAAAAACTTCTTTATAAGGCAAATAAGACTAATGACTGCAAAGTGAATCATAGAGTGTATGAGAACATGCGGGCAACCATTAAGAAAGATATCAGGGAGGCTAAAAGACATTTGGAGAGCAATATAGCAGATTAGGCGAAATAAGACCCTAAGGGATTCTTTCAGTATTTTAGTAGTAAAAGAATAGTCAAGGAGGAGATTAAATGCATCAGAAATAGTAAAGGGGAATTAAAAGATACAGACAATGAAATAGCGGATGCCCTAAACTTACATTTTCCTGAAGTGTGAGCAAGTGAGCAAGTGGATAACCTCCCAGAGGTAAATGCAATTATTAAGGAGGTACTGAAGGATTTGGAAATTGTAGAGGTAGAAGTGCTGCTCAGATTAAATAAACTGAAATCAAACAAATCACCAGGGGCTTCATGTATAACGCTGTGCGTAGAACTCACACTATAATATGGCGTAAGCACAAAAGTGGAAATGTTCGTACGCAAAAAATAATCCAGATGTGCCTGCTGTCTCGCCCCAACTCCTCCCAGTATTACGCTTCTTTGAATATGCAAATCAATATAATAACCCTTAAGCTCAGCCTTCTGTGAATAGACAATGGCAAAGGCACAGTGGAAAATAGAAGAATTTCAGCAAATACCAAATGGGGGCAAAGGAAAAACATACTATTTGTGGATTTAAACAGTGGAATTGTTATATATTGTTGAAATAAATGGACCATGCAATGTAGTCAGTTCTTCTTTAACTTTATTCACACTTCCTTCCTCCAGTCTTCCTTTCTTCTTCCACCCCTTTCCTCACAGCGACCTCTACCTCCTGACTGATTACATCAATATCCCACATATACCCCCTTTTGAAGAAAAAAACAAAAAAACAAAAACAAAAAAAAAGAACAATCATTAATAATATTAAAACATTATAAGAGAAAACTGTAATCTCTTATCTTCAACATTATACTAACCAACCAATTAAACTATCCCATTCCTTTATTACTGTTAAGGTAACACGTGTAGCTTCCAAATGCTGTAAATCTTTATCTGACATAGTCCTTTGTCCACACCGGAGCCTGTCGCACTCTACTTCTCCGTATATTTGAAAAAGACTGCCCAGGTGTACCAGTAGAAATAGCAGCCGACTGATTTGGACGGGTTGGAACGTATAAATCCTCTGGTTGTGTGTCTGAAGTCAGACTGGATTGTACAGCTGTAGCTGGAGCGAGGTGAACTGCATTCCAGATCTTGCCATCTGACAACAGGTATGTGGCCGGGCCTTTCTGAGCAATTATCTGGTAAGGGCGACTGAATTTGAAGTGATCCTTTTGGACTATGCCTGGCTTCCTAATACGCACAAAACTCCCACAAGTGAAAGAAGGTGATTTTGCTCTGCGACGCATATCTGTATATTTTTTCATTTGTTCTTGTTTCTGTTGTACATGCTGCGCCACAGTAGTATGTTGCTTCAAAGGCAAAGTTGGAAGCAGGTCTCTAATGTTTAATTTAGTTATCATTGGGCGACCATGTAAGAGCTCAGCAGGTGACTTTTGTGTTACTGCATGTGCAGTAGCACGATATGTCTGTAAAAATTCAGTGACAAATGACTTCCAAGGCTTTCCTTCAATATTTGCTGTTTGCAAACAGTCTTTTAATACCCTGTTAAAACGAACTATCTCACCATTTGCTTGTGAATAGTAAACAGAACTGCGAGTGTGTATGATGTCCCTATCACTAAGAAATGCTTCAGAAGACGTAAACTGAGATCCATTGTCAGTAACAATTTTCAGTGGATTTCCTTCCCTACTGAAAATAGTGCACAAAAAATGTATAATGGTTTCCGAAGTCACAGCAGATGCAAAAGCAACCTCTGACCACTTACTGAAGTAGTCAATAAGTGTAATGGCATAGCGATAGCCATATGGTGCAGTTTGAAATGGCCCCACAATATCAATGGCAAGTTTGTTCCAAGCTGAATTTGGGATAGGCATTGGTTGTAATGGAGCTGTATTTGTGTTAACGGTTTTATCATGCTGTATGCAAGTTGTACATAATTTGATAGCATCTTCCACTTGGGAGTCCATGCCAGGCCACCAATATAAATCCCTGAGTCTCTGTTTCGTTCGTACAATCCCTTGATGGGTAGAATGTGCCAGCTGAATCATCTTAGACTGTAATTCTGATGGGACAATGACCCGATGAGTGCCACGAATAATAAGTTCATTTTGTACCGCCAACTCTGTCTGAATTCTAAAATATGGAATAACATCAGATTCAAGTCTTTTTGAAGTACAAGGCCATCCTTTAGTAATATAAGTCTTGACCTTTTGTAGAATAGGGCACGATGCACAAGCACTTTGAAACTGCTCTGCAGTCACTGCAGCAAAGTCAACAGACACCAGTGCAACAAATTCCAAGTCAGGGTCTTGTTCTGATACTGTCTCAGACAGTGGCCAGCGTGATAAACAGTCAGCAGTGATATTTTCATGACCAGGTTTATACTCAATAGTGTAGTTGAATGACATAAGTCGCGCTGACCACCTTGCAATTCTCATGCCTGCTCGTCCAAGCCCCTTGCTAGTAAGTAGTGTGGTTAATTGACAGTGGTCAGTGCGTAAGGTAAAATGACATCCCCACAAGTAGGTACGCCATTTCTCTGTGGCCCACACGCAAGCAAGAGCCTCTTTTTCAATAGTAGAGTGCTGTCTTTCACATTCTGACAATGTACGAGATGCAAAGGCAACAGTTTTCTCAAATCCACCATGATTCTGCGTAAGAACAGCACCAATACCATAATCCGAAGCATCAGTAGTTACAATTGCAGGCAATGAAGGGTCAAAAATTGCAAGCACTGGACTGGTAGCAATAAGTTTCTTAATACAATCATAGCTTTCTTGTGCCACATTTGTCCAAGAAAATTCTCCAGAATTCCTAATCAGTTCACGAAGGGGTTCTACCACAGTGGCATAGTTTGGAATGAACTTAGAATACCAAGCAGTCAATCCAAGAAATGAGCGTAAAGAAGATATATCATGAGGTGGTGGAGCTTCAGTTACTGCTCTTATGTGTTCAACATTGGGCTGAAGGCCAGCAGAAGAAATTCTATGGCCTAAAAATGTCAGTTCAGTTTTTCTGAATTGACATTTCTCCATATTAAGCTGCAGCCCACTGTCATGCAGACAATGAAGTACTGCTTGTAACCTGTGTTCATGAACAGATGGTGAGTCCCCATATACTATAATGTCATCTAAGTAACACTGCACCCCATCCTGCCCTGCTAGTATCAAGGACATCATTCTCTGAAATGCACTTGGAGCTGATGCCAGACCATAAAGTACTCTTTTAAAACGAAAATTATGTGTTATAAATGCAGTAATATCTCTGCTATCCTCATGTAAAGGTACTTGATGGTAAGCATTTTGAAGATCAATGGTGGAGAACATTTTAGCTCCTCGAAGCTGTGTGAACATTTCTTCAATGTGTGGTAAAGGGTGGCTATCTATCACCACAGCTTTGTTTGGCTCACGAAGGTCTACACATAGTCGTATTGCACCTGATTTTTTTTTAATTACTACTAATGGTGACACCCAAGGAGACGAATCAGTTTTCTCTATAATGTCTTCCTGTTCAAGTCTCTTTAGTTCTTTAGAGACAGCCTCACGGACAGAAAATGATAGACGACGAAGTTTCTGTTGAACAGGTATTACCTCATGTCGTAGTTTAACCTTATGTATAAATCTATCAGTCACACCTAATGTATGAGTATTCTTAATATTCATTACTGTCATCTTGTATACAGGGTCATTGGGCATTTTCTTGGATGCAATTTTTCCATTTCTAATTTCTAAGTTAAGTGCCATAAAAAGGTCCATGCCTAACAAAGCTGCTCCCAGTGGCACAACGCAAAATGTAGCTTGTGTATGGTTTGTATCCCTTGTAATGAAAAGAGTAATACATCCCAGTACTGGAATTGGTTTCTGCATATAAGTCTTTAGTTGCACTTTTGACTGAACAAGTGGTATGTTACTAAAATGTTGACGATAGAATACTTCTGGTAGAATTGAAACTGCTGAGCCAGAGTCCACAAGTAAGTTTGCTTGAACTGTTTGAGTGCAGGCAGCTTGAAGGGACACTGTGCACCAGAGACCCTTCCTTCGTTGTGCAATTGTAGTGTCATCAATGCTAAGAACAGTAAGGTCAGGCACAGTAACTTCTTGCACAGCATAAGTGGATGTGGCACCACGACATACTTTAGCAAAATGACCAAATTTACCGCAATGTCTGCATCTTACTGCTTTTGCTGGACAATTGGGGTTATTAGCCAGGTGCATTCAAGATCCACAGCGATAACATGTTTTCTGTTGCACCGCAATTGAAGCCTGAGCTGTTGCTGCTGTTTGTTTTGCAGATGCACGCGCATTAAAAACAGGTTCCTGCCTCGCTCGTCCCGTACCTTGTGAATTTGTGTGTACAGCATTAACAGACGATTCATTATTAGTAACCATAGCCTTAGCTTCAGCCACTGCACATTCAATTTGCCCAGCAATATCAATCGCTTTTTGTAATGTAAGGTCCGTCTCTAGCAATAATCGTTCTCGAATGCGAGGCATATTTGTTTTCTCTATGATTTGATCTCCAAGCATGTCATCCGCTAGCACGGCGAAATCACAATTAGCAATGAGCTCGTGCAGTGGGGCAACATATTGCAAAGTAGATTCACCAGGCTTCTGCGCTCTTTGGCGAAATTTACTTCTTTCAGTCACAACGTTCACTTTTGGAATAAAAAAATCTTTTAGTGCAGCAAAGCAGCGCCGAATGTATCATCAGCAATAGCAAGAGTATAGAAAATACGCTGAGCTTCAGTCCCTAGGCAATGAATCAATAGGGCACGTTTACGTTTATCAGATAGTGGCGTGTCAGTAAGAGCTAGCACATAGTTCTCAAACATCCTTAGCCAAGAATTAAACGGTATTGCAGGCTCACCCGGAGTTTCGAGAAACACAGGAGGGGTCGAGAGTCCAAAAGTTGCCATCCTCGTTGCCAATATGTTATATATTGTTGAAATAAATGGACCATGCAATGTAGTCAGTTCTTCTTTAACTTTATTCACACTTCCTTCCTCCACGCTTCCTTTCTTCTTCCACCCCTTTCCTCACAGCGACCTCTACCTCCTGACTGATCACATCAATATCCCACAGGAATAAACAACAAAAGGAAGTTGATTGAGTGACATAGAGTGTCTGAGAAGTCATAGTGCCAAAATAAAGAAGAAGTTGTCACATAAGAAAGTCGCTGTGAGGCGAGTCGTAGCCCACCGTCTGAATGTCATATGAAAGCTTATTAGGATACTGAGGGAAAAAAAAGGCACACTGTGGGGAAAAAAGCATGTAATGTCTTAAAATCGTTTAATTTGCTAGTTTCTCAAATCCCATCATAACTAAAGTAGCACGTTAAATGCTTTGTTTTGTATTTGATCTTCTATGTGGTCTATGTGTGTGAATCACTACGTGCTTCCGGGCTTTATCTTCCTCCGACAGGACACAGAATCCATTAAATTCGTAATATTACAGCTCTCTTATAATAATAATAATTAAAATACTGAGATGTATACGTGATATCATTTTTATGATAATAGGAGATAAAGCATATTATTAAACATGGGAACACGGTGGCACAGTGATTGTTCAAGTCTCACGCAAGATGCTTGCTGCGCCATGCGCGACCTACGATGAAATAATTTATTCCAGCAGTACTGTCACTTTCAAACGTACTAACCCCTAATTCTTGTTCTTACATTTCTTTCTCCAAATACCCAATTGCCACACAATCAGCTCTGTAATAGACGTTAAGCCATCTGTAAGTTTAGAATGCAGATTCTTCAAAACTTTTAAGGAACATTGAAATATCTTTGTAGTACGTGTTTAATTATTCTATCCATCTATCCTTCCAGTGTTGCGCCAGCACCAGCAAGAATACAGTGTGAGGCAGGAAAAATCTGTAAACGGAGCGCCAGCCCCTCGCTAGAGCTGTGACACCGTGTCCTCACATGTGTAATTATTAACAATATAGATTATTTAAATGAAGTTAAAGTTTTATCTGTATAATATAATAAACATATTTTGATGCATTTCATCTTAAAAATGATATGGTCATTATAATGTAAATATGTGCTTTATAAACTGGCTCAGGTTGTGCAATATTATAACTGTACTGCAAGTTTACAGTGAGCTAATTGTAGTTATAAGTACAAACAGTTCTACAAGGAGCACTTGATGGACTGATTGAGTGTGTTTATAGTTCTTGGGATGAAACTGTTTCTGAACTGTGAGGTCTGTACAGGAAATGCTTTGAAGCGTTTGCCGTATGAGAGCAGTTCAATAGACAGTATGGCTGAGGCAGCGTGTGCTTAATGATGTGTACCAATAATTCTCTTTCCGATCAGCTGCTGTAGATCTGTGATTCCCCACTCAGATATAGTGATACTGCGGTGGGCTGGCACCTACTGTACCTTGCGCCCTGTGTTGGCTGGGATTGGCTCCAGCAGACCCCCGTGACCCTGTAGTTAGGATATAGCGGGTTGGATAATGGATGGATATACTGATATAAATACTCCGAGTGGTGCAGTGAGAGTAATATGGAAAAAGATGATCTGCTGTAGCAACCCCTAACAGAAGCAGCTGAAAGAAGAAGAAGGGGCAGTGAGAGTAACAATGCTAAAGCAGCTATGGTATTTAGAATACTTTGGCGATTCCCTGGACCATTATATTTTTACAGGTTAATTACAATCAGATGCTTTAAACTAATAAACAATATGCAGTTAGTTTCAGTGTATATGATAAAGCCAAGTTTATGTTTTATACATAACGATTTGAGCGTGGGAACATTTGTACGCAACATTTTTGAGCGTATGCACCGTTTATACACGAAGCTCCAGGACCAGATAATATTTATCCTTGAGTTCTCAAGGAGGCTAGTGAGTACATATACAAACCCTTGACACATATTTTTAGGAAGTCATTGTACACTGGAGAGATTCTGAAGGACTGGAAAATGGCAAATATCATCCCATTATATAAAAAAGGTGACATGGCAGATCCAAGCAACTATAGGCCAGTAAGCTTAACATGCATCACTGGAAAATTAATAGAAGGAATTATTAAGGATAAGATTGAGCAACACCTGGCAAGTTCAGGAGTTATTCTGAATAGTCAGCATGGGTTCAGAAGAGGGAGGTCATGTTTTATTAACATGCTGGAATTGATATTACTTATCTGGACTTTCAGAAAGCATTTGATAAGGTGCCACAAATTAAAAGAAGTGATGTTTTTAGATGGGTGCAGAATTGGCTCAGACACAGGAAGCAGAGGGTGATGGTGCGAGGAACCTCATCAGAATTGGCTGATGTTGAGTGGTGTTCCACAGGGGTCAGTGCTAGGGCTGCTGCTATTTTTAATATATATAAATGATTTAGATAGGAATATAAGTAACAAGCTGGTTAAGTTTGCAGATGATACCAAGATAGGTGGATTAGTAGATAATTTGGAATCCATTATATCATTACAGATGGACTTGGATAGCATACAGGCTTGGGCAGATTTGTGGCTGATGAAATTTAATGTCAGTAAATGTAAAGTATTACACATAAAAAGTAAAAATTTTAGGTTTGAATACACAATGTGCGGTCGGAAAATCGAGAGTATACCTTATGAGAAGGACTTAGGAGTTATAGTGGACTCTAAACTATTGACTTCCCGACAGTGTTCAGAAGCCATTAAGAAGGCTAACAGAATGTTAGGATATATAACACGATGTGTGGAGTACAAGGAGGTTATGCTCAACCTTTATAATGCACTGGTGAGGCCTCATCTTGAGTACTGTGTGCAGTTTTGGTCTCCAGGCTACAAAAAGGACATAGCAGCACTAGAAAAGGTCCAGAGAAGAACGACTAGGCTGATTCCATGGCTACAGGGGTTGAATTATGAGGAAAGATTAAAAGAGCTGAGCCTTTACAGTTTAAGCAAAAGAAGATTAAGAGGTGACATGATTGAAGTATTTAAAATTATGAAGGAAATTAGTACAGTGGATCAAGACTGTTATTTTAAAATGAGTTCATCAAGAACACGGGGACACAGTTGGAAACTTGTTAAGGGTAAATTTTGCAGAAACATTAGGAAGTTTTTCTTTACACAAAGAATGATAGATACTTGGAATAAGCTACCAGGTAGTGTGGTAGACAGTAAGACATTAGGGACTTTCAAAATTCAACTTGATGTTTTTTGGAAGAAAGAAGTGGTTAGGGCTGGTGAGCTTTGTTGGGCTGAATGGCCAGTTCTCATTTAAAAGTGTTCTAATGTTCTAAAAACTCTGATTCTTCAAAATTTTTAAGGAATATTGAAAAATCTTTGTAATACATGTTTAATTATTCTATCCATCAAGGGTTGTGCCAGTCCCAAAAATCACACAGAGCAAAGCAGGACCAATCCCTGGACAGTGCTCCAGCTCATCGCTACCACTATGCCATTATGCCCATACGTGTTTAATTATTAACAGTATAAATTATTTAAATGAAGTTAAAATGTATCTAAATAATTTAAAACTACTTTTTAGCTTTTCACCATTCAATTTCCTTACTCACCTTGTATATATATACTGTGAAATGACACACCTTGACACAACAGAAAGGTTTGGGGCAGCCACCCCATATACTTGAAAGTTTCACTGGAAAAAGGGCAAAATTGAATAATGGGTCTTTACAGACATAAGTCCAAAAAAGAATTGAGGTAACAGGGGGAATATGGGGGTTTTAAAGCCGGACAGGGCTTAATGTGTGATTAAACATCTATATGTAACACCACACTAAACCAGGAAGTCCAAAAAAAACAGCATCCATCAATCCAGCAGAGCAGAGAAACAGATAGTCATGACAGGTAGTATACGTAGATAACAGATGGGACACTTGAAAAATGAGTTAACATTTAACAAACACATAAATATTTGGTTTCATACCTTAATCCATTATACAAATATACCAGGACAACACCGGGCACTTTGGCTAATACTATATAAATATATAAACAAAAAATTTTATACCTGACCCCTGTCACATCATGGATATATTCTCCACCGTGTTGTATGTATTTTTAGACATCTTTTTCATTTCAGGAAGATAAAGTTCTTTTAAATTGTCATATGAACATGTATTCCTTGTTTGGATTTTGTGTTAGTGTTTTTTCATGGGTGCTTTATTGCAATGACACTTTGTTCTCCAATCTATTGATCCTGCTCTTTAACACTAGAATCAGTTTAATACTTTTGAATTTCCCACGTTCTTTTCTTTTCCTTCCTTTTCTTATTTTCATGGTTAAAGTTAAGTAGTTATTTATTATTTTACTCCATCTATGGCAATCCTACATGTTCAAACAACCAATTGTAAACCCCTAAAGAAAACATTAAAATCAGCATGTGTATTTATTTTACTATTATTTTTTAAGTCCACATATTTTCCAAACCAAAGTATTCCTTAATCAGAACATTATGGTTACTGTCATAACTTAAGCACTACACTAAAAGACACAATTAGGACCTGCAGCCCTTCAGCGCTAAGCCTACTTCACCCACCTTAGGTCTGAACCATCTTACTATTAATACTTTATATTATTTTACTTTCAGAAAAAGCTGTTGAACGCGTAAATTCCTAAATACTTCAATGGATTGATAAACTGTTTCAGCTACCATACTAACTGAAAATGTGAATTCATGTTACGGGGCTGCTGTTCTGTAGCTCTTTTCATCTCTGTTTCATTTTCTCTTGCCCTCTCTCTCTCTCTCTGTTTTTCTTTGTCCCCTTCTTGATTTTTCCATTTGGCTCCACAGCTCTATTAAGAATATGTCAAGGCAAAATCCTTGAGGAAAAAAAAAAATCAAACTTTCAGTAAATTTCCACTGGTTATTTCAGAACTCAAAATTGAAGTGTTCCTTTGGTACTTTGTCAAACTTGATTAACATCAGATTCTTTCTTAATTCGTCACAATAAATTTAGAAACAATGATGAGGATGAGAGGCATAAGTAGAATTGATTTAGTGGTGTACAAAAGTTTACATGCATTATGCAGCTGTAGAAAAGAATACAGGTAAGCACAAAAGTGTGAACAAGGCTTTAGGGAGCAGTATTTCTTGTTTACCACTCCAAACAACCTTTAAAACCCTGCAAAATTTTTGTTAGTGAGTTTCATGTTTTGAAATTGCGAAATTGCCTGCAAACTAATTTTTGTGTCAGTTTCATGAAACTGCATGACAGCCAAAACTTACTTGTTCCACTTTTCACTATTAACTATGCCATTGCTCAATAAATACAACTGGGAGCAGGTGACTCATGATAATATTACCACGCCAGTATAAACGTTAGTATTATACACTGCCTGGTTTTCCAAGTTTGTAAGTACAGCTTAAAAACTGTACTGTAAGATATTGTGTGTCCTGAAATTATTTGCTCACTAATCACTATTATGTTCTCACTCACTATTACATTTTTTGCAACAGTTTGTCTTTGGTTTCACAACTTGGAGTTAGTTATTTAGATTTTTGTCTCCCTGATTATGACTTTGGTTTGTTTTCCCAAACTAGGATCCATCTCCTGATTGTAAATGACTAAAAACTGCCACATTGTGTTATCAGTACAAACTGTAAGGCAGTAACGCTAACAAATGTTCAGTATGCTGCTTCAAAGCAGAAAGCGTGAAGATAGAAAATATATAATTTATTACTTTGGTGATCTTAAGCCTCCCAGAACCTTACTTAAACTATACAATTCAGAAAGAATTGATTTTAATTCAGACCCTCATTAAGTCTCAGAGGAAAAACCTAACTCAGAGTAGTCTCTCACTACTGTATTCACAGTCACCAGACACTTTCTTGATGGAGGAGTGCTTTTCAGAAAAGTACAGATATTCTGTTGTCCAATTCATTCTTTTATAGGTAAGTTCAAGTTTTTCATTTTGTGTAGAACTTCTCTAGTAGTAGCAATACTATATGATCCTAATGCCAGTGAATTGTTCAGTGAATTAAAATCTGTTTGCTGCTCTTGCCTGTTTTTTGGTCAAAATGGTGCAGCATCATAAGAGGGTGGTATCTAATGGATTCTGTGTGCCTTGTCTCAAAAGAGTTACAGAATGTGAATACACTTACAACGTGTAATAACTGAATTGGGAATTTTATGTTTCACTCCAAATATTCTGTATGTCATTGTGTCAAACATAAACAAGTGAATATATGCCTCTAGACATTAAAATTTAAGATAACGATTTTTAGTGTTTTATTGATTTATTTTGAGAGTAATTAAATATATATAAGCAATATGAATCCATGCTATCCTGAAATTGGATTTGATGAGTATAGGGAAAGCATGTTTGTGCAGTGGTTAACATTGCAACCTCTCTGCTCAGCTCAAGAATTCTGATGTGAGCACTGCTGATATGAAATTTGCTAATTCTGACTATATCTGTATGGGCTTTAGCTCAGGAACTCTAGTTTTCCTCCCACTTTCAAAAAAATGTATATTTGGAAACTGTATGGTTGAGTGTGCCCTGGAATGTGTCCTGGGGTGGAAGTCTCATGAAGAGTTTGAATATGAGATGAACAGGTTGAAATTTCAGTCACAATATAATTGTCATTATTTGTTTTACAAATGAACATATTGTAAGCACAGTCCTTGGAAAGAGTCTATCATTTCTGTAACTACAAAAAATTCAACATGGTACCAACATTTTGAACCATAAATATTTGCTGTATAAAAAAGGTAAGAAAGGCTATCTGCCTTTCTCGAGGTTTCTTCCATTTATTCCCTACTGGGTTTTTTTTGGGAGTTTTTTCTTGTCTTCTTAGAGAGTCAAGGCTGGGGGGCTGTCAAGAGGCAGGGCCTGTTAAAGCCCATTGCGGCACTCCTTGTGTGATTTTGGGCTACACAAAAATAAATTGTATTGTATTGTATTATACATTAATAAGAATTGCATACAACAGAAAACAAACTGTAAACAGAGAGTAAAAATATATATTGCTTAGAAATACATTTTAGAAAACTTATGTTCCTAGTTTATTTATTATGAATACTTTTTTCAATGTTAACACTTTATTCTAAAATAATCAATTAAGTAAATCAATTCTATTAAGTCTTTGCTGATATTGAACATAACTAATTTAAAAGAAATTTAATTCTATTTTTTATTTAACTATTTACTGCTAAAAATTACATTTGTACTGTTTTTAATGTGTTTACCTGCAGAGACCTGTCCTGACCCTGAGATCCCAGCCAACAGTAGGAAACTAGGAAATATCTTCACTGTGGGTCATGAGGTACATTTTGCGTGTGATCCTGGATTTGAGCTGATCGGGTCAGAAACTAGAATTTGTGAGAAGTCTGCCTACTGGAGTGGCCAACAGCCTTACTGTCAAAGTAAGTCTAATAGTTTACAACTTTAGATGAAATTATTTGAAAATTATTTGATGCCTAATTATAATAGGAAAAATAAAAGTGAATGTGGCATGTCGATATACATCAGTCTTAAAACATGATTGTGAATAGATGATAAGAGAGGAGAAAATGGAATGTAACAGTAACATGTAAGAAGCAGTTTTGCCTTGGATCATTAATTGAAAGAAACAGCTTAGGAATTACCTGCTAATTGTCTGTGAATATGCTGTAAATAGTTTCAGTCTTTTTAAATTAATGATTAATCTTTTACATATTAATACAATTAGACAAGTAGAACTTTATTTGTCCCATGTGGGAAATTCAGTTTTTTTTGCTGGTGACACTCCATCAGATACTATTGTTAGATAATGATGAAAGGTACAAACCTAACTAAATTTTACATACTATATGTAAATGCTATATCAAGTTAAGTAAACATTAAAATGGATAGATCAGTAGTCACACCCAAGTCTGCAAGTTCTTCACACAAACTGCATGCAAGCACATTATTAACAGCCTGATCTTGGACTCGGGCCAGCCTTATTCTCCTAATAGGTGGTAGCCTACTGGAAATAAGCTGAATCTTTAGAGTAGTAGCAACAAGTCTGTGGTCAGAATTCTCAAACTGGGCTCTTCTGTAGACCCTGCAGTTCTGTAGGAGCCTCCAGCATCTGCCCAGGAGGATGTGATTGATCTTCTTCACCGCACCACAAGTACTGGAGTACCAAGTCCAACAATGCCGCTCAGGGCAGTGAAACCAGGATCCAGTGATCCAGTTTCTGTGCCATTTATTCTGGTATGCTGTTTCTTTGAAAACACACCAGAAAGGGGTTTCTATAAGAGTGCAGTTAAAGATGTAATGTTAAAATGAAACATGCCAAACAAGCCTGGAGGTGGGGCTCAATGAGTGCCTGGTGCCCGGGTGTGCACCCATGGGGCTTGGCCAGGCACAGCCCAAAGAGGCAACGTGGGTCCCCCTTCCCATGGGCTCACCACCTATGGGAGGGGCCAAGGAGGTCGGGTGCAGTGTGAGTTGGGTGGTGGCCGAAGGCAGGGACCTTGGCGGTCTGATCCTCGGCTACAGAAACCGTCTCTTGGGACGTGGAATGTCACCTCTCTGAAAGGGAAGGAGCCTGAGCTAGGTCGAGAGGTTCCGGCTAGATATAGTGGGGCTCACTTCGACATACAGCTTGGACTCTAGAACCAATCTCCTTGAGAGGGACTGGACTCTCTACCACTCTGGAGTTGCCATCAGTGAGAGGCGCCGAGCATGTGTGAGCATACCTATTGCCCCCCGACTTGGAGCCTGTTCATTGGGGTTTACCCCGGTGGACAAGAGGGTAGCCTCCCTCCGCCTTCGGGTGGGGGGACGGGTCCTAACTGTTGTTTGTGCATATGCACCAAACAGCAGTTTGGAGTACCTACCTTTTTTGGAGTCCCTGGAGGGGGTGCTGGAGGGCATACCTTCTGGGGACTCCCTCGTACTGCTGGGATACTTCATTGCTCATGTGGGCAATGACAGTGAGACCTGGAACAGCGTGATTGGGAGGAATTGTCCCCCCAATCTGAATCCGAGCAGTGTTTTGATATAGGACTTTTGTGCTCATCACAGATTGTCCGTAACGAACACCATGTTCAAGCATAGGGGTGTTCATATGTGCACTTTGCAACAGGAGACCCTAGGCCTCAATTCGAGGATCGACTTTGTGGTTGTGTCGTCGGACCTGCGGCCACATGTCTTGAACACTAGGGTGAAGAGAGGGGCGGAGCTGTCAACTGATCACCACCTGGTGGTGAGTAGGCTTCGATGGTGGGGGAGGATGCAGGTCAGGCCTGGTAGGCCCAAACGTGTTGTGAGGGTCTGCTGGGGACGTCTGGCAGAGTCCCCTGTCAGAAGTAGCTTCAACTTCCACCTCCGGCAGAACTTCGACCACATCCCGAGGGAGGTGGGGGACATTGAGTCTGAATGGGCCATCTTCCATGCCTCTATTGTTGAGGCGGCTGACCGGAGCTGTAGCTGTAAGGTGGTCAGTGCCTGTCGTGGCGGCAATCCCTGAACCTGTTGGTGGACACCGGCACTGAGGGATGCCGTCCAGCTGAAGAAGGAGTCCTACAGGACCCTTTTGTCCTGTGGGACTCTGGAGGCAGCTGATAGGTACCGGCAGGCCAAGCAGAATGCGGCTTCGGTGGTTCCTGAGGCAAAAACGCGGGCGTGGGAGGAGTTTGGGGAGGCCATGAAGAACAACGTTCGGACAGCTTTGAGGACATTCTGGTCCACCATCTGGCATCTCAGGATAGGGAAGCAGTGCATTGTTAACACTGTGTATGGTGGGGATGGTGCGCTGCCTGCCTAGACTCAGGATGTTGTGGGTTGGTGGGGGGAGTACTTCAAAGACCTCCTCAATTCCACCAATGAGGAAACAGAGCCTGGGGACTCGGAGGTGGGCTCCCCCATCTCTGGAACTGAGGTCACCAAGGTGGTCAAAAAACTCCTTGATGGCCGGGCCCTGGGGGTGGATGAGATACGGCTTTGGTTCCTCAAGGCTTTGGATGTTGTAGGACTGTCCTGGTTGACACACCTCTGCAACATCGCATGGAAATCTGGGACAGTGCCTCTGGATTGGCAGACCGGGATGGTGGTCCCCCTCTTTAAGAAGGGGTCCGGAGGGTGTATTCCAACTACAGAGGGATCACACTCCTCAGCCTCCCTGGAAAAGTGTATTCGGGGGTCCTGGAGAGGAGGGTCTGTCAGATAGTTGAACCTTGGATTCAGGAGGAACAGTGTGGTTTTCATCCTGGTCGTGGAACAGTGGACCAACTCTAAACCTTTAGCAGTGTCCTAGAGGGTGCATGGGAGTATGCCCAACCAGTTTACATGTGTTTTGTGGACTTGGAAAAGGTGTTTGACCATGTTCTTCGGGGAATCCTGTTGGGGGTGATCTGGGAGTATGAGGTACCGGACCCCCTGATAAGGGCTGCTTGGTCCCTGTACAACCAGTGTCAGAGCTTAGTCCGCATTGCTGGCGGTAAGTCGAACCCGTTTCCAGTGACAGTTGGACTCTGCCAGGGCTGCCCTTTGTCACCGATTCTGTTCATAACTTTTATGGACAGAATTTCTAGGCGCAGCCAGGGTGTTGAGGGGGTCCGGTTTGCTGGACTCAGGATTGGGTCACTGCTTTTTGCAGATGATGTTGTCCTGTTTGCTTCATCAGGCCATGATCTTCAGCTCTCTCTGGATCGGTTCACAGCTGAGTGTGAAGCGGCTGGGATGGGAATCAGCACCTCCAAATCCGAGACCATTGTCATCAGCTGGAAAAGGGTGGAGTGCCCTCTCAGGGTTGGGAGCGAGATCCTGTCCCAAGTGGAGGAGTTCAAGTATCTCGTGGTCTTGTTCACGAGTGAGAGAAGAATGGAGAGTGAGATCGACAGAAGGATTGGTGCGGCGTCCGCAGTGATGCGGGCTCTGCATTGGTCTGTTATGGTGAAAAAGGAGCTGAGCAAAGGCAAAGCTCTCAATTTACCAGTCGATCTACGTTCCTACCCTCACCTATGGTCATGAGCAATGGGTAGTGACCGAAAGAACGAGATCGCGAATACAAGCGGCTGAAATGAGTTTCCTCCGCAGGGTGTCTGGGCTTTCCCTTAAAGATAGGGTGAGAACCTCAGTCATCCGGGAGGGGCTCAGAGTGGAGCCGCTAATCCTCCGCATCGAGAGGAGTCAAATGAGGTGGCTCGGGCATCTGATCAGGATGTCTCCTGGACGCCTCCCTGGTGAGGTGTTCCAGGCATGTCTAAAAGGGAAGAGACCCCGGGGAAGACCCAGGACACGCTGGAGGGACTATGTCTCCTGGCTGGATTCTCCCGGAAGAAGTGGCCGGGGAGAGGGAAGTCTGGGCATCTCTGCTCAAGCTGCTGCCCTGCGACCCGATCTCGGATAAGCAAAAGAGGATGAATGGATGGATGGATACCAAACAAGGTTTTTTTTGGTCTGTTATAGATTGTTATGGAGTAGTCACTTTAAAACTCGATTGAAAGACTGAGCTAGTAAACTGGCTTTTTCAAAAAATGTTAGCTGGTGTTCTTTTCAGATAACTGGTATTTATAATAAACTGAAAAAGCAGAATCTTGCTAATATGTTTTAACTACAGAAATTCCAATTTGCCTTTTTTGTGTATACGTGTTTTTCAGAGATAGAAGGATGTTCTAGTAAACCTTGCTTAAATGGTGGAACCTGTGTGGAAGATGACAATCATTTTCTGTGCATTTGTTCCAGAGCCTGGTCTGGAAAATACTGTCAGAATCCTACTAACTCCCGTAAGTACAATACTGAAATTTAGACCTCTTGGTCATAAAATTACTGTTTGTTCAAAAGCTGAACGTGAAAAAGGATACAATTTGAATTAGAGTATTGTTCTAAAGTTCAGTGTACTCTACGCTGCAGGAAAAAGAGTTTTACACTCTATTTATCAGTTTAGTTAAATTCAGGAAGCACTTTATTGATACATTTGTGCACATGGAGAGTAGTAGCACAAAAATGGCTCTGCTGAAGCAATGAAAAACAAACTTTTATTCCATAAGAAAAGTTGAATATGCAGTTTATGTATTCTCGAACTATAAAGCTACAATTATCATTATTGACGGTTTTTCCTTAAATGAACAAACCATATTTTAAACATGTCCTGAACTGAACCTTACTTAAACAGTCTAAATTAAGCATATATAAGCAGTATGAGATGCAACACCTCAAAACCAGCCACCATGACATGGGTTCAAATACAATGTTTATATATACGAAAGGCTTCTTCGTTATAATAAACACCAGTACAGTTCTCTTCTTCTTCTCTTGTCTTGTCTTTCTCCTTCCACTCCTCCAGGTGAGCTTTGTCCATCTTCCACCTGAATGTTACTAACCTGGATAAGGACGAGCAGATACTTTTATCATGGACCAGGGAGTACTTCCTTGCTAGAGTACACAGTAACGATGAGATCCTTGTAGCACCCTTGGTGGCACTCACAGAACCTGACCAGGCTGCCCATGGGACTACAGTTCCCACCATGTATTGTGGGTGTCTGTACAGGTAATGCCAC
Organism: Polypterus senegalus; assembly: GCF_016835505.1. Taxonomy (NCBI): domain Eukaryota; kingdom Metazoa; phylum Chordata; class Cladistia; order Polypteriformes; family Polypteridae; genus Polypterus; species Polypterus senegalus. The sequence goes on from NC_053162.1 coordinate 116,052,709, forward strand.
CCAGTGATGCTGCCACCTAATATGTTGGGAGAGCATGTAGCCCCTGTCTTTCCTTCACACTGGCCTCCCGGCCACATATTGTTCCTCAGTCCAGCCCTCCAGGACACCAGTGTACCTACTTCTACACATACATCTCTTGCCTGTGTCCTAGCCGATGCATTACAGTTCTTGCCTTGTTTCTTGTGCCTCCAAAGGGCTGGCCTTCAGGTAAGGAACCATGCACCATTCTGGCTGGGACGCCTGCCCATGTTAGTGTCCATCACAATTTATTTATTTATTTATTTATTTATTTGTTTATTTATTTATTTATTTATTTTGCTAATATGCACTTTGTAAACCCAATTGATAGAAAAGCACCAGCTAATAATTCAGAATACATTGTACAATAATGGTCAATCAAAATTCTAAATCTCCCAAACTCTCATTTACAAATAAGAATTTAGTAGTTGTATTTCATTAAATCTGACTTTTGTCTAACATCCTAATTTTAAAGATGAAGCACAATTATATTCTGTGATGCACTATATATTATTAATAAGAAGAAGTAAATCTCATTTTTTTCACTTTGTTAAATATATGCCATGCATTCCATTAAGACAAAGAAGATTATAGTATTTTCACGATTCATGCTTACACATGTACATACTTTGAAAAGCACATTAAACTGAATAAATCATTATGGACATTTGTGCATGGAAGAATTAATAGATACATGAGCTAATTGTGCAATTTTACTTATGGATTAAAGCAAGAAGAGACATTTTTTAATAGAAAGGAAACTTTTAGTATGTATTAAATTAAATTAAGAACATTTAAGGTACATCTTAAGTACTTATGTTTGTGCTTTACCGGGATAATTTTATGTATTCAAGGTCTAGTATTTTTTCCTTTTTTATTACATTTTACTTTTACCTGTATTTACCAGATTTTGAATACTTGGTGTTTGTATATGTGACAGTTACTATAATATATAAACATAATTTGAATTAAACTCAGTTGAATAATATCAGCTTTGGAGTGCAACCACAGTAAGATATAGTAAAACAAACTATCATTTTAATTGATAAGGAAGTATGGGTAAATTCTACAGTGATTATTTTTTGATTGATTCTTTCTTTCTACAGTGATTTGTTTTACTCCCTTAAATGGAAAATATATCATCTGTTGTTTTATAAGAAATCACTAAATTCAGAATTTGCATAATATTGTCTATATTAAGCATTGTTTAATTTCATCTTTGAAATATTGTGAATGATTTAGTCAGCATGTAACTCAGGATGCAAATGCTGTCCATCTCAAAGATTAATACCAGCTTCCAAACAGGAGTAATAGAGCAAGGTAATTTGAAACATTACAAACATTTGAACTCATGCAAATAAATAGACTAAAAACCATTGTTTGAATAAAAATCTTAAGTTTTAGAAGATTTATTCTTTTGGATTCCAGTATTCAACTTCAAAAGAAGGTTTTTTTTCAAATGTACTTGCTTTTATTTTTAAGGTGTGAGGGTAAATGTAATATGAAAAATAGTGAAGACCCATTCATCCATTATTTGAATTGCCTTATGCCAAACCAATCCCAGATGGGACTTTTTTGCATTTTAGGGCACATTTACATGCAAATATGCTCACTCAACCAGAGTTGCCAGATAAACTAACAGTTAAATCAATAGAACCTAGAAAAATATGCAAACATGGAGAGAATATGCAAACTCCTTCCAACCAAATGTTTTATGACTTTACTCATGACTCTTTTTGAGCAAGTTGAAATTAACTGAAAAATAAGTATTAAAGAAATTCATACTAATAAGATTGCAGCTAGATTTAGAATTGCAGAAGACTGTAGATTCTCATGAAGCATTTTACACTTCTAGAATAGTTAGCTACATATAAAGGAAGTCAATGAGAAAAAATACAAGTGATTTACAATGTAAAAACAATTTGTAAAAAATAGAAGATAGCAACATTATTGTTAATATAATAGCAGATTATCACATGTTATCATTTTGCCAAATTCCAAGCAACACTTTTTTTCATTTTTGCAGATTTACATTTTAAAGACAGGGAAAAAAACAAACACATGAAACAAAAAGTATGATTGTAATATATACTGACACATTCAGCATTTACCTTGAGTACATTAAGCTAAATTATGAAATAAAAAGTGTTCCTAATCTCTCAAATTCTAAAACAGAAATGCCAAATGGAATTTTGATATCAGTTATTTTGTTGCCTTATAATGAAACTTTTTGGGCAGATTTGGTTTCCTCATATATTGATCAAATGTATCTGCAGATTGGGCTAGTTGGACCAACTCTTCTTTCAGCAGACAACCTCATTGCACATCTGTTCAAGGATCTATTCAGTGTACTTGTGATGTTGGTTTCCAGATGTCTGCAAGAGACAGTAACCTATGCCATGGTAAGACTTGTGTTCTTTGAGCCTCACTGCTATCCTGGTTCAAAGATTGTTTGGTGTTATAGTTTAACTCATAGTGTGGTTTTACCAAAAATGTACTCTAATCTTCTGCCAAGGTATTGGATTATCAGTTTCCTATGCACTGTCTGTGTTGTAGCATATACTACTATATGTACTGCATACATAGCCTTTGCATATATGGTACAATGGATTAGCAGTGGTAAAAAAATCTAATTCCATATTCGTCTATGATTGAGACATTTATAACAATTATAGTGATTTTATAGTAGGCACTGTTCAGTGTTGCCAGATCCATGGTTTTCTTGCCTGATTGGGCTATTTTTTATTGCCATTTGAAAGAAAAATTGGGCTTTCACGGGTTGCAGTTTTTGGGCTAGTTTCTCTAGAACAAAATGGTATTTTGGGCTATTTTTCAATCCCCCTCCACTGCTTTTTTACCATGTTTTTCATTCATCTGGCACTCCTTCCCCTGCTATCTGCACTTGTACAGTATATGTTCTTTACTGTTGTGAAATCTCCAAGAGGGGAATGTTTACTCCAATTCTAACATTCTGAAATATCTCTGAAGGCACACTTCTCCAAACTGAGCTTTGATCATACGTATCTAACCCTCTTGCTTTTACCATTTTACCATCATGTCATTTTATCTACCTAAAGTAATGAGCTTTTTTTTGTGGGTAAATTCATTATTTTAAGTGGCTCTTGGGCTATAATTTTTTTCAGGTCCCTGGCACTGTTTTCACTAAGGTTTTAAGTAACATTGTGCAATGGCTGTGAACCCCTGATAGTATTGTCTTATAATGCCATTTTAAGACTATAGGTAATTCCCATTAATATGGAATCATCATCTGTTCTTCTAATTATAAGATGGAGTACTATATAGATGGTTTTGCTAGAAAACATTGCATTCAGGCAGTTAATTCAAGTAGTGATTAAATTAGTGTCTGATATTGTTGTTTGTTACTGTTCATATCATCCTCATTTCTGCTGTCACTGGAAGTTTTATTTCATTGGTATTTTACTCTTACCTAATACTACATTCTCTATACTGTAACTCTCAAACCTTCCAGAAGCTGATTTTATTGAATTTGGCAGACAACTGTGCTACATTTGTTAAACGACAATTTGCAAAAAATATTGACAATAAGAAATTAATATTAGGTGTAATTTAATATTTCATTTAACAACACGTAAAGACATAAAGTAAAACAGAAAACAAAGAAAATAATGCACATATCCATACATATTATAAAAGTTATCTATTGTTAAGTGCAGTCATAGCTATCAATAAGAACATAATCCTATTCATTTTGGAATTAGAAGAATTGTTTCTACATTTTGAGGGGTATTTAATTGAACAAATGATTTGATATAACCACTAAAATAGAGTATCCATCTCACAAGCTTTGTAACTAATTGAAGATCAACACTGTTTATTCTCTCCAGTTTTTTAATCCCCAAGATTCAGATTTTTGTAACAGCATACCAAAGCAAAGGTGTAAAAGAAAGTCAGACAGACAAAAACTCAGACAGGAGGAAGCTTGTCAGCACACATTTATTTTCTTCACATTAAAAGAGAGCATGTCTGTGATCAGCTGTGTAGCAGGAGGGATGGTCCCCTGACTGAGGCACAAGATCTTATTTATAACCACTTTGTTATCAGAATAGATTTACACAACACATGATATAAAGTTAACATTTTACTGATTGATCCTTTCAGAAGCATGATTTAATATGCAAAATACTTCATTGATTTGCTTATTTGCGGATTAAATGCTGTTGACTCTATGTTCTTTATTCTAAAGGGTTAAAGTCCAGACTGTTTATGTGCAGTGTAAGAATGTTTAGCACTCCACTCTTTCTTATCTGACACAATATAATTTACAAAGATGTTACATTTTAACCACTAGGGGGCTCTGCTCCCTTCTCACTTCGCTCGCCAACCCCCAGGCAGGCGCTACGCGCTAGCCACTTCACAGCTCTACCGCTCAGGTACGGGGAAGCGGATGTACTTTGTACAATTTAAACAGGTTGTTATTTCATGGGAATTGTTACATATGCATAATAGACCTAACTATTTTAAATTACATTAAAGTGAGTAATTAACCATAGTAAGAAATAATAAAACGTAATAAATTGAAAGAAAATTTATGTTTCATGTTGCGTTAGAGGTTCGTTGCATTATACATTTTCGTTCTGTTTGCCTTCGGAATTAACACGCAAATACTTTTTAAACTTTTTAAACTGTAAAACTTCAGTAAAAACAATATTTGGAATTAACTTTTCAGCAAAATCATATTGAATTTTGATTCTGTGTTTGGACTTACATTTTGACAACGCAACATATGCCCGTGAGTGAATATTGTTTCTTTCTCTCTAATAAACAAACTGACTTTTTCAAATGTTTGTTCGTGTGATTTATTAATTGTCATAGTAAGAGCTATTTTAACGGGAAACTGTAAACGTTTTAATACGAGTGGCATATCAAGATCTCTTTTGGTGTCTAATGTTATCTGCGGAAGATGTACTACATTGTCTTTCTTGTCGCCTGTTAAAATTTTATATGTCAGAATTTTTCGACCAATTTTGAATACAACTAATCTTTTCCTATTGCATAGCTCATCACTCATACATAATTTATGCAATAGCATTACAATACATTCTTTTCAACAGTAATTCAGCCGGTGGAAGACTGGACGGTGTTAACGGTTGTAGATATTCTACGGGATATTGTAAGTCGATGTTTTCATCCTCCCCACCATGACTACCAACTGTTTCAGCATAGTCTACGCATTTAACCAATTTGCCGTGTAACCGATCGACAATTTTCATGTTAATTCGCTTTACTTCATCATTTCTCAGTGCTAGGATTGCTCGTGTACTCATTTCTTCTGTTGATAACCCTTCTGGATGAAATTCTTCAATAAGATTTGGACATAATAAGTCTTGTTTTATTGGGTAACTTAAGGCGAGAAAAATTTAAAAATTTAGGTGAGAGAACCGTGGGCGTAGGCCGTTAACTCTAAATGGTTGAGAGGAGGGCAGAACTTGAAAAAATCTCTTGGCAATAGTCTCATCTCATCTCAAGATTTTCTTTTATAACAGAGAGTTGTAATTTACAGAAACATTACATTATAACTTTACAGAGACATTACATTTTAATCCTACAACTTCTTTGCAGGGTATTCAACTGCGCTAAACCATGTAATCACTCCCATTAAGGCAAAAATGCTAAACTTTTCTTCCACAAAGTTTAAAATGTACTCAGTAAAGACTGGTAGAACATGACTGACAATAAATAATCCACCATAAAATGTGTTTCTCTGGAAAGTGGATGCCATAGTGTTTACTTCACTTATATGCTTATTCACCTTTAATAAAGAGAAAGAGAACATTTCCTAACATGACTTTGGTTTTAGAGACATTTTACTTCAAATAATTAAACTCATACCACGATGCAAAACCAATTACAATCTAGGACATAGCTATCCGCTTCAGATCACAGAAAGCTAACAATAGAAAACAACATAACGGTCAGTTGATTTAATCAAGTTTCTGGACAAGTTGTTATTCTTTTAATCACTGGTATACAGAGCAGGCAGAAATGAAGACAGTATACAAACCAGAGTTGAGCCAGTGGAACAGTACCACTTGATAAAGAAAAATGGTTTACTGTAATCATCGAGTTGTATCTGTGTGGAAATCAATAATCGAGCAGACAAGATTAAGATCAAAAGAAACATTAGACAATATTTTTTTGACAAGTAGGTAAAAGATTTGTGCTGAAAAGAAGTCTATACTTGGCATTGTGGCATATGTTTTACTTTGCTAAAGATGATGGTGAATGAAGCTAACTTAGTATGATTTAGCTTTCTGAAACCCCCTGGCTGCCCTGTAACTAGCATGAAATAAGTTATTTACTAGTATACTCCCTCTCATTTCACAGTCTGTACAAAAGATGTCATAATCAAAGGTGAATGCTACTGTTTTGAGGTCATGCCTCAAAATCTTAGGTGAACTTTGGCTTTGATTTGTTAACATTTCAAAAGTAACAGAGAAAAACGGTGCATGGTCATCTAGAACACATTTTCAGTATTCTCCAAAATATGACTAAATAATTTTCAAAATAAAAAAAACATATTAATGCCATTCTGAAATATTGCTTATACAAGCGTTCAATTGGTTACTAAAGTCAGGTTTAAGACAAAACTGATTCAATTTGTCAGTATTGGATTCTTCGTTCAATGCTTTCCTTAATTTCACACCCCCAACAGTAATTTTGACCAACGGCCTTGAAGAGCAAGATTCACATTTTCTATATTCGGTTTTATCCTTATTACTTAATTTGATTAACTTAATTCCTTCTTTAACATTTTTAGTTCAATCCTTCTCAGAAATACATCTTCTTGGTGATATGCTATTTTTGAGAAATCCTGAGATTTTACTGTCCAAGGTTTGTTGTTCAATACCATAGTGTAAGATTCTAGAGTTAAAACTTTTTTGTGACAACATGAAATGTCATAACATTCTTGAAGTTGCTGTAAGTAATAATCAGTCCAAACCAGAACCAGTCTTTATGAACATATATTTTGCACTGTCTTGGTGGCAGGTCATAGACAATCACAATAAATTGGTCAGGCAAACTCGAGAGTTTTACCAATTGACTGTAAGCCTCAATAAATGTTCTCTGCTTTTTGTGCCTTACCAAACATGTTGTTTAAAATGATAAGTAATTTTTTGACGCATTGCTGTAGTTATTTTAAAAGTCCTGAATAGCTTGGTGGTTCCTCTCCAATGCCGAAATTGCACTGGCTTTTGGATGAATAATGACCACTGTATTTGAGAAATCTCTCCAGGGAGGCAAAATAAAGAGAAGGATATTGTTAAGAGTTCAATGGCAGACTTTTTCTTGACAATCAAAGGATTGAACCTACATTTATTCTCATACAGACTCCTCACTCATGCAACTTGCCAATTTCCTGGACCTGTCAGGCTTGGTGCATGAATTGTCTAAAATTAAGTAGCTACACCAAATTGTAGTCTTCCTAAAGAAAAAACAAGCAGAAAGAAACTACACACAATAAAGGCCAAAGAATCCACAAAAAATATTTTGAAGGAAAAAAAGTATATACAAGAAAAAGTGCACCTTGAACCCAAACTATAAGATACCAAAACAATACTGCAAGTAGAAGATATCTATATAACAAAATATTTACAAATACAGGCACAAGCCATTGTTTGGTATACTAAAGAATGAGCTATACCAACCACCGAGTCTAAAGACATGGCAGGAAGAGCCTCTTATAGCCTGGAAACAAATTTTCAGCCAATCCTGCAACACACTACTCCTTTTCACCAGTTGCGACAGATGCAGGTGTCTGCACAGGTGCTCCTCTCAATCCTTGCAAGGCATTTATTAAATAGGGCTAGCAGCCTCGTGAGCGAGCACAAGTGAGAAGTACAAAAGTACGTTACTTTTTTTCTTGGGGATCCCAATCTCTCACAAACGTAAACACTTTGCACCTTTTCTATTGCTAACGGCCGGGACTAAAGAGGCACTCGCCTTTATGATGGGGTACGTCCAGCATCTTCCAGCATGCCTGACCTGGAGTCACATCCGACCCATCACCAGCGTCATGCTGTGTGAAACTGCTTCATGAAGACAAAGTTAAAATGATCGCAAAAGGACACCCCACTCTTTAACAATTTAAACAGGTAAGTGCTTTAACTTTTATTCTGTAACAGTCAGCTTTACCCTATTCTTAGGACTTTTTCTTTTACCTTTAAAGTGGTAATTCCTGGAAGGCGGATTACCATACCCTGTCTACAGCCAGTTCTGGAGGGACTCCCAGATTATCCATCTCTCTTTCCCAAGCTAGGAGTGAGAGATACAGAGGCAAATCTCTGGTCCTCCTAGCACCTGGTGTTTGAGATGTTAACAGGTTTGGTTACCTGTGGCAGACCATTGTCTCATCCAATGAGTGCAGACCAGGACACTTTCACATCATGAAGACCTTTGAGATAGTGGTCCTGGACTGTCATATCACTTTCAGAAATTCACAGATGATTCTACACTTATAGGGTGTATTGACAAAGTTGGAGGCATGAGATAGAGTATAGGAGTTAGGTGGATATCTTTGTTTCTTGATGCAGAAAGAATTGTCTGTAAGTTAACATCAGCAAAACCAAGGAACTGGTTATTAACTTTTGTTGCAACCAAAGCTGCATGTCTTGTTACTATTCAGGGAGTGAAAGTACAGGTGTTTCACTCCTACAAGTACTTAGGGGTCAATGACAGGTTGGAAAGGTCTCATAACAGAGGAATTATACTGTATAAAAGAGGAATTAAATAAGAAATATAGAACAGACTCCTTTTCCTTAGAAGACTGTGTTCATTTAATGTAAGTAGTGACATATGTCACATTTTGAACAACTCTGTGATGGCTTGTGCAATTTTCTATGTTGTGGTGTCCTGGGCTGGTAACATCATTTCAAGAGAGGCCCACTAAATCAACAAGTTAGTTAAAAGTGCAGGTTTAGTTATGAGATGCACTCTTGACCCCCTGAAGGTAGTAGCAAAAAAGAGAATTAAATAAAGTATTAGTTCCATTTTGAACAATACTGCACATCCCCTCTTGGACACACTAACTCTAAGTCTATCTCTCTGTCGTAACCCTGCTTAACCTTTCACTAGAACCTCTAAGTTAACACCCCCCCAACCTGAACCACTGAAACCAAAAAAATGAAAGAATCTTTTCTAAATTAATATTGAAAGAGTCTATTACACTTATTACATCTCAAAACCTATAACACAATGTTAAAAGATGAAATGCAAAAAATAAGTAATAAAGAAAATAATACTCTTATTCATCAATAAGGACACATATTTCCTCTCTCTTTTCAAGATTATCTTTTTTCTTTTTAGGATTTTCATTGGGTTTTTGTCGTTTTTTACTTTAAAATATTTAGAACTGTTTACTTCTTACTTACCTTTCATTTAGACCACCCAAGATGTTTCCTGTAGAGGTGTAATACTTCTTTTGACAGATATTTTCTTTTTAGGTCTAATAATCCTTAATATGTATTATTAAAATGAAAATTTCTTTGTATAAGTAATATTTTCCTACTTCTAATTCTATTTATACTTCCATTTGTCCTACACTTAATAATATTTAAACACACTGTTATGATTAAATAGTTAATTATTTTGAAATTAAGAGTTTAAAAGTTAAACTTTTTTAGCAGCACTTTATATTAGATAGATAGATACTTTATTTATCCCAAGGGGAAATTCACATACTCCAGCAGCAGTAACAATAACAATATTAAATTAAAGAGTGATAACAATGCAAGTATAACAGACAGACAATAACTTTGTATAATGTTAACGTTTACACTCCCCCAAAGGGTGAAACTGAAGAGTTGCATAGTGTGGGGGACAAACAATCTCCTCAGTCTCTCAGTGGAGGAGGACAGTGACAGCAGTCTGTTGCTGAAGCTGCTCCTCTGTCTGGAGATGATCCTGTTCAGTGGATGCAGTGGATTCTCCATGATTGACAGGAGCCAGCTCAGCGCCCGTTGCTCTGCCACGGATGTCAAACTGTCCAACTCCATGCCTACAATAAAGCCTGCCTTCCTCACCAGTTTGTCCAGGCATGAGGCATCCTTCTTCTTTATGCTGCCTCCCCACCACACCACCGCATAGAAGAGGGTGCTCGCCACAACTGTCTGATAGAACATCTGCAGCATCTTATTGCAGATGTTGAAAGACGCCAGCCTTCTAAGGAAGTATAGTCGGCTCTGTCCTTTCTTACACAGAGCATCAGTATTGGCAGTCCAGTCCAATTTATCATCCAGCTGTACTCACAGGTATTTATAGGTCTGCACCCTCTGCACACAGTCACCTGTGATGATCATGGGGTCCATGAGGGGCCTGGGCCTCCTAAAATCCACCACCAGCTCCTTGGTTTTGCTGGTGTTCAGTTGTAGGTGGTTTGAGTCACACCATTTAACAAAGTCTTTGGTTAGTTTCCTATACTCCTCCTCCTGCCCACTCCTGATGCAGGCCATGATAGCAGTATCGTCTGAAAACTTTTGCATGTGGCAGGACTCTGCGTTGTATTGGAAGTGCGATATATATAGGCTGAACAGGACCGGAGAAAGTACAGTCCCCTGTGGCACTCCTGTGTTGCTGACTACCATGTCAGTCCTGCAGTTCCCGAGACGCACATACTGAGGTCTGTCTTTAAGATAGTCCACGATCCATGCTACCAGGTATGAATCTACTCCCATCTCTGTCAACTTGTCATCTAAGGAGCAGAGGTTGGATGGTGTTGAAGGCTCTAGGGAAGTCCAGAAACATAATTCTTACAGCACTACTGCCTCTGTCCAAGTGGGAGAGGGATCAGTGTAGCATATAGATGATGGCATCCTCCGCTCCCACCTTCTCCTGGTATGTGAACTGCAGAGGGTCGAGGGCGTGGTGGACCTGTGGCCTCAGGTGGTGAAGCAGCAGCCTCTCCATGGTCTTCTACACATGTGAAGTCAGAGCGACAGGCCGGAAATCGTTCAGCTCACTAGGACGTGATGCCTTTGTGACTGAGGTGATGCAAGAAGGTTTGGTTTGAGTGATTTTAACTGTCATTATAACCTTCATGTTCAGCTCATTGCTTAATTTTTACATTTTCCAACACAGTAGCTAATCATGACATGCTAGTTTTATTATTATTTAATTTATTTTATTGCTTAAGACTGTTCAATCCATTTTGGGCTTGGTTTGGCTCTTAAACTGATCTTTCACTAGTGGGCCAAGGTGGTCTGTGTTCTTGATGCCCTGCTCAAGCACAAAATATCAAATCAATACATTATATTTAATATACACTGTCGTGCATTGGTTAGCATTGAATTTCATACAATAGGTATACATAGTAAATGTCTTCCTTGACAACTATTAAAAGTATGTCATTATAAAAGTCTCACTTAATAATAAACTCATAGACAATGCTCAAATGAATTATTGTCCAATGCATAGAGAACAGTGAATTTCTGATTTGCATGTGCCTATTAACATGCAACATGTTGCCACTCTTCGGCACCATTATTAATGAAAAGAACTACCTTACCTTGAAACTTCTGTCTCCCTTACCTCAAAAATCTCAGAACACAGTTTACAACACAGTCTACCTTTTTGGAGACATATTAGGTAATGCAGTTATTTGAAAGGCAATGTGCAATAGATAGTGATAGGCTCGTAAAAGACAGACAGATAAGAAAGACACTATATAATTGAAAGATTGATGGAAAGATGCTATATAATAAACAGTGATAGGTTTTATGTAAAAGGCTGACATTAATTGATAAATAATAATTTAGGATATTTTTATTTGCACAAAGTCATTAAAGTTTTTGCCACCATACACATTTCAAATCAGTTTTTCCAGAAAATAACTTAGTCATTTTTGTGAAAATTTTTATTGTGAAATTATGTTTACATTGGCATGTGGAGAACACATTAACCAGTTATAGCACTTACTAATGAGGACTATTTAATGGCCCAATCAAATTAAAATGCAAATTTCACAAACTACTGATGCTTTAATTTTCTGCAACTCTTTTATATATGTGTCACAATTTTAAGACTACCTTTGTGAAATCAAACGCAACATTGATCATATTTTATTTGTCATACCAATGACAAAAACCCAACAAGCAATTGGCTTCCAAAACCCAACAAACAACACAAATTTAATATTTTGTGTTTCATTATCAGGAATTAAGTATACTATTTCAGCAGTCCTGCTAAATGTGTGTGTCAATGAGATTATGCATAGCCAATGTAGAAATACAGCTAAATACATAAAATTTTGGAATGAGCATATGAAGCAAAACCTTCCCCCCTCCCCCTCCCCCTCCCCCTCACCATTGATGACTTGCCACAGTTACAAAGGTCACAAGTTTGTTTGAAACCTGGTTTAATTATTACTTTCTAAAACTGTGTTGGCACTTCCTTATACACCAGTTTACTTCCTATATGCCAAAGACTTTCAGGTTAGTCTATCTGGTGACTCTAAATTAGCCCTTTTGTGTGACTCCAAGTGTGGCACCACTTCCAAGGTTGGTCCCTGCCCTGAGCACAGTACAGCACTTTGTCTCTCGGCAAGAACAGATTTTTCTGGATGTCAGGGGAAAATCAGAGATGAAGAAATGAAAAGATTTTTTCTTTTCTTGCAAGTTGTTTGCAAGTAGCCAAAAGTGTCTTGTCTGTCAGCCAGTGAGTCAATTAAGGATATGTGGCTTTACATACAGTATATGAAAGATGTGCATCACTGTCACCATGTACGAAAAACAAATACCACTCACAATTAATGTACAGGTTAATGAAATCCAGTTAACCTAGTGCAAGAAAAAGATTTAATCAAACACATACCAGAAGATGCTATAATTACCTGTTTAAGTTACCAGTTACTATGATTCATTTTTATTGCTTGCCTCATAACCAGTTCATAGTTAAAAAATCAACATAAACTAGAGCAAACTTACCTAAGTAACATTTTTATCACTAAAAACAACAGTTGATCATTTGTCTTCAGGAATACTTGTTAAAACAAATTCTGTGTTTAAATATTAACAGAATGCTTAGCTACAGATGCAAGCAACACACAGCAACACAGAGAAAAGAACAGACATAAACAAATTATTTTTACATATTTATGGGCTATAGATACTTTTCAAATATATTGCCATTTCTGAACTCTAAATAGCTGTAGATGTAGCATTTAACACTTCTTTTTAATAAATATAGTTGCATAAAATTGGCATCACTGTAATTTTGACAACCATTTTCATTTGACTCTATTCATAAAAAATAACTTAAGTTTTTTAGTCCTTTTATTAAAAACACACAGGTAGAGTTGTAGTGCTGCTGCCTCACAGCAAGGAGACCAGGGTTCAAATCCTGTTTTCCCTGTGTGGAGTTTGCATGATCTTCCTGTGTTAGAGGGATTAAGGATGCTAAATTGGTAAATTGGCAAATTGTGTGTCTATGTGTCTTCAGCCTGTGATGGGCTAGCTCCTTGTTAAGGGATTGTTCCTGGCTTGTATCCAATGCTTGCTAGGATAGGCTTCAGCTTCTGTGTGACCCTGTAGTTCTGCGTAGCACATTTTCTAACCCCCTATCTTCCAGCACTGTTAGTGGTCTACAGTCCAAAGCAATCCGTTTTGCGAGAGAATTTGTAAGTTTGACCGATGTTGACTTACTAATTTTGGTCCTGAAGCCAGTCATTTCATCAGTTTTGGGCTGCCGACACCTTTTGTTGGTACTCAAACTCATACTGCTAGTGCTAACAGAATACACAGTTTCTGTGTTCGCTGTAACATGTTTTGCATTTAGATGGTACCGTAAGGTTGAAGTGCCTCGGTGTTATGCAAACTCCTTTTTGCACAGTTTGCACAAAACCACGCTTTTATCAAGGCTTCCGTCGGGTAGTCTTTTGAAATGAAATTTTCCTCCAATCAGTCCTAGCAACACGCTTTCTTCTGACTCTTACATTTTTGTAGCTCTGATGTGTGCATCAATGTAATCGGTGTACCAGGAAATCATGCATTGAGAGAAGTTCCCGTTTGCTTGGAATGCAAAGTGTGATTAAATGTGTTATTTTTTAACGCGTTATGGAGCACATGCATCGAAGCTTCTCAGCTGTGCTTGTGCTAAGAAAAGGAAACATTTTTAAAATAACGTAACATGATTGTCAATGTAACCTTTTGAAAGTGGTGCCTGGAGGATTCAGAATGTGGAGAAACTCTAGAGACAGCGTGTGTATTAACTTGTGGATTTTTCTGTGAGTATTTGGTAGCAGCGTGACAAAGTTGCTTCCGTAAGACCGCGTTAGCCGCGGAGCTCAGCTCAAAGCGAAATGAGGTGAATGGGAGGGGAGAGGATGATGTCACTGCCCCACCCGCCTCAACTGTCAATCCCCCACAAACACAGTCTCGGAATTTGCATAAGCACAGCCCTTCACCAGCAATTTTAACTTAGTTACAAAGTGATCAAAACTCTCGTTTATACCCTGCGTCCTCTCATTAAACTTGTATCCCGCATTAGTCGTGGGCATGACAAACGCCAGTGGCAGCCTGTCTATGAACTTAATTTAAACTTGCGGTTTACAACGTGCTTTGTTTCCGAAGTAGCTGCAGTCATGAATATGCTTGTATGTGTCACTCGCTTGCGTCATTGTTTCGCTGCCTTCTCAATTGTATAATGCATGTTTTCTTCAGCGCTTTTTTGAGCTCTTCCGTGTTTTCTACGTACTGCGCTCACAGTCAGTTCACGTAATTACGTGGGAGGCGTGATGATGTCACACGAAACTCCGCCCCCCACGGCCATTGAGCTGAACTCCATTACAGTATATGGAAAAAAATAGGTTCCAGTTATGAAAATTACGCGTAGAATTTCGAAATGAAACCTGCCCAACGTTTGTTAGTAAGCTGTAAGGAATGAGCCTGCCAAATTTCAGCGTTCCACCCAGACGGGAAGTTGGAGAATTAGTGATGAGTGAGTCAGTGAGTGAGTGAGTGAGGGCTTTGCCTTTTATTAGTATATATATATATATATATATATATATATATATATATATATATATATATATATATATATATATATATATATATATATATATATATATATATATATATATATACTAGCCATGTGCCCCCAAATACGTTCCAGGGCTCCCTGTTTAAACTCGGCTGCCAGTCGTGAACTGGGCCCTTCGTTGCACAGCATTATGATTTTTTATAAGGGAAACAAAATTACAAAAGAAAACCCTTGGATATTGATTCGATAGGAGCGGCCTACTCGAATCACTGTCCGAATCGTAATTATGTGGTGGTGTAGGAACATTTCTGCTTCTGTCCATTCACAGTCCATCTCGTTTTCACGATGCTGTTGTTTCCTCTCACGATCTCTTCTCAACCTTTCTCCAATCTCACAGGTTGCTTTGTGGCAATCCAAAGAGTAAGGCAATATACACGGAGCAATGATTATAAAAGGGGGACACATAGGTATCCAGGCTCTTTAAAGCATAAATAGGGATCACTTCACTGACATGTGAGTAAGCCATGGTACAACTGTGAGATGCGCAGCACTCGCCGACTACAACGTAACAATAATAATTTCTGGAACATGCTGTTACGTTGTCATTCATTTTACCCACTGTCTTTCATTTATTCATATGTTACGTAGGCATGTACTTTATCTTCGGCAATCTCATTTTCTAACCAGGCCTCAGGAGCTAACCAGCGTAACACTGTCCACCACCCCTTTCGTTATTCCGGCACATTGTTGACATCCGTGAGTAACAACGACATACTAAACTGGAAGGTGGTCTACGCATGCATGGAATTCACGGACAAACAAAGATCAAGATATAAATGAAGATCTCTTTAGTTAATTTAAATCACAACAATTTGTTTAGTTTGAATGTCTGTGTTTTGAGGTGTGATTTGGCTGTCTCTCTACTGCCATCCAGTGCTTCTTCTTCTAATTCATTCGCGAACAAAGATCAAGATCCAAATGAAGATTATATATAGATATATATATATACATATTGTGGAACGAACCCCGGACACAGACAGGTAGACATGTTTAAAAGCACCACCACACATTTATTTTACAAGTACTATATACAACAATAAGTGCACACAACCCACAACTCTCCCAGAGTCCAGGCCTCTCTATCCAATGCCCCCTTTCTCCTGACCGCCTCCACTATTCTCCTCCTGAGCTCTGTCCTCCTACACCCGACTCCAGCCATCAAATGGAGGGAGGCAGCCCCTTTTATAGTCACCCGGATGTGCTCCAGGTGCATCCCAAAAATCTTCCGCTGGCACTCCCCAGTGTGGCAGAAATGCCGGCTGCACACCCGGAAGCACTCCAGGTGTCCCCAATCCTCTTCACCCCAGCACTTTCAGGTGTGGCGGAAGTGCTGAGGTCCAGGGCTCCAAAGGCATTGGTCCCCATAGCCACAAGGGCAGTCACCCCCACGTGGTCTGGGGGAGGCATAAGCCCTCCTCCGTTCCTCCTGCAAACAGTATGCGACCCATGTTTCGCCGTTATTTGGGCTCATCAGGCGTACACACTCCACTGATAGTAAACTATGTAACATTCTATGACTGCTTCTCTCAACTGAGAGGCCCCATGGCGGATGTTTGCAGACTGGCAGATCAACCACATGCGTTACCTGGTAGGTAAGCACCCATATAATCAGATCAGGACTCAGAGTACGAATGCTATGAATGTAATTACTCCGATCTCCAGGCTGTCAAATAAACTAACTACACGCAGTGGTACAGTATAAAGAGGCTTCACCTCTGACATCCGAGGTTCGATCCCCGCGAGGGATGTAGTGGAGTGTGTACGCCTGATGAGCCCAAATAATGTTGAAACACGTGCCATGTACTCTTTGCATTATTTGACAGTAAACTATGTAACATTCTATGATCTGCTTCTCGCAACTGAGAGGGCCCGTGGCCGATGTTTGCAAACTGGAAGACCAACCAGATACGTTACCTGGTAGGTAACCACCCATACAATCAGATCAGGAGTCAGACTACTAATGCTATGAATATATATATATATATATATATATATATATATATATATATATATATAAGAATACACAGAAGACATCAAAGGTTTGAGGCAGCCATCTGTATAATATGCCCTAGCGGCAAATGGGTAATTTTTGTTGAGTAGTGTTCGGTACAAAGTCCAAAACAGAATTGATTCATAAGTGCAAAGATGTCAGCTTTAAAGGCCAAGATCGGGAGTAATGTTATCATGGGCGCTGGAACCCGGGGGGATTTCTAGTGAATGGTCTGCAGAGGATTGACTGAGAAAGTCAGTGCACCTCGCCACCCCCGGTCTGGTGTGGAATTATCACTATTGAAGCCCATAACCTGCCTCCCATTCACACGTGTGTGTCAAGGCCCGCCCCCCTTAGCCTAAGCCCATCAGGTTGGGCGGACCTGACCGAGATGTTGTGAATTCCAGAAAGTGCATCGGTGCTGGCATGAAGAGAGCCCTTATGATGAATGAGCTAAAACTTATGGCTGTAAGTCAAGAAACCACCTGATAACCCATGGATTCGACTCTTTGTGTAGGGCCATCCACTGTAGGGGTGCATGATCCGTAACAAGAGTAAATTCACATCCTAAGAGGTAGTACCTCAGTTATGTAATCACCCATTTGATAGCAAGAGCCTTCCATTCCATTGCCGCATACCTGGTTTCTCGATCCAGCAGTTTCCAGCTCAGGAACATGACAGGGTGTTAAATAACATCGATGCTTTGGCTCAACACGGCTCTCAGGCCTGTGTCCGAAGTGTCCATCTGGAGAATGAAAGGTCGAGAGAAGTTAGGTGCTTTCGGTACTGGTGCTGACATAAGGGCCTGTTTCAAGTCACTAAATTCAGTGTCTGTCTTATCAGTCCATACCACATTGTTTGGAGCCCTCTTCTTTGTTAAATCCTTCAAGGGCGCTGCTCTCTCAGAAAACTGAGGTTCAAACTGGCAGTAATACCCAGCTAAACCAAGAAATGCTTGGATCTGCCACTTGTTTCGCTGACAGGGCCATTTCAATATGGTGTCTACCTTCGAACACTGTGCCTTCACAATACCCCAACCCACCATGTAGCCTAAATATTTAGCTTCTTTCAACCATTAAAAAACATTTTTTTGGATTGATTTGAAACCCGGCTTCACCCAGTGCCTGCAATACTGCTCGGAGCTGCTGTACATGTTCCTTCCATGTACTAGAATACATGACTACATCATACAGGTAGGCAGCACTGTACAAGTTATGAGGGTGGAGCACTTTATCCACCAAACGCTGGAAAGTTGCAGGTGCCCTAGGTAACTCGAAAGGAGGTACACAATATTGCCAGTGTCCACTAGGGGTGCTAAATGCGGTTTTGTCCTTAGCGGAGTCCATTAAAAGAACCTGCCACTGCCCCTTTGTCATGTCAAGCATGGTCAAATATTTTTCCTGTCCTAGCCTCTCGAGGAGATTGTCCACTCATGGCTTTGGATAAGCATCGGACTGGGAAATTTGATTAAGCCAGCAGAAGTCATTGCAAAACCACCAACTTCCATCAGGCTTACTAATCAAGACTATTGGACTGGACCAGGGACTATGACTTTCCTGTATTATTCCTAGTTCCAGCATGCACTTGATTTCATGCTCCCCTTCTGCTCTTTTTGCCTTGAGAAGACAATTGGGGTGCTCTCAGTCTATAACCCCAGGTTCTGTCACAATATTGTGTGCAATCAGAGAGGTCCTTCCATGTTTTTCACTCACTACCTCAGTGACAGACAGGATAACTGCTTTGAGCTCCCGTCTCTGTCTGGAATTTAACTCTGCACCAATGTTAAGGGTGTTTTTATGAGCAAAGAATGAGCAGGACTGAAGGCTTCCACGGCTTCAGTAAATTTACATGATATATCTGCTCTCTCAGTTAAAAATTAGGTTGTTTTACCAAATAGTTGACTAGCCAATGGGCTAGTAATTTAGAATGTGAGGTAGGAACTAGGACCTTGACACGATCTCCCAGGTGGAATTCTCGAAGAGACATACCACGATCATAATATCGAGCCTGTGCTTTTTGCACCTTTGCACCAAATTTTCAGTATGAGCTGAATTTTTCCAAATCTATCACATAATTGCACCATATTTTCCAATATATTTGTAGAGGGAAGAGCCTCACCTTCCCACCCTTCTTTCAAAATATCCAATATGCCCCGGAGATGTCATCCATATAATAATTCAAAAGATGAGAACCCCGTACAGTCTTATGGGACTTACCGATAAGCAAAAAGGATGAAAGGGACGAAGTTGATCCCAGTTGCTGCTGTCTCCGCTGACAACCTTGCAAAGCATTTGTTTGAGAGTCTAATATAACTTCTCAACTAGACCATCGCTTTGAGGGTGATACACTGCAGTCTTCAAGTACTTTATTTTAAGTAACTTGGCTATTTCATTGAACATCTCTGAGATAAAAGGCATCCCCTGGTCCATGAGAACTTTCTTAGGGATGCAGCATCACACAAAGACCCCTACCAATTCCCGTGCGATAGTTTTAGATGTGACTGAGCACAATGGAACAGCTTCAGGATATCGGGTAGCATAATCCACAAGAACTAATATATATTTATGTCATTGGGCTGAGGGGTCTAGGGGTCCTACTAAATCAGAGGTGTCCAACACGTCATTCCAAGTAGCTCGCCAAAGAGTTGATGAATCCTACATAAATTTGAAAGCTTGATTAGTCAAATTAGGGGTGGGCGATCTTTCCAAAAAATCTTATCATGATCCTTTTAACACAAAATCACAATCCACAATCTGAATTGCAATCTATCTTTTCAATGTAGCATAGACTTAAGAGAATTTCTGGACTCAAACTCATCAAGACCTAAGTAACACTTTATTTTAAATATCAAACAAAGTTGAATTCAATTTGTTCTCTCGTTTGCTAGTTAAGTGGGGGTAAGGAACATGCCCCAAGGCTGCAGCGTGAGTGAGGAGGGCCTCACCCCCTCCCCTCTGCCCGCTGCATTTCATTTGCATTCACACTAATAAATCGGTACTGCAAGCGAACTTTGATACATTGCAAAATGAGAGAAGTCACAAATTCAAGCGGAATGTTCAAGCAAATTATAGAAAAAAAATCTGATCTAAATCTGTTAAGTAGTTCTTTTCGTGAAAAGCAGACATACATACATACAGACAGAGAGACATTAGATTTTATACATTATTTATTAGTAAACCTTCAAAATAATGTGGAGTTAAAGACTCAACAGCATTCTCAGTATTTCTGGACCTTAGCAGCGCCAGATAACTATAAGAATCTTCACCAAGCAGCTCTGAAAATGTCTGCTTTGGTTGGGTCTACATACCTCTGTGAGTCTGTCTTTTCTGACATGAATGTCATGAAATCAAAGTTCAGAACAAGACTGACAGATGAACATTTAAATGACCCCATAAGAGTGAACCTAAGTGGCTACATACACCATACACCTCTCTTGTTGACTCCATTCATGAAAACATGAGACCTCTGTACTATATCGATCCCAATTCTTTTAAAGGGGACATCAATCAGTGGAAGGGGAACAAGAGTAGCTCAGTCCCTCCTAGGAATTTGCCACCATTAACACTCTGGACAAGATGTGCAAAAACAGAGAACCTCCTCATTAATTCCCAGCCAATAAAATTGGAGCTTAATACGCTCTAAAGTCTTCTTGTTGCCCAAATGGCCTCCTAGGAGGAGGGCATGTGCCAATTCACAAATCTTCCAACAGCTGCCTCATGCTCCATTACCCGATACAATAAGACATTTTCTAACACAAAGTGAGGACCCTGTGGCATAGACTGATGAGTGCGTTGGCCATTGACTAGTATGACTGCATTTTTTGAAAATTTCAGAGAGTTGTTGCTCCCCTGCTCCCTTTTGAAAGGAGCCGGTGTTTCTCTAAAATGGAATTTTAACTCACAGAGAGGGTCCGGTTTGACTTCAAGGGTAGGGGTTTCCTCCTGTTCCGCCGAGGAACTGGTTGATGACGTTTCTGCCAGCAATGGACCAGAAACTGCCCCTTCCCCCTTGTGCTCTTCTGTATCTCTCTCCACCGGCTCATTACATGGCGTTGAGACAGTTTGAGATGGATCATTCCCATGTATAATTAGTCCCAAATTGTTCTTGGGAGTAGAAAGTATTAAACAGCAGTTTATTTTAGACCAGTCCCATCCAAGTATTACCAGAAAAGGCAAATTTTTTTAGCAATCCTCCATGACTGATGAAACAGGTGGTGGTTTTATACTCCTGGGTTTGTCTGTGTATACAGATTATACTGGTCTTAACTTTCACCCACTGTCGCAGTAGTACATATCGGCAATCGACAATGGAAATGTTGCTGCCAGAATCAAAGAGGGCTTCTGCTTTAAACCCATTTATAACCACCACTCCTATATGCAATATTGTCAGGGGGATTGTAAGTGCATACAACGCATCTTTCTCTCTCCACCTGCATTCCACCTTTTTCCTGAGTAGGTTGCGCGCCCACAGATCCTGGGTCTTCGGAACAGGCTCCGGCTTGTAAGGGAGGGGCAGATATTTTGGGACATAATCCTTCTGGCATCTGCTGAAAGGCCATTCTGCTCTCCCAGATTGCGAGGCCATCCTAGATGATTCAATGAGCTCTATGAGCTCATTCATCTTTTTGAATTCTTCCCAGACCAGCTTGGTTAAATATTCCGGTAAACTATTCATTAATATGAAACAGGCCACCTGCTCCACAATTTGTAGGGTGTCGTATTTAAAATGGCCTTAGCCATAGCCCTACCTTCATCCAAAGTGCAAAGCCTGCTTTTGGGTTGACTGCTCTGGGTCAAATAGCCAGTTTTTTTATCCTCATAACCTGCTAGTCTGAGGATGCCTCACATTTAGCTAAGGCTTTGACCATAGTGGGGGGGACAGTTCTCTTCTCCAAGAGAGCATAATATATGATATTTATATATCATCCTCTTTAATAAAACCCCTATGTGCGTCCAGGTGTCCGTGTGTGTGTGTGTGTGTGTCTTCTGGTGAAGTGTGCCACACGGCACATGTTCAGTCTCTTCCTGTGCATTCCTTGTGCATAGAGAGAGACACACACACACACAGGCGCACGCGAGACAGTATCACACACACACACAGGCGCGCACGAGACAGACAGACACACACACAGGTGTGCGCGAGACAGACACACACACACACAGGCACGCACGAGACAGACACACACACGCACAAAGGCGCGCAAGAGACACACACACACACAGAGGCAAGAGAGAGAGAGAGACACACACACACACAGATACAGAGGCATGCGTGCCTGTGTGTGTGTGTGTCTCTCTCTCGCGCGCGATGGTATAATTAACACATTTGTGCTTAAAAACTTAAATATATATTTACATACAGTTCATACGGTCTGGAACAGATTAATTGTATTTACATACGTGGGGGAAATTACTTTGGTTCACGACCAAATCGGGTTACAACCAGACTTTTGGACCGAATTATGGTCTTGAACCAAGGTTCCACTGTATTACTGTCAGAGAAAATTACAGGCATTTTACGGAAATACATACCAGTATTACTGAGAGAGACAATTAAAAGCACACAATACAGTGACGCATATTACAGCCACATACAAGGTCCCTTGCCATTTAATATAGACTGTTCCTACTAATGTTTATGCACTACTGTTCTAGCGCCCATTATTGTAAAGTATATATATATATCTATCTATCTATATATATACAGTGTCACAAGAACGAGACGTAAACAGATAAAGGTTTGGGGCAGCCACCCGTATAATATGGTATCCTGGCTGCAAAGTCGTTTTTATCAAATACACAGCACTAATGTGCATCCAACTGAGTCCAGAACGAGACTGAGGGAAAAAGGAAAAGGGCAGGCTTTTAAAGAGGAAGACAGGAAGTGAGGTCATAAGGATCGGGCACATGTTCTTCATTCATTGGATCGAGTCTGGACGTGACGTCAGAGGGGCCGGAACTGGTAAGGTCTACTTCCATTGGCTCGGTCCTGGAAGTGATGTCAAGAGAGCCAGGTGGAATCTCCTGGGAATGGTCTACAGGAAAGGGAGAAAAAGAGTCAGTGCACTCTGCCACATCCCGGCATGCCTCAGAACTGCCTTCACTCAAGCCCTTTAGCTGCCTCCCATGTGCACGTGTGTGACAACAGTTAAGTCCATAAATACTTGGACAAAGACAACTTTTTTCTAATTTTGGTTCTGTACATTACCACAATGAATTTTAAATGAAACAGCTCAGATGCAGTTGAAGTGCAGACTTTCAGCTTTAATTCAGTGTGGTGAACAAAACGATTACATAAAAATGTGAGGCAACTAAAGCATTTTTTTAACACAATCCCTTTATTTCAGGGGCTCAAAAGTAATTGGACAAATTAAATAACTGGAAATAAAATGTTAGTTTCTAATACTTGGTTGAAAACCCTTTGCTGGCAATAACAGCCTGAAGTCTTGAACTCATGGACATCACCAGATGCTGGGTTTCCTCCTTTTTAATGCTCTAGCAGGCCTTTATTGCAGCGGCTTTCAGTTGCTGTTTGTTTGTGGGCCTTTCTGTCCGAAGTTTAGTCTAACTAGTGCGCGGAATAAGCAACAATGACCTCACCCCAGCCCCCACCCCCCCCCTCCCTCGTGTTCAGCCACTCGATACAAGAGATCATTTGCAATGACGACGCAGAGCAATTGTGGATTGGGAGCTTGGGACATTAGTCAATTAACTTAAACTACTGCATTTCTTCTGTTTCTTAAGGAATCATCATTCTATTGCTCCCATTTAAAGGAGGATGGCATTAACCTGAACTGAGAGTTTAATCGCTGGATGGGAACCCTGCCAACCTCAATGGGCAGTTTTTAGGAACTCCGCAAAGAGCCGGCTGTTGTAGTAACTTCCAGGTTGTCCACGGGTCCTTTTACTCCGTCACACTGTGTTGACGCCTGGGTCCTAGTGGTCATTGTACATGGCTCAGAAGTATCTCTGTTCATTAATAAACCCACTTTCTGTACAGGAGTAGTGTTCTTACCACTTATAGTGTCAGACCAGTCCCGCCCCTTTATTACGGGAAATGGTGGTTCAGGCAAAACAGCCACAACCAGGCGAGTCATAGCACCATCCACTTTTATCACACAGGTAGCGAATTTGTAAAAACAGGTATTCCTATGTATACATCTCAGACTGGTCTTAATTTTAAGCCACTGTCGTGTTAAAACATATCGGTGAGCAACAATGGACATGGACTCTCCAAGTCAAACATAGCTGTTACTCAATTACCATGTATTAAAACTACTCCTGTGTAAGGTAGAGATGAAGGGTTAATCAAGGCACAGTACCTCTCTCGCTTGCCATGAGAATAATCCATAGGCTCCACCATCAGGCAGACTGGGAACATATGTCCAGTCCACTCACACTTAAAACAGTGGGGATGAATGAACGATTTCTCCTTCTTTTTAATCAGAGACTCATTGTTTTGTCGGGAGGGCTCAGGGGCTGCAACACATACCTGTCTATGGGTTGGCAAACAAACCTTTCTGACCCTTCTAATTTGCAAACCGCCCAATGACGCTCCACCACCTCGATCAGGGCATCCATATTGGAATATACCTGCTTATGGACCTGCTGGGCAAGATTCTCCAAGAGGCTAGCTGCTTGACTGCTTGTTGGGCGGGGTTGATATCTGGCTGTAGCCAGTGCCCTAGTTTTCCCCAAACCACGAAGGCCTGGGTTCGTATTGGCCACTCTGGGGCAAATTGCCACTCCTGCCAACCCCTTGCCTGCTGAGCCACAGACAAGCTGTAGCGTTTATAAACCTCTGATTTCAGGGTGGCATAATTTGCAGTCAGTATAATAAGCCCACTGCACTTCCCCTTTCAAGTATGGCACTAAAATGTACACCCACTCCGACGCCGGCCATGCATTGCACTTTGCAGTGTGCTCGGATATCAAAAACTAAGACTTAATATCATCCCCCTCTGTAAGGTAAGTTAACAGAGGGGGTAGAGACTAAGCAGTCTCCGATCTTACCACCGCTGCTGCCCACACCTCTGCCTCAACTAACTGGGTCCTCGTCTCTCCCAGCTAAACTTCAACTGTCTGGAGCTCAGTCATGATGGTGCTCAAGACGGTATTCAAGTCTAGTTCCTCTGCCATACTTGAACAATTGATCCTGCCGACTACACCATTGTAATACAATAAATAATTGACTCCAATGCATCACAAAGTTTTACGGAATTGTATAATGTCCAGTGGACAGGTCAACATAATATTTTAAATAGTGCCCAAAATAAACATTCGACATCAGGTTCAGGTACAGAGGGGTATTTATACAAAAAAAAGAATGTTACAAGAAATGATATAACGGGATGGGATGTCATCACGGCGGGACCGGGAGTGACATCATCAATGCAGGGACAGAAGTGGAAAGGTGGAACGGCCATTTTGGATTCTGGAACAGAGGTAAGTGCAGTTATTTGTCATCTTTGTTTCTGGATGAAGAGAAAGAGAGGCATTAGTACCCATCAATACCCTAGTAACAGAAGCGCTTGGTTGGCACCGACCTGACACAGACTGACACCGAAGGCACACTTATAAAAGAAATAAACTTTTATTTTCCTCATTAATGGACCACGTCTTCCCCGTACTCACAGACACAACACAGTCCCACATTAAGCACAAACTCAAATAAATACCAATCAAATCTCTTATCTCCTCCACTCCTCTCCGGCAAGCTTAGTCCCTCTCCTCCAGACTCTGGCTTCAGGAGTACAGTTATCCGACCTCGATCGCGGGGGTTGCGTTCCAGACCCCCCTTTAGGTGAAAAGTCCGCGATGTAGAAACCATATGTTTGTATGGTTATTTTTATATATTTTAAGCCCTTATAAACTCTCCCATCCTGTTAACATTATTAGAGCCCTCTAGACATGAAATAACACCCTATAGTCAAAAGTTTAAACTGTGCTCCATGACAAGACAGAGATTACAGTTCTTTCTCACAATTAAAAGAATGCAAACGTATCTTCTCTTTAAACGAGCACCGTCAGGAGCAGAGAATGTCAGAGAGATAGAGAGAGCGTGACAGAAAAACAAACAATCATAAAAATCAATACATGCTGTTGGGCTTTTAAGTATGAGCACCGCGATAAAGCAGCCGCAAAGAAAGGAGCAATGTGAAGGTAGTTTCAGCATTTTTAATAGTAGCCTCCGTATCTTCTTAACAAACAGCCTCTGTGCAAACAGCCCCTCTGCTCACACCCCCTCCGTCAGGAGCAGAGAACGTCAGAGAGAGAGCGAGATTAAAGCAAACAATCAAAAAATCAATACGTGCTTTTGGGCCACCACGATAAAGCAGCATTTCTTAGAGTAGCGTCCATATCTTCTAGGCAAACAGCCCCTCTGCTCAAACCCCCTCCGTCAGGCGCAGAGAATGTCAGAGAAAGACCGAGAAAAGCAAACAATCCGCTCGGGGAAGCACATCGTATATCATTGAGGAGTTTTAGTTAATATGTAATACATGCTCTGATTGGGTAGCTTCTAAGCCATCCGCCAATAGCGTCCCTTGTATGAAATCAACTGGGCAAACAAACTGAGGAAGCACGTACTTTAAATTAAAAGACCCATTGTCCGCAGAAATCCGCGAACCAGCGAAAAATCCGTGATATATATTTAGATATGCTTACATTTAAAATCCGCGATGGAGTGAAGCCGCGAAAGTCAAAGCGCGATGTAACGAGAGATTACTGTATTGTCTGCTGGTCCCTTATAGAGGTCACCCAGAATTGCTCCAGATACTCATTGACCCACTTCTAGCAGCACTTCCGGGTGTAGAGGAAGAACCGCCCACACAATTGCAGCACATCCTGGATGCACCCCCGGATCCCAAAAAGGCTGTAATGAACTCCAATTCCCATGAAGCCCTGCGGGAGTCCGAGGTATCGATGCCATTGTGGGTTTGCCATCTAGCGTTCTGGGGGAGGTGATGCTCTGTCCACACTTGTTCCCTTGCCCTTCCAAGGCAGAGGCGTCCCTGCTGGGCAGGGGGCCCAGCCATCCATGACAGTATATATGTATATAATATATATATATATATATATATATATATATATATATATATATATATATATGTATATATATATATATATATACAGTAATCCCTCCTCGATCGCAGGGGTTGCGTTCCAGAACCCCCGCGATAGATGAAAATCCGAGTAGAAACCAAATGTTTGTTTGGTTATTTTATATATTTTAAGCCCTTATAAACTCTCCCACACTGTTAACATTATTAGAGCCCTCTAGACATGAAATAACACCCTTTAGTCAAAAGTTTAAACTGTGCTCCATGACAAGACAGAGATGACAGTTCTTTCTCACAATTAAAAGAATGCAAACATATCTTGCTCTTCAAAGAATGCGGAGGAGTTTTATTTAATATGTAATACATGCTCTGATTGGGTAGCTTCTAAGCCATCCGCCAATAGCGTCCCTTGTATGAAATCAACTGGGCAAACAAACTGAGGAAGCATGTACCATAAATTAAAAGGCACATTGTCTGCAGAAATCTGCGAATCAGATATCAGAATCATATATATATATATATATATATATATATATATATATATATATATATATATATATATATACTGTATATATATACTGTATATGTATAAAATATGTATTTATCTTTTAATGATGAATTGTGTTCATTGGAAAACAGTGAAAGTCACTAAACTAACTAATAGCAGTTGGAGAACCCAAATGTTAGTTTCCGGTAGTGTCAACTGGCTGAACTTGAGCAGGGTTCCAGAGATGATTCCTGGTGTCAGTGTTCTGCGGCAAGGTTTCATCAAGGTTTTTATAATTAATATGATTGTTAGTATTTTTATGCTCTAGATGTGGTTGCACTCCTTAGATCAATTTGCCAATGGTAAATCTACTAAGAGCAAAAGGCTTCTGACAGCATAGTTTGTAGGTTAATGAACAACATACCATTCCAAAGTTATGATGCTAGAAGGAATTCGAGTTTGATATCCTTTAGTAATGCACATGATCAAAATTACTTTGTCATATTTGTTTGGGCTATACTGAAGTATTCTTGCATGATATCATTCTTTTGCTTCCTGCAACATTTTGTAAACAACCCTAATTTTCACAATTTGGGTATGTGCACTAGGTGGTTTGAGATTCAGTAGGTTCCATAATGATTGCTGATTGGTGTATTTCTGAGGAAGATGATCTTGAGTTAAAAATATTACAATGTACAAAAAAACAAAATATATAAAATAATTCTACTCTGAAAAAGAACATTCTTGTAAATTTACTTTAACAGAGTGTTTTAAGAAAATCATAACATCTTAATAATTTCCCATCTATCTTCCATGTTTTTTCCTTTTAGAGGAGTATGTTAATGCAATGCTGCTCTGTCTCTGTAATATATAAGTGCTTACAACATTTATTGATAATAGATGAAGCATAGTTCTTGTCTTTGAAATATAAAGTATATATCATATGACATAAAGCATATGATATGCATTTTAGATGTCGATGAGTGTGAGCTCTACCAGTCTGGACGGTTATCCCGCATCTGCATGTATGCATGTGTTAACACTCCTGGCTCCTACCGGTGCACATGTCCTCCAGGATACAACCTTGGCCCTGGGTATCGTTTCTGCAAAGGTCAGTTTGTTTCCAATATTTTTCTTTAAACAGAAAGACTTGGATCTGTTAAGGAAATATTGTCTTCCAATATTTGTTTAAAAGTAAATGTCTGTTTTAAATTGTATTTGTAACATACTAAAATAGTAAATACATTAATTGAATAACAGTGTTTTACAGAATGAAATGGTGACACATTATTAACACTGTTGCCTTACAAGGAATATGGAATCTGGATGTTCTTCCTGAGTCTGTGTTGTTTTTTCTCAAGATAGTAACTCTAAACTGACCCACAGTTTGGAAGTGCTAGTATGTGCATGAGTGAACTGGTTCTCAAACAGAGATTATCCCTGCCTAGTGCTGCTGGGATTGGTCCTAGTTCCTCACAGCCTAGCCACATCTTCTTTATCCTCCCTCTTAACATCATCCCCCCTCCACTTTCATCAGTATACACCTCTTCACCCAACCACCCTCTGCCTTTTGTTGAACACGCCCAGACCATCTTTGTCAATTTCTCCTCAACATAAGATCTTTCACCTCTCTTAACTCCAAAACAACTCTATTGTCAATATCAAAGTTTATATTTACTGCATTAGTATTCTGAACTCCTCATAAATGTATTGGATGAGTTTCTCTCAACGCCTTTACCACCCATGCTGCACAGCCATGCACCCACCTTTTCCTTGCTTCATGCCTCTTTTCCTCCTGCTGTCACCTTGGTTTTTCCAGCATGAAACATTTTGCTTCCAAAATAATTGTCTATTTAAGTATTTTCTCCTTCAGTTACATTTCAATTTGTGCCTTAAATATAACAAAATCTATTAACACATGAATATCTCATAGACATCATGTCCCTTGGTGGTTTATGGGCACATATTAAGGCAGTTTCCCACCCATGCTTGCTTTTTCCTAATTTTATACCTCTCATCCTCGTCCAAGTTGCATCATTTTTATATAAAAAACTCTAGAATCAAAAGATGGCATATGGTTCAAGAAGGTTTCCAGCTCCGTGAAGGACAGAGTGTGAATATGCACATGAAGCTGTTTGTGGCCAGCCAGTTGTCTACCATTTTTTAATATTCTACAGCGAAACTCCCAGGCTGAGCTTGGTACTCTACAAAATGACATAAAAGAAATCAAAACTGAGCAAAGCAAGATTTTTCTAAATTTCAAACACTGATGGAAACAATGCACCATCATGATCAACAGATTACCTCTCTGTAGAGTCCAGTGGTATCATTTGGTGCTAAACTGAAGAACCCACAGAAACATTTTTCCCATAGTGAGAATTAAAGAAAATACTGAAAGTGGAAATATTTTTGAATTTCTAAACAAACTGTGGACAAATTTCTTTCCAGCCCTCCGGAACTATGCTCCTATTGCAGGTGGTATCATTGTATTTATACACTTAAATCACAATTCTTTTCAATCAGTTAATCAATCAGTTATTAATACTAATATTTCTCAACTTTAATGGCAAGTTATTTAGAAGAAGGCTAGGAAGACACCTAACTTGTCCTACAATAACCAGAGAATTTCTTTTTTTCCAGGAAGGCTATGGTTTCAGTGGAGAAACATGCTTAATACTGGCCTTGCAACCTTTTCTGTTGTACCCTACCTATCTCAATATTTTATGTGCCTCAGGGCGCATAACCTTTGAAGGCTTTGATGACTCAAAATATGCTTCAAGGTCATTGATGACTTTCAAATTATGGAAATGTTTTTCTTTTAGATAGATAGATATTGCTCTTTCAGTCTTGTAAGGTTTATTGTCTCTACTAAGCATCTGGAAATTTTTACTTTATTTTAACCTTTTTAGTATAAATGTCATGAAATGTAATGTATACAGTTTTTCCCACATCATAATTCAATTATAATCTTCAAAAATAGAACAAACTATTAGCAAACATTTAATTAATATTAAAATGCTTATTCTTGTCATTCATTCATACTATTTTGTCTACGTCTGAAGTATAAGTTCACACTATATTTTAAATATGTTGCAGATGTGGATGAGTGTGCTGGTCGTCAGCACAACTGCAGCCAGGATGAACTGTGTGTGAACACATTTGGAGGTTTTGAATGTGTTCGACCTGAATGTCCAAAAACGCGCCATAACACTAGCTACGTCAAGACATCCCCAGTGTAAGTAAAGAGAAAGAAAGCAAAGTTAGAGGTTTACCAATGTAGGCCAAGTGGGTGGCTATAACACCCAGGTATTCTACAAATTTCTACCATATATGTATGAATGTTATAAAGGTATTTTATGATGTTTAACTGTGTAAACTGTTGTAAAATGTTATGTCAGATCAGGTTCTCAGTCACCGTGATGTCTCATTCCATGGATAGAAGCAACAGATTTGCAAAATGATAACTCCTGAAATTACAGCTGGCTAACGATAAGAGAAATGGCAAAGAGGATTTAAGAAAAAGATCATAATGGTCACAAAACCTCAAACAAATAATTAACAAATATGTTTGCAATGTGTCCACAGTGAGGCAATACAATTGTATAATTAATGTTGAGTAACTAAATACTTCATGACATTAAATTGTCATTTTGAAATTAATGGGCTATTAACAAGCCATTTCCTCAAAGATGATATTCAAATTATTATTAAAATATTTTTTTTATTAATTATTAACTTTTTATTTATTATTAAAATCACTATTAGGCTAGCTTGCTTAATTTGAGGACCATTCTGACGCACATCTAACGACACTGAAGATAGATAGATAGATAGATAGATAGATAGATAGATAGATAGATAGATAGATAGATAGATAGATAGATTCTTTATTAATCCCAAGGGGAAATTCACATAATCCAGCAGCAGTATACTGATACAAAGAAACAATATTAAATTAAATAGTAATAAAATATCACATTGTCTCAGTGCTTCTTTCCATTTTCTGTATTTACACAAATACAATATATCATTTCTCAAGTGTAATTAAAATATTCTGTGTAAAATACAGACTTCCTCAGAACATACTTAAACCTGGGCATATTAGAGATTTGAATCTAAATATTTCTTCAGTATATAACACAGGTTCTTTGATTCTTCAAATATCAGTCATCTGACTTTCTTAAAAAGAATTTTGATAACAATTAAATGTTGAATTTTGCTTAGTATATTATGAAGTTCATTTTTGTGTTTTACTTTAAATAAGGCAATTTTATTCCAGTTCTGGAACTCTAATTTGGCTTAGAATACTGTATTGCCCTCAATAAATGTGTTTCTAAAGCACTGTAAATATAGTCTAATGACATTTAGCAGGAATTTGTTTTATTTCCCTCCTGTTTGAAATTTCAGACGATGTGAAAGGAATCCATGTCCAGTGGGCAACAAAGTCTGTGCACAGTCTACCTCCTCCATCTCCTTCCACTATCAGTCTTTGGTTTCTAACTACACCACTCCTCATGTACTCTTCAGGATGTCTGCAATCCGCCAGCATGGTGATAGCCTGCGTTTTGCTGTGGTTGGAGGACGGGGTCGTAGGCACTTTGGTGTGCAGAGAGCAAACAGGCTAACTGGGGAACTGGTGTTAGTCAGCCCTGTATTGGGGCCCACAGTCTTAGAAGCTGACTTTGAAATGACAGAGTATGATAAGCGAGTTTTGTTGGGCAGATATATTTCCAAAGTGATTGTCTTTGTTTCACAGTATGATTTCTAATCTTATTATGTAAGACAGCAGAGACTGGTAAAGGAACAAAGTTTTGTATGATTCAGATATTAAAGTGCTTCATATAGATTATCTTAAGAGCATGTATTTCAGGTCAGTCTTGAAAAGTAAAACCAATCAGTAATTGATTTATTGGTGTAGTAAACACATTTGTTTTATCAGACCATGCTGTTTACATTTGCTTGGACAAATGTATACAAATCTGAGGTGCTGAAACATATTTTGGAGTAATATTATTATAGTTAAAAGCATCTACAGTAATATGTGGAGTCAAGAAATAAAAATGACTGAATAAGCCTGCTTTGATGTACAAACAAATATTCATTGTCCTGTCTAGTACTGACTTCTGTCTTGCATCCAATGCATCCAGGGTTGGCTGCAGCTCACTGCAATTTTAAAATGTATTATGTGGGTTTATGTTGGGAGAATGGATGGCAAACAATGTCATCAGTTAATAAATTACTCAAGATGTCTGATTCAGTGTATAGATAGAGTATTGCTTTTTTCCTCTGAGTCATTTAAAAGAGCTATGTCATATGAATGTAAATTTTAAAAAAATTCTTCACTTAGTTACTACCCCAATGCCCTCACTCATACTCTCATACAGAAGTTTTTTGGAAGCTATTGATTTCGCTTGATAGCTTATTCCAAAGCCACTAACCATTAGTGTAAAGAAGAGCTGTGTTATTCCTATTTGGAAGGCAGATTCTCTTAATTTTCTCTAATACTTTAAAGTATGCAATTCCCTGTTTTAACTGAGTTTACTCCATACACTTTTCTGTGTACATTTGAAGACCTGGATTAGGTCATAAGTAGTCTTACATGCTCAAGACTAAGGAGGTTTACTCATAATTATGTTTGTTTTTTGTAGTAGGACATGCTCTTAAATCCACAGATGCACTTGGCTGCTCTGTTCTGTACAGCTTCTAGAAGAGTTGTCTTTTTGCAGTAGAGTTACCTAAACTGTAAACAGTACCCCAGAAGATGCCTTACCTGAATATTGGGAAATTTGAGAATAACATTAATTGATAGATATTCAATTGATATTTTAAAAAAACTTAACGCTGTGTTTGGCTTCTAAATTGCTTCTATACATTTTTTTTAACGATATAAAGTCCTAAAATCTTTCTATAGTTCTTTTGCTTATATATTTAGAATTAGCATTCGTTTTTTCCTACATGTAACACTTTGCACTTATCTAAATTAAACAGCATTTTTCTATTTTGAAAATTGTCTGGGTCTTTTTTAATGGTTTTTGCTGTCTTTGCAATTTTTATATCATCTTCAATATCACAAACTTACTTAATGTAACAGAATAAATACCACTAATGTAAATTAAAAACATGTTGATAAATTTGCCACATGTGCTGCCTTGTTTAGACTTTTTCCTTGGTCTGTAAACAAATTTGAAATCCAGAAGCTAAAAGCTTTCTGAAAGACACTGTAAATGTCAAATTAAATCTCCTATCATGTTCTGTCAATGGATTCTCAAATACAAATTTACTTTCTAAAACTGTCAACAGAGCAGGTGCTCTGACGGCCACTCTACCTGTTGTAAACTAGACTTTAACTTCTGATTAATCAGTTCATAGAAAATAAGTATTATATGTAATGTAACATGTAATTCTATACTATACAATATATCCATATTTCATCCTAAAAAGTAGAGACATTTTATCTGCTTTCACAGCAAAAGAGGAACAAGTAACATTTAAAATATATGCAATGATTTTAGTTCCACGGATTATAAATTACAATAAATGTTATTTGATTTGAGTGGCTCTTTCAAATGACTCATATTTCCACATAACACTTTTATACCTTCTAAAGAGCCCATGAAATATTGTACACAGCATACAATAGAATTCTGTTTCTTCAGTGATTATGTTTGGCTACTGCTTTTAACAACAGACAGATGTCACTTAAATCCTAAGCAGCTCCTACTTTTCTCCTATTACATTGTGTTATTTTACATACAGTAGCCTACATAGTGAAATTCATGCCAAGTCAAAGCATGGTAGTGAAGAGTGCACTTAAGAGTTTCATGGTACTTTCTACAAATAACAATAATTATGAATTGAACTGATTACACTGTGTAGTAGTTTAATAAGAGCCATACATTTTTGAAAGAGCCAACCCACCTACATGTTGCACTTTCTATGGTGTGGCATGCACACACATAAAACAAAATGTGCAGAAAATGAAAAAAATGCAGCATGAGCAATAGAGTTAAACCACAATGAAACAGACAGAAGTACGAAAAAACAGTTATTGAACTTTTAACACATGATGAGTCACTTTTGCTGAGAATATTGTAGTAAAAGAACTGAGAACACTTTTGAGTGAACAACCCCACTGGCACTCATTGGTATGAATCAATCCATAAACATGTGCAAACTCTAAGCAGAACCTGGATCTGTAAGGTAAGACCACTCTGTTACCAAGCTAACTATTCTAAAACATGTACTAAGCTTAATGAACTTCAGGATGATTAAAACTAAATGTACACCTGTAATGTCTTCAGTACTTGCCACTTGTGTTATAATTTTAGGTATTATTACACCTTACGGCATTTGAATGCCATTTAGTGAATTTTAACAATTTCCATGTGAGTTATTAGTTTGGGTAGGTTGCTAGGTAGTTGACATGAAAGTCTTGTGTTTAAATAATCAGAATCAAGGGCATAAAGTTCACCTCTATTTGTTCCTTCACTATCAATGTTTCCAGATATTTTAAAAGTATTCACAGAATCCTTTTGCTATTTTGGCACTATGTTGTTTCTGACAACTTTTCTTGGGACTTCGAATTTTGATTACAGATTTCATACTTTAAAAGAATGGATGGACTTTTGGTTTTTCATCTTTACATGTTTCTTGGTGTTTCTCATTTGGTTACCTATATTATTTTTTGTAGTGTGTCCCTCTGATAAACTATAACACATTGCATACTATGTTCATGTTCAATCTTTCTCTTGCTAGAACACCGAAGTACATTATAATTTATATTTACATTCATATCTATTTGCTTATTGGATGCTTTTATCCAAAGGAACTTACAAAGGAGGTCCACCTAATTGAGTAAACATCAGTCTGGGGGTTGTTTGGGAAATAGATGTTACAGGACAAGGGTACAAAATTGATCATTACAAATGAATACCACAGATACAGAATTCAAGCTATTTATATAATTCCTTAACTCATTTTTGCTCTGGTTGCAAAAACAGCCATATCTTTTCAAAATAGTGAAATAAGTTTCTTTATAGTGATAAACTGTGAGTGATCATAATTATGTTATTTTTGGCTAGTTGTCAAGAGAAACAGATACAGCATTTCACATCTAGGCATCAACATTCAATAATGTCAATAACAACTCTTAAAGAGGACTTTCTGAGGTTATTCCATGCCCCAGGCCAAGCCGCAGAGGAAGGCAATTAGCAAATCTCACAAACATGTTTTGCTTTTTTCCTTCTTAAACCTACATGAATACACTGCTTTGCAATATCAAGACACAGATCAATACTCAATAACATTTTTGACTTGAAAAAGGGACATAATAGGTAAGTATTAATGTTTTTTTTCACATTGGAACCCTGGTACGCTACTGCTGAATTATAAAATTGAAGAGCAGGGGAGTTACTTTTTTAATTTATAAAATATCCGTCACTTCAAAATGCTTTTTTATGTGGCAAAATAATACTGTATATACAATAATTGTAAAGAAATCATTTTGACTTGAAAAATACCAAACATATCCATTAATTATTTTGCATGTGTCTGAATTATATTGTTCATACTCAAAGCATCCAGAAAAGCCATTCACCCGTCCTTTAGCAGATTTTTTTATGATTAGGGACAGAAAAAAATGCAATGAGAAAATGGTAAAAGACAAAAGAATAGTCTTGAAAGCTAAAAAATTCACTTAAAAATCTAATTTATATCAAAATTCATAGGTCAAAAAACATTTTGTTATGAATGGCACCTTTCATTACATTTTTGTAAAATTAATTTTATTTTTTGTTTTTTCAGATACTGTACATGGAATTCAATTTTATATCATGATGCACTGGGAGTACATGACAGGTGATGTTATTGATGTGACCATATAAAGATCACCACATATATTCATGAATTATCTGAGATTCATTTCCTGATTCATTTTTTGTGACTCCTGGCAATAGAATATAACTTTAAACTTTTCTCCTTTGATTTTTAGTTAGCAATTTGGCATTGTAGACTTCCAGTATCTACCCTTAACTCATTTTTTGAAGAAACAGAACAAGTGCCTGGAATTGGCTCAGTGTTTTACAGTAATTCATATAATGTTTAGTCTCCCCAGCTAAAGAAATCAATGTACCTAGGGAGAAAAAGTAAGCACTGAAAAATAGAAAATAAGGCTAGAAACAAGAACAACTTACCTGGGAAAGGATCTGACTTGCAGGGATGAATAGTGGAAATATTTAGTTAATATTGGGAAAGTGAATTTAGGGAGTCAAACAAAAGTATGATTATTGTACCAGCA
This sequence comes from Polypterus senegalus, assembly GCF_016835505.1. NCBI lineage: Eukaryota > Metazoa > Chordata > Cladistia > Polypteriformes > Polypteridae > Polypterus > Polypterus senegalus. Next base: position 116,089,631 of record NC_053162.1, read on the forward strand.
AGTCTGAATTACATTAACATTTTCACACTTATTAATTGTGGCACACTAGAGAATTTTTTTAGTGCAGCTTTATTTCAAGAGCTTGTTATACATCCAATAGAAATAAAAGTGAAATCCCAGGTGATGTCAATCAATGGAAAGCCTGTTGGTAATAGATCATTAGAATTGAATTCTCAGCCTGTGCAATTGCAAGTAAGACTATTTTATAAAGAAACCATAACCTTTTTTGTCACTCATTCTTCCATATCTGTACTTATTTAAGATCCGGTTGAAAAAACGTAATCCATGTATTAATTGGAAAAATAAAGATATTACAAGGTGGAGTCCTATGTGCCATTTAAATAGTTAAAAATCAATGACCATCCCATAGTCCTTTGTTCCAATATTAACTTTCTTCTACCACAATGTAGAGAGTTTCAAGTTGTATTCAATAATTGGTTGTCTCAAATATTACCATATTATAGAAAATATGATTACTTTGTTAAATGGTGCAACTCAAACCACTTACACCTGAACACCAGCAAAGCCAAGGAGCTGGTGGTGGATTTTAGGAGACCCAGGCCCCTCCTGGACCCTGTGATTATCAGAGGCGACTGTGTGCAGAGAGTGAAGACATATAAATACCTGGGAATGCAGCTGGATGGTAAATTGGACTGGACTGCCAATACTGATGCTCTGTGCAAGAGAGGACAAAGCCGACTATACTTCCTTTGAAGACTGGCGTCCTTCAACATCTGCAATAAGATGCTAAAGATGTTCTATCAGACGGTTGTGGCGAGTGCCCTCTTCTACACGGTGGTGTACTGGGGAGGCAGCATAAAGAAGAGGGAAGCCTCACACCTGGACAAACTGGTGAGGAAGGCAGGCTCTATTGTAGGCATGGAGCTGGACAGTTTGACATCCGTGGCAGAGCAACGGGCGCTGAGCAGGCTCCTGTCAATAATGGAGAATCCACTGCATCCACTGAACAGGATCATCTCCAGACAGAGGAGCAGCTTCAGCGACAGACTGCTGTCACTGTCCTGCTCCACTGACAGACTGAGGAGATCGTTCTTCCCCTACACTATGCAACTCTTCAATTCCACCCCTTGGGGGTGTTAATGTTAAAAGTTAACATTATACAAAGTTATTGTCTGTTTTACCTGCATTTTATCACTCTTTAATTTAATATTGTTTTTTATTGTTTTTATCAGTATGCTGCTGCTGGAGTATGTGAATTTCTCCTTGGGATTAATAAAGTATCTATCTATCTATCTATCTATCTATCTATCTATCTATCTATCTATCTATCTATCTATCTATCTACCCGATAGCTTTGTTACTTGATGCTTTTCTTCCTAAAGGAAAAATATATGTGCTTAACTGACTTGAGTCTTTAGCAATGAAAGTATACATTCAAGAAATTTAGCATGATGGATTAAGATTTTTCTCTTAATGATGTGGAAACATATATTTCACATGTTAGGTAAGTGCTGAGACACTTATAAGCTAACTATTTATTCATGAAATTTAAAAAAAAAATGCCAGTAGGGTTTTTTTGGTTTTGAGATTACACAAAGGCAGTTGTCAATGGAAAATACCAGAGTGTTTAACAGGTGCACTGCCATATAGGGTTTGTAAACTACTACAGGCAGTTTAGAAAATTTAGTTCGGTAATTGCTCCTATTACTTCATTAACATGGAAAGCTAAAAGAGCACATCAGGCTCAGAAAGGTTTTTTCTATTTTTCTATTCTTCATTTTGTAAAGCACTTTGAGCTACATTTTTTGTATGAAAATTTGCTATATAAATAAATGTTGTTGTTGTCGTTGAAAAATAAAAAGTAATGTTTTCGAGTGCTCCCATTTTGAGACATCCTGACCAATCCTACCAGCTGATGCATCCAGTATTGGAGCAGGGGCTGTGTTGTCACAAAAATATTAACATCATTGGTTGGTGCCTCAGTGCGCCTTCTATTAAAAAAAAAAAAACTGTCTCCAATGGATTTAAATTATGATGTTGGTAATTGGGAATTCTTAGTGATTAAGTTGGCTTCGGAAGAATGGAGACACTGGTTAGAAGGAGCAAAATATCTGTGCATAATTTATATAGATCATAAAAACCTGACATTTGAAATTAGCAAAAAGACTGAACATCCCCATGTTTCAAGTTAACCCCAGGTATTTTTATGTACTGCCTGATTTACAAGGTCACGTTTTTGACTAGATTCACAATAGTAATATGTTTAGTCACCCAGGTGTTTCTCGGCAGCTACGTAACTTCAAAAGGCATTTTAAATGGGAACCAAATGTATTGGACACTCAATATTATGTTTCTGTGTGTGAGATTTGCAGTTGAGCTAAATATTTCCAAGAATTACCAATCAGGTTATTACAATACATCCAGGTCCCTCATGTCCCTTGGAGGTAATGCCTATGGATTTTATTGCTGTCCTTCCTCCTTCCAATACATGTAGATATGCTACTACTTTTTGTAACAGTGGGCCATTTCTTTAAATATGCTTATTTAGTTCTTCGCAAAAGAAAATTCACTCAGAGAAAGAACTATCCAACATACTGTATTTCTTAAACATATAATTTGCTTGCATGGTTTCCATAATACAATTATTTCTGATCATGGACTACAGCTTATGTCTCACTTCTGGAGAATTTTTTGCAAAGGTTTAGAATTCACAATTCATTTAATGTCAGGTTTTCACCCATAGGTCAATAGGCAAACAAAGAGACTAAACCATGATTTAGAAAAATACCTCCAGTTTACTATTAATTCTCGTCAATGATAACAGTGACTTCCTATCATTGGCAGAAATCACCAGGAATATTATATAAGATTCAGCACTAAAATTGTCTCCTTTTGAGAATGTATATAGTTTTCACCTTTATCTCTTAGATTTTTATTAACATCCCTCTTCAGTGGCTAGCATTACTGAGTATGTCAATCAATTACTCTGTATTTGGCAGCTAGTTTGAGAGAATCTAAAAGATGATGAGCGACAGCTGCTCCAGTTCTTAAAACAGGACAGAGAGTGTGCTTGTCATATGGGATATCTGCCTAAAAGTATCATCCTACAAACTGGTATCATGATATATTGCTCCCTAATTAGGTAGGAGACTTATAGGACCTGTGTTGTGTAGCTTGGTTTTACCAGCATATTTTAATGTTCACTTCACATTTCCAGTCTCCAGGATTAATCCAGACATAGTCCTATTATGTGTGTAAACATTTCCCGCCTCCTATCTCTGTGGTTGGGTCAGAAGTGTATGTGATACAATCTGTTTTTGATTGGTACTTTGGGGGGAGAACAGCTGTGAAGGTCCACACTCCAATAATGTCCACACTCCGGAACTTCTGTCTAGGTTTCATTCTCATTTTGACTGACTATTTTTTAAGTCAGCACATACTCAGTCACTTGCTTAATAGTCTTCCTGACTCCTAAAGCAAAACTCTTTTACCAATAAATGTTGGTGCACAATTCTTCAGCAAAACACATAAAATCTAATTATTAAACTCTTTACTAGTATTAAACTTTACAATTTTAATTATGATAAATTAATATGGCTACTGTCCAGGTTTGAGTCCTTGCTAGTAGCTAATACTCCTTGGAGAGGCCAAGGATCCTGAGACTCAATCCCTGTGAATTAAGGGAGTTTGAAAATAGATGGATGGATATAAGGATGAAAAAATGGTCAGAGTAATAAAGAGTGTTTTGTATTTAAATGGTAATAAAGCAAAACAAAGTACGGATTCAAATGGTTAATACAAGAGTATACCGTTCTCTAAATGGTTATGGTATAATGGTGCAGAAAAGAAGCAAACAAATATTTATATTTGCAGGATAAATGGAGCTCACTATTGTACCATCACTGGCAGCTATCAATAAACACCACAATGGCATCCCACGAACACACATTCTAACATTTTACAGCTCTAATAGTTCTTCTGATTTCAGTTCATTCAGCTTAAAACTTTCACATCCCAACCCACCGCTGTTACTTCAGGTGTGCCTCAGGGATTTGTATTGTGGCCTCTTCTTTTTATTTTTTACCTTCTTCCCCTTGGCAATATCTTTCATAAATGTAACATTAATTTTCACTGTTATGCTGATGACACCCAGCTCTACATTACTAGTAAACCTAACTCTTCTTTTCCACCATCTTCATTTATTGATTGCTTTACTGAAATTAAATTCTGGTTTTCTTCAAATTTTCTTAAATTAAACAGTGAAAAAACTGAGGTTCTCCTCATTGGTACAAAATCAACACTATCCAAAGCAGATAATCTTTCACTTGTTATTGATAACTTCTTTGTTTCCCCTTCACCTCAGGTCAGAGTCTGGGTGTCATCCTTGATAGTACTCTATCTTTCCAGTCTGACATTAATAACATCTTTTGGTCTGCCTACTTCCACTTACGTAACATTAATCGCATCTGCCCCTCCCTCACTCCCCATACAACTGCCATCCTTGTTCACAGTCTTGTTACTTCTCGTCTGGACTATTGCAATTTGCTCCTCTTTGGTCTCTCTAATAAATTTCTGCATAAGCCTTAGCTGGTCCGGAATTCTGCTGCCCGAATCATTACTCGAACCCCGTCTATTCACCATATTACTGTGGTCTTGCAGCAATTTCATTGGCCCCTGATTAAGTTTCAAATTGATTTTAAAATTCTTCTGTTAACATTTAAGGCCATTTATAACCTCACCCCTCCATACCTGTCTGACCTTCTTCATGTTGCCATTCCCTTCCGTAAACTTAGATCCTCTTCCTCCATCCACCTGACTTTCCCTCTTACCTATCTAAACAACATTGGGAGAAGAGCATTCAGCCGTTCTGCTCCCAAGCTCTGGAACTCTACTAAGCTTAGAAATACTGAATCATTCTCAACTTTCAAATGTAAACTTGAAACCCATCTGTTCAAAATGGCTTTTTCTCTATGGTTACAATGGCTTTGTTTGGGTTTAACTTCTTATTTTTTCTGTATTTTCTGGTACTTTTAGTTCTGTTTATAATGTGCTTTTTATTTATTGTTTGTTCGGTGTCCGTGAGTGCTTAGAAAAGCACCTTTGTATAAATAAAATGTATTATTATTATAATTATCATTAACTAAGTATTAATCTCAGTTGTGTGCCACATGTACCGTGTACAGTACGTCTTTATTTTTAACAGTTACATTTATTCCCATAAATCAAAAGGCATAAATTTAGTTGAATAGCTGACTCTCTTCATTTCTCAATTGACTTGCTGGAGGCTCAATAATTTGAACACTTTTTTTAACATACAAAAAGTACCTGATTTTTTAACATCTGATTGTATTTATTTATGTAAATTATTTTATTTTTAATTTCTCCTTAATTTGGAGAGCTAAAAACCTTGAAAATATTCAGAACATTTCTGGGATAAAAAACAATATGTGAACTGAAGGTGGAGTTTTTCTCAGAGGGGACATCTCAGGCAGAAATTGCAATTTTACCAAGAAGTACAGTCTCTGAAGAAGTAAAAACTACACCAGTGAGAACAGATAAATAAAAAAAATGTTTAAAGTACCTTTGTGAGTACCTAACGAGTTTCAAACTTTTATATGACTAATATCCATTATTAATATAAAGTGTCTGTCCAGTAGTAAATGATTTACATATTGTACGGTTAATAAGGTTTAACATCAATTAAACTGATCGAAACTAACTTAACAATTAAGTCTCAAACCTGCTCAGATTGAATGTTGAGGGGATGAACCATTAAAATAATTTTTATGCTTTTTTTTTGTTTAATGCGAAAAGAGTTGAGCACATCTGATAAGTACAATTTCAGTAGAAATTCACTAATCTAATCCTTCTGGTTCAATAACTGTTTGTCTTATAATTCTGAAATTTCTGTATACTACTTTGGTATTTTTAAATATGCTCTCTGAGTGATGGAAAAAAATTCAGACATGCGCATCAGTAGGCTTTGCGCCCTAGGAACCAAGTTACCCAAACTATTCTATAACATTTCAGTAATTATTTACCACTCTGAAGCTGATCTTTCTGATCATAAAATAGGTCATTACAATAGCAATTGATCAGAAAAATTAATAATTCTCATGCTATAGGAATTATAGTATTTGAGGGTTCCTCTGGAGTGCCTCTTTCACTTGCATAATTTGATTCAAGAACTAATCAGCACATTGTCATCTCATAACAGGCTTCAGTTTCATTTTTGGTATTTTTCTGTCCAGCCATTTTAGATCTAGACTGTCCTCAAGAAACTATGACACACACAGACACACAGCCATGATCAAGGTACCAATGTTTTCAGTAACAGAGGACCCTTAAACATTGAGATCCGTTGAAAATCAGAGATCAATTTTTTTCAGGAATCTAAAGCTTTCACTCCTCCCCCATAAATGATAGATTATGCTGAGGGAGGGCGCAAAACAGAAATACTAATTTTAAATCTGAAACTATGATTCCTACCAGTTGTACAATTTACATTATTACTGTGATTCAACTAACACTTGAAATCATGGAAATAAATGCCATTGGGCAGAAAAATGGTGATTAATATTTAATTTAGTTTATAATTTTGTACCAAGCTTTTTGTTTCACATTTGGACTTTTGTAAGCTACTTGGGATGTTTATTTTAATACGATTATTAAATATATTGTACCTTTACTTAACTAAGTAAGAGTCTAGGGCAAATAACAGTGCACCATAATTGTGAATAAATAACCATAAATATAAAAATACTGAAGTATCCTTTAAGAGTGAACAATGTCTGCTTACTTGGTCAACAGTTTACTAAAGTACCTCAAGACTCTTTATGTGCCATTGCTAGAAAATATGTGTGATGTATTTTTTTGAAATCATGTCAATGATTGTTAAAAAGTGCTGAAAATAATTATATCCAGAACAAGATGAACAAATCGACAATCCTTGAAAAGAAGAGGAAATCATAATTTATCATATTTTACTCATATATCTGATTTTTCTGGTAACATCTGCGCATGCTTCCATTCAGTGGTGTTTCAGTATTAGATGCCAAAGGAGCATAACCCTTCTAGATGTGCAAAATAATACACTTCCATCAGTATTTTATCTTATTATAAAAATGTTATAACATACCTCAACTTTGTGGTCTTAAACATTTTTTTCCTATTTTTCATCATTTGCTCAATATATTTTTTTTTACTTCTTTTTATACTATGTGAAGTTGTCTTCCTGGCCAGTGCTACAAACTTGTTTTCTACTGAGGGGCTGGACCAATTGGCCCTCCAGTGTTCTCTATACCTTTGTGCATGTATGCACATGTCCGACTTGAAGTTTCCAATTCAGAGTTAACACACCCATATTAAAATGAGGATCGCCTTTTGTTATTGTTTTTTTAATTGCATATTTGCACTTCAGGTTCAAACTTGTCCCATTTGAGGCCATGAAGAACATGCCATTGAAGAGTTATGAGAAGTCCAGTGCCATGTGCTCACTTAAAGGTAGCCACATTCAATAGAAAAAAAGAATAAAGGAGATCAATATTAGGAATGCATTATTCACAAAATATTAAAGAGCATCTAGATTTTCACCAAACACTAAGGAAGAACACACTAATTTTGTGAAAACTGGTAAGGAAGACCACATGTATCCCTTCTGTTTTGTTTCAAAGAAGCCAACAACATAGCCTTCCTGTTTCAAAGAAGCATGTAGTATTGGTGCTGAAAGAACAGGTATGTTTGAAAAAAAATATTTTTTTCAGTTGTTTCCTGGCCTTGCACTGACTAGCAAATACCTAGCTGCACAGTAGCTGATGATGGTACCAGACATTTATTCCAGTTTTGACTGGTGCTTTAGAGACTTTAGTTCCTTTCTGATGTTGTTTATCTATTTTTCGCTTTTGGTTTGTGCTGTGAGGTTGTTTGGCTCTTCTTCTTTCCACTTCTCAAAACCTTTCTGCCATGAGACACCTTGTAATCGCAGTCAAGAATTGAACCTTTACATCGACATTTCCACACACTGTCACGTCCAAGATTAGATCTGTTCTAATCAAACTGGCTCCACAATGATGTAAGGATGGATCCTGGCAACATGATCAACCTCCTCTCAGTCTTAGTTTTGGACAAAACTGCATGCAATACTCAAGATTATTGTTTTGGGCACTCTGGGGCACTCCAGCCATAGCCCCCCTGGCATCTCACCAGGACGAATATATGTGCATTGTATTACACCTGTTTCCCTCCATACGCTTCATCTCAGCTTGGCAGATCTTGAGGTCTCGATCATGCAAATATTCCTTCATGGGCATCTTTCACTCATCGCTGTTTGTCCTTTGACATTAACTCCTAGTGGATCTGTCCTGATGGAATGCTCAATTCCCCCAAGTCACCCCTGGGGTTACATTTCATTTGGGTTCTCTGTAGATTGCTTGGACTCCTCCTCACAGAGAATGCATGTTGAGTTGTAGGCTGTTTTCTGCTGCTGTTGGCATTTTTGTTTGCTGTCACTGCCTCTCCAGTTGTCACCACCCTTTTTGTGGTTGTCAACCAGTCTTTTCTGGACATCACTGATGAATCAGCAATATTAATAACATATCTGCTGATACACCTCTTGACACATCCTGAGTGATGTTCCTGGAGTCATTTGGTGTTTTAGATCTTTCATCATCTTATAACCTCCTCCAAGAGACCCAGTTGGAGCTGATCAATGCCCATCTTATGTTCAAATTGCCAGTTAGCTACTTTACCTCTCATCATTCTCCTCTCTTAAGCCATCGTCATCAAGAAGCTTTTTCTGCTGCTTTGGTTGTATTATGGGTGGCTCTTCTTTTTTCATGTTTTTTCCATTATGGTTAAACTTTCACCACAGTTCCTTCTTTAAGTTATGTCCTTGATCTATCATGCATTTCTTCCACAACCTACTAGTTAATCGCCTTTCCTCTTTATGTTACGAAAGGACTTATCCACTTTATTATGTAACCACACAATATTCCAAAACAGAATAGCTTTCTTTGTTCTCTGCCTGTCCAGGACAGACATCCAAGTTCTAGTCTCTTCAATGCTTTTAACTAAATAAAAAGTCTACATTCTGACCAGAACATGATACAGGAATTTTAGAATTATCTGAGAGTTAGTCTAAAATTAGAAAAAAAATCAGAGGAAATTTCTTATGATTTGATTGAGAACAAATTATGCATGCAGGTATGAACAGAAGAACAAATATACAATTTATATGTGTGTGTCTGTTGCTATTGTTTTAATGTTGGGAGGAGATATCCACGTGAGACTCATTTTATTATGTACTCATGGCATTTAAACTTAACTTCAGACATGAGCTTCAAACTAAATACCAATTTCTATCTATGGACAGTCCTATGAAAGGCCAAAAAATTAACTGATGGAAAGAGACACAAGATCACTTGAACAAAAAGGGTAACAGGTACAATTCTAAAAATGAGCAGCTGGAGAGGTGGAGGTTAGAATGGAACAAATAAAAAATGCATCAATACAGTTTCTGTAGTCTTTATCCAATTCAGAGTCATAGTGAGCCAGTGTTTAGTCTGACAACACTGGACAGGCTTCCACTTTATCCAAGGCCACTTTTGTGGCAATGTTCGTTTTTGGTAGGATCATTGAGAAATGTTAGTAAGGGAGAAAAATGCTTTACCTGAAACTCAGAGCTCTGGACCTATAAAACAGCATGACTTAATTGTATGCCATTATGCTATCCTACCAATGATAATGAACAGCACAAACATTTTTCAAAATAGAAAATGCTATTTGTGCATCTCTATTTATACTTTAACAAATCTTTTTTTAGACAGAAAAGGTTATTTCAAGCATTACAAATTAAATCTGAAGTGCAGTCTGTGGATTTTAAAATTTACAAGTTCACACAACAACTTTTATGTTAGAAATCACACCTCTAGTATAGTGAAGAAAACCAATTATTATTGTGTCAAGGACATTGGCTGTGAAGGAAATTAGTAATTCTTCTTGTATTGGCATGGTCAGCTTACTTAACCTTCAGTCAGACTTAAGTCAGACTTGTCCAACAGCTTGAACAGATATATTTTTTCACCAAAGAAAATAAAGTGAATTTTGTTAGAACTCTTGTTAAATTTGATCCCATGACATTGCATGTAGTCATTTACCATGGGGTTGTCTCTGCAGAACAGTGATGGATTGTTTTTGTAGTTTGCCCATAATGACTGTCTTCTGTTGTAAGATGTTAGCTTCCAGTGTTTTGTTTCATTTTGGCCCTCTGACTCACAGTGACATACATTTTGCAGTTGCAAGTAACTAATGTGAAACTCTTGGAGTTGGAAAAAAGGTACATCTTACTGGATGCTTGATGACCATGAATCTTAATGTTGGAAATTTTTCAGTACATGAACAAACACTCACAGTGGGGAGTAGCCTAGACTAAAATGATATATCTTGTAGAGAAATTATATATAAAATAGTCTCCAGCTTGATCCTGAGTAACGCACAGTTTTATACCACATGTTATTATAATGTCATCAATTAAGCAAGGCTTTCCACTTGTCTTGTAAAATAAATAAATAAATATAACACAATTATTTATCATGAATGACGCTAAACTGGAAAAGTATATGCATGTTTATGAGTGTGCTCTATGATGACCTGTCACTTTCTCCATGTAATTGTCAAATGTACTGGCTGAGGCCATTTATTTAAGAGTTGAGTTTAATATTTGGGAAGTTTTACCATAATGTGTGTCCTCCCATTTAAATAAAATGCATACCAGCTCTATCCAAATGGGGGCTACATCTGCCACACATTTTGCAATTTTTCATTGACAAAAGCAATAATTTAAAATTAGCATATTTTCCTGAGGGTGGCACTGTGGCGCAGTGGTAGCGCTGCTGCCTCGCAGTTAGGAGACCTGGGTTCGCTTCCCGGGTCCTCCCTGCGTGGAGTTTGCATGTTCTCCCCGTGTCTGCGTGGGTTTCCTCCGGGCGCTCGGTTTCCTCCCACAATCCAAAGACATGCAGGTTAGGTGGATTGGCGATTCTAAATTGGCCTTGGTGTGTGGGTGTGTTTGTGTGTGTCCTGCGGTGGGTTGGCACCCTGCCCAGGATTGGTTCCTGTGTTGGCTGGGATTGGCTCCAGCAGACCCCCGTGACTCTGTATTTGGATTCAGCGGGTTAGAAAATGGATGGATGGATATTTTCCTGAAACCAAATATACAGTGAGGTCTATAAGCATTTGGACAGTTTTTATAATTTTGGCACCACAATTAATTTGAAATAAAGCAATCATTATGTTATTATGTGATTGAAGTGTATATTGTAAGCTTTAAGTTAAGGAATTTACCAGAAATATAGTACGATCCATTTAGGTATGACACCATTTTTTTGCATAGTTCCACCATTTCCAGGGGCTCAAAGGTATATGGACAATTGATTGACAAGCTATTACATAGTCAACTGGGAGCAGTTCACTCATTATTTATTAACTATTAAGTAGGTAAAAGTTCTGGAATTGATTCCAAGTGTGGAATTTACATTTGGAAGCTGTCACTGTGAACTCTCAATATATAATTTCCAAAGAGCTGCCCATTCAAGTAAAAACAGTCCATAATTAGAAACACAGTGAATGATCAAATTAACCATTTGGTATATACTTAAAAAGAAGGAACACACTGATGAACTCAGCACTAACTAGAAGGCCTGGAAAACCACAGAAGACAATTGTGCTGGATGATTGCAGAATTCTCTCTGGTAATAAAGAACCACTTCACAACATTTAGCCAAACCAAAACTCTCTCTGGGATGTAGACCTGTTATTGCCAAAGTCTACAATCAAGAGAAGACTTCATGAAAGTAAAGACATTTAACTTGCTAAAGACAAAACAAATGGCAGAAAGTTCAACGAACAAGCAGCAACAGGTGACAGCTTCATTAAAGTTTTGGTAAAGTATCAGCAGTGTGGAAACCCAGCATTTGGAGATGATCTTGGATACCAGACTTCAGGCAGTCATTGACTTAGAAGGATTTTCAACGAAATTTTAAAAATGATAATTATATTTATGATTAGGTATGTATGTATAAAAATGTCTGTCGTTTCTAAACAGATAATATAACATTTTTGTTAAACCCCTTGAATTAAACTGAAAGTCTATAGTTCAATAACATAATGATTGCTGTATTTCAAATCCATTGTGGTGGCGTACAGAGCCAAAATTATGAAAATTGTGTCACTGTCCAAATACTTAAATTTATAGGACCTTCGTTTAATGTTCAGTTGTGAATGTATTTTTTGCAATAAGATGTCACACCTTAAAGCAGAGCATTTTATCCAATGAAACAAGTACTAAAAAAAGAAATTAATTTATTTCCTGAGAATATAAAGTTGGGAATTTTCATCCCCTGTAAATGCCAGTTCTTAGCATTTTACAGATTTTTTCAGTTTAATACACTTTTTGCATACATTGTACACAACAGATAAATTATGTTGTGTATTTTGTCATATTCCTGAATAAATGAAAAATAAAAAATATTTTCTGAAAACAGGAAGCACAGGAACATAGAGTTTTCGCCACAAAATAAAGAGGTGGCAAAAGTCTGAAAATTCTTTACTTAAGTGGAAGTACAAATACCCACTGGAAAAATGCTCCAGTAAAAGCTGAAGTACCAGTCAGTACAATTTACTTAAGTAAAAGTATAAAAGCAGTCATTTTTACACTTCAAGCATGAAAGTAAAAGTAGTTTCCCTAACTGCATTTCTAATGCTTGTTTGAAAGTATTATCCTTGTTTCACATTAATGTGAAAAGCAAATTTACAAAAATAAAGCAAAACAAATTGAAAGAATTGTGGCATCAACAACATATGTCTAATTATCTGTTTACGCACAAACTTTGTTCGTGCTATTTTTTACCTAGTCTCTGGGTATAACCAGGTGATAACAGCACTTTTTAAAAACATCACATTTTATTATTTGTCCGAAACCTTTATACAACATTTAAGATACAATTGGTTACATTTCTTTTGGTTTTCCAATTGCAGCACAGACAGGTCAAGTGACTTGCTCATGGTTACACGACCTCAGGTATTGAAGTCCAAGGCTTTATAACCAATACAATATATAATATATTTTACATTATATTATTCCAACAATTTAAAAATATATTGAGAAGTATATTTTAATATTTTGGAAAATATGTTTTAAGATACAAAAAACAGAAGTATTGAACGTGCTTTACAATACATTTCAGTATAGTGCAATATGATATATTTATCCTTGAAAAATATTGTGACATTTTAAAATACTGTAGATTCATTGGTAGAAATATAGACATGCAGGTTAGGTGCATTGGCGATTCTAAATTGTCCCTAGTGTGTGCTTGGTGTATGGGTGTGTATGTGTGCAACCTGCGGTGGGCTGGCACTCAGCTTGGGGTTTGTTTCCTGCCTTGCACCCTGTGTTGGCTGGGATTGGCTCCAGCAGACCCCCGTGACCCTGTAATTAGGATATAGCGGGTTGGATGATGGATGGATGGACAGTATGTTTAAATGTATTTTATTTTTTGCAAGGATGAACTTGTACATCTGCAGTACTAACATATTTTTACTTGATAATTTGTGAAGCTTCCAATCGGAACTGAGCTGAAGAGTAATGGAATAGAATAATCCTTGGGAAAAATTGCAGTTAGTGAAACAGAGACCAATGCAGACATAATCTTGGGCTCATCAAAGGTTAAAGGGGCTCATTAAAGAAAAGATGAAGGATTTGAGGTGATAAAAAATATGAGAAAGTAATATAACAAAGAGCAATGTCTTAGGCTAATATTGGATTGGCCTCTGGGGAAACTAAACATGGCTTTTATGCCAGAGGATATTGTTTGTTAAATTAGGAAAGTACAGGTTAAAAAGAATGCATAGAAATTGAACTAAGTCGAGTTATTTACTATGTGTAGTATATTTTGAACCCAATTTACTGCAACACTTATTTTGTGAAATGGAGCAAGATAGTAAAATTGTTACAGTGAAAGTTTGCGTAGAAGGTTTATTATTTGGCAGTTTTTATTTAGTGAACAAATAAATTGGGAACCGTCACATACAACTTAAATATTTAAGAGCACAACGTCTGCTTTTAGTAATGAAAACGTTTTGAACTAAGCCGCAGTCACAGGACCCGGAAGATCTTAAAACCTGATATAATCCGGAAAAAGATGACGAGCGCAGACTTGCGTGCGGATTGACTGCCTGCCTGTCTATGCAACTGCCTACAAATTCGGTGACGCGCTGAGCGCGCCTGGCAGACTTTCCGCCATCTTGGTAAAGGGGGCTGTGCGACTGAAGAGCCGCTGCAGCTGTATAGTGCTAACCGTGGTGCATACGTAATCAGCGTCACTACCAAGAGTGGTGAGTAGCTGGAGCTGTTTCCTCGAAGATGGCGGGGTGCAGACGTGTTCAATTGCTTTCACTGCTATGGATGGTGGTTTTAGTTGCCGTGTGTGAAGTGAAAGAAAGCCTTGCCAATGCTCTCAACAGTGCGAACTTTAAACCAAATGCTGCCAACTCCGAACAGGCTGTCGTGGGCCCGGTCACCCAGACTCGCCGGACTAACGCCTGGAAGCTGGCCGATGAGGAGGCCTGTCGTGAAGACCTGACCCGTTTGTGTCCCAAACATACCTGGGGCAACAACCTTGCCGTGCTCGAGTGTCTTCAAGATCGGAAGGACGTGAGTTCACAATTACTCATGTATGGGCAGGGTGGGCCGGTGACCACTGGCGAACAGGGGTAGAATCGAGAAGTGAATGAGTGAGGCGTCTGTACAGTTATGGATAGGCGGATGCCTGATGGACTTGCAAGCTCGTCTGCCCCACTGAATTTGCTAAATAACGGAGAATACTGGTGACAGACGAGCTGTTACAGGGGAAAGAGAAGCCAAAGTTAATATCGTATAGCTCTAGTCTGAATCTTTTTCTTTTACCTGTTTATAGAAGTGTTTGTGATTATGGCAGTGAGACGGAATGTTCTTGAAGGATGGATGGGACAAAAAAAATTGAAGTTATATTCGAATACTTTACAAAAACGGTCTGATTTGCTGAAGACACGCGTATCTCATGACATCCTTACTTCCTTGTTGTAGTGACGTTGCTGGAGAGTGTGGAATTTGGTCTTTTCCTCGAGATGTACTATCTGTGTTCAGAATTTGTTGAGGAGAAAGGAAAAATTAAAGCGCCTCGTCACGTTGTTTAACGTATCAAGTTCTGACAGAGAAAGAAATCTCAAACACCTCTTTTGCTTTGGTGAAGATGTTAGCAAATCTTATTTCCTTCACATGAATAACCAGCCACTAATATTCTTGGACACCTTAGCAAAATATAGTAGAGTTGCTTACTTAAATAAAACCTTGAATATGTCCTTAATCCGATTAAATATTTATGTATTGGGCATAGTTTTTAGAGTACGAAGCAAGTTTTCTGATACTTTTTGGTCAATTTTAAGTAGACCGTCCATTAATTTTCTGACCGTTTTTTTTTTTTTTTTAATTCCACCTAACCCATAGTCGTGGAACAATGCATTATTTTTTAATAAGCAAAATCTGAGTAGCAATCATAAGTTTATTAAAATGTATATACCATTTTGTGGAGTGAAATACAACAGAATGTTTGGCAATACAAAAATCTAATCATTAAATGAATGGGCATTTTCATTGTTGCAGCAAAAACTCTTGTCCATCATCATTGATGATAATTATACTCCGTTTGGCAGTTTTTTGTGGAAGGCATTGTTTACTTTACTTTTAAGTTTATTTTGTAAGACATTAATGTCTAATTGAAGCTCATGAGAAAAAAACTATTTTCTTCCTCCCTTTGAATACATTTAATTCTCATGCAGTACATTCTATTGTTTCTTTAGTAGTTGAAATAAGTGTTTTGAATATTAAAATTTTCTTTTGTGCTGTGGAAACCCCATACGGAATCAGCCATCATCTTTTACCATCTATTATCTTCCTGTCTTCTGCATCTTGCTCTGTCACACCCATCACCTGCATGTCCTCTCTTCCCACATCCATAAATCTTCTCTTAAGCTTTCCTCTTGCCTGGCCGCTCTGTCTTTAACATCCTTTTCCCAATGAATCTCTCCTCTGCACGTGTCCAAACCAAAACAATCTGGCCTCTCTGTCTTTGTCTCCCAACAGTCCAACCAGAGCCAACCCTCTAATGTACTAATTTTTAATTCTGACCATCTTCATCACACCCAGTGCAAATCTTAGCATGTGTCTCTTGCTTTCTGCTCAGTGCCACTGTCTGCAACTCATATAACAAAGCTGGTCTCGTTACCGTCCTATAGATTTTTCCTTTCTCTCTTGCTGATAACGGTCTGTCATAAATTAATCCTGATACTCTTCTCCACCCATTCCACCCTGCATGCACTCTCTTTCTCGCCTCTCTTCCACAATCCACATTACTCTGTACTGTTGATCCCAAGTATTTAAACTCATCCACCTTTGCCAACTCTACTCCCTGCATCCTCACCATTCCACTGACCTTCTTCTCATTCACACACACACATTCTGTCTTGTTCCTACAGACCTTCATTCCTCTCTCCTAAAGAGCACATATCCACCTCTCCACGGTTTCTTCAGCTTGCTCCCTACTCTTGCTACAGATCACAATGTCATCAGCAAACTTCATAGTCCACCAGGACTCCTGTCTAATCTTGTCTGGCAACCTGTCCATCACCATTGCAAATAAGAAAGAATTTAGAGCCAATCCCTGATGTAATCCCACCTCCACGTTGAATCCATCCATCACTCCTACCGCAATCCTCCCCACTGTCACACTTCCCTCATACATATCCTGTACAACTCTTACGTACTTCTCTGACACTACCAACTTGCTCATACAATACCACAATTCCTCTTGAGGCACCCTGTCATATACTTTCTCCAGGTCCACAAAGATGCAGTGCAACTCCTACTGGCATTCTCTATACTTCTTCATCAACACCCTCAGAGCAAACATTGCATCTGTGGTGCTCTTTCTTGGCATGAACCATACTGCTGCTCATTATTCACCACCTCATCAATTTTATCCCCTTGTAGCTACTACAGCTGTACACATCCCCACCCCCCCAATTCTTAAAAATCAGTACCAGTACACTTCTTCTCCACTCCTCAGGCATCCTCTCACTTTCCAAGATTCCATTAAACAATCTAGTGAAAAACTCCACTGCCATCTCTCCTAAACACCTCCATGCTTCCACAGGTATGTCATCTGGACCAACGGTCTTTCCATTTTTCATCCTCTTCATAACTGTCCTTACCTCCTCCTTGCTAATCCATTGCACTTCCTGATTCACTATCTCCACATCATCCAAGCTTCTCTCTCTCTCATCAGCCTCTCGAAGTACTCTTTCTATATTCTCAACACATCCTTCTCGCTTGTGAGTATGTTTCCTATCTTTACGCTTTATGACCCTAACCTGTTGCACATCTTTCCCAGATCGGTCCCTCTGCTTAGCCAATCGGTACAGGTCCTTTTCTCCCTCCTTAGTGTTATCATACACCTTTTTTCAGCCTTTGCCACCTCACTCTTCACCTTGCACCTTATCTTCTTGTACTCTTTTCTACTTTCTGCATCTCTCTCACTATCCTAATTCTTTGCCATCCTCTTCCTCTGTATACTCTCCTGTATTTCCCCATTCCACCACCAGGTTTCGTTTTCCTCCTTCCTCTGTCCACATGTCGCGCCAAGCACCTTTCTTGCTGTCACACTTCTGCTGTAATTGCTCAGCTGTCTGGTAACTCTTCGTTGCCACCCAGTGCCTGTCTTACCTCTTCACTAAACTCAACCTTGCAGTCTTCCTTTTTCAACTTCCATCATTTGATCCTTGGCTCTGCCCTCACTCTCGTAGATCTCCTTCCTATGCTGTCTAACTACACTTTCCCCTGCCACCACTTTGCAGTCTTAAATCTCCTTCAGATTGACTTTTCTGCATAGGATATAATCTACTTGATTGCATCTTCCTCCACTTTTATGTCACTCTATGTGAAATAAAATCCATTATCATCCGAACTTGTTCATTTCTCTCCTTGACACCATACCTAACCAACACCTCCTCGTCTCCAATGTTCCCTTCACCAACTTGCCCATTGAAATCCGCTCCAATCACCACTTTCTGTCCCTTGGGTACACTGTCCATCACTTCATCCAACTCACTCCAGAAATCTTCCTTCTCATCCATAGCACACTCGGCTTGCGGGGGATATGCATTGCCATCATTCATCACACCTCCAATTTCAAGCTTCATAATCATTACTCTGTCTAACACTCTTTCACTTCCAAAATACTCTTCACATACTGTTCCTTCAGAATAACCCCTAACCCATTTCTCTTCCGATCCACACTATGATAGAACAATCCAATCAATCTGGCCTTACTCTCCTTCCATTTATTCTCTTACACTCACAATATATCAACCTTCCTTCTCTCCATTATATTGGTTAACTCCCCTTACCAGTCATACTGACAGCATTCAAAGTTCCTACCCTCAGTTCCACTTTCTTTACCTTTCTCCTCTCCTTTTTTTCTTCTGGACAAATCTCCCCCTCTTCTCTCCTTCTTTGGCCATCAGCAGCCCAGTTTCCGCTAGCACCTTTTTGGCTAACAGTACTGGTGGTGGTCGTTGTTAACCTGGGACTTGACTAATCTGGTATGGAAAGCTGTGTCTGTATCCAGTAGGAAAGTGTGAGTAGTGCATTGTCTGTGACTGTTTCCTTTCCTTACTTTATGCTTTTACACCAATAAAACATTGGCAAGCTCAATAAATTAAGTAAATTTAACTGTATAGGTGTTGCAACATTAATATCACACTGTGAGTCTTTATTACAAAAAAATCACTTTTTCAAGAATAATTATAAAATCGGTTGCATGCACAGACGGCTCATTGCATTTTTTGTGTTATTTCTATCAGAAAGCTACAGTGATGCCTGTAGTGAATTATAGTATATTCTTATCTCTAGGTACTGGAAATTGCACTTGTTGTTTCTATGCATAAAGGTAATCAGAAGTAAAAGGGGTATAGTTACAGGGAACACTATACCCAAGGAAAATATGATAATCATATATTATCATACCAAACATGATAATATAAGAACATATAATCATTTTTGATGCAAACAGGCCAGTTAATCCAATATAACCCAACTATTATGCTTTAAAAACTAATATTCAGCCTGGTTTTCAATACTTTCATTCATCACACTACTTCTGTGATTCTCTGTTTTGGGCGGGCTTCTAGGGTTAGTAAAAATTTCATCATTAAACAACTTCCATCTGCATCCTCTTTATTCTAGTTAAAAAAAAAACTAATTTTAAAGTAACAGCTTAAAAGTATTATACTAATTAACTTCATAAGTCTGAACACTTCTATCATTTATCTTCTTTAACTCCTTTTGCTTAAAATGCAAAGGCTCAGCTTCTTCACTTTTTTCTGAAAGCTCATGCCCCGTAGTCTTGAAGTCCAGCTAGTTTGTCTTTTTAGGACTTTTTAGATGGAGGGCTTGAGTTTTTTCTTCAGCTTGGAATTATATCAGACCTCCCATCCTCATGACTCATGTGTCCTTCCAGGCTATGAATGAGGCATGGCTCCTTTGGTCCTGTTACAGCTCCTCCTGGCGGTACCCAACAGGGCTGAGAAAATACACTCCCAAGTCCCAGGATGCCCTGCGGGAATCTGGGGCACCGTTCTGTCCCAGGGGAGCTGCCAACTAGTTTTTTGGGGAGGCAGTGTTCAAAAGCTGCTGTCTCTTCCCCTTCCTCAGGGCGTCCCGGCCATGTTGAGCTGCCACCCGTCTTATTACAATGTATTGCTTGTCTTGCTGGCATCTGTGTTTGCCCGTCAGTAAACATGGCTCTCTCTTCTTTGTTTGACTGATTTATTTAACGAAAGACAAAACATTTCATTTATCACTGTGGAAATCAGATCATTACATGTTTATAGTACATAGATATTTTTTTTTTAAATAATTTACATCAACTGTAATCATTCTCCCATCAGGGAGTCGCAGAACAGAGTACTGAGGGCAACAGTATATCTAAAACATTTAATCATTGCCCATTTTCCAAAAATGAGGAAATCTGGTTCTTCAGTTTGATATTTATTTTTATGTGTTTTTTAAAATAAGTATACAGAATAGTAAAGGTATACCAACTAATGAGTAAAATAAACTGGTGAAAATAATTAAGGGAATTTTGATCCTCAATGAACAAAATTATATTCAACTGGAAAATCTTTACCATGTATTTTGTTGAGAACAAAATGATGTAACAGTGGTTAATGGAAATCAAAATCATCAACCCACTGAGGACTGGATTCACATCACACCTAAAATCAAAGTCAAAAATTGAAATCATAGGGTGAACCAACTTGTGTGAATTTCATCACGGCAACTCATAATGTGACTCGGTAGTATGTCTGGGCATGCTCCTGATAAGATAGCGGATGGTGTCATGGTGGATCTCTCCCAGACCTGGATCAGGGCATCAGTGAGCTCCTAGAGAGTCTGTAGCACTAATTAGCAACGTCAGTTGCACTGATACATAACATCCCAGAGGTTCTCAATTGGATTCAGGTCTGGGGAATGTGTGGGCCATTCAATGGCATCAATGCCATCAATGCCTTTGTCTTCCAGGAACTGCCTACAAACTCTGCCACACAAGGCAGGGCATTGTCCTGCATCAGGAGGAACCCAGGGCCCACTGCACTAGCGTAAGTTCTAACAGTGGGTCTAAGGATTTCACGCCGGTACCTAACTGCAGTCAGGGTACTGTTGCTTAGCCTGTGGAGGTTGGCACGACCTTCCAAGTGCATGCCTCCTTAGACCATCCCTGACCAACTTTCAAACCGGTCATGCTGGATGATGTTGCAGGCTGCATAATGTTGATCATGGCGTTTCATGTCTGTCACATATGCCCAGTGTGAACCTACTCTCATCTGTGAAAAGAATTGGGCACCAAAGGCGTAGCTGGCAGTTGTGGTATTCTCTGGGAAATGCTAGTCTAGCTGTACGGTGATAGGCTGTGAGCTCAGGTTCCACTAGAGGATGTTGAGCCCTCGTCCCACTGTCATGGAGTCTGTTTTTGACAATTTGTTCAGAAACATGTACACCAGTAGCTAGCTGGAGGTAATTTTGTAGGGCTCTGGAAGTGTTCCTCCTGTTCTTCCTCACACAAAGGAGCAGACACCGGTCCTGTTGGGTTCATTTCCTTCTATGGCCCTGCCGAGCTTTCCTTGTGTAATGGCACATCTCCTAATATCTCCTTCATGCTCTTGAGATTCTACTGGTAGACACAGCAGACCTTCTTGCAATAACACATGCGCTATCCTGGAGGATCTGGATTACTTGTGCAATCTGTATTTGCTGCAGATACCACCTCATGCTAACAGCTGTGGAAAGTACACTAGGAAAATGCAAAACTAGAGAAGAATCAGTCAGGAAGAATAAGGAAAGAGTAGTTGTCTGTGTCCACCACCTACAAAACCATTCCCTTTTTTGGGGTTGTCTTGCTGTTGCGTCTCCAATGCACCTGTTGTCACTTTCATTTGCACCAAAGCAGGATAAGTTGATCCCCAATTACTTTCTACCTGTACAGATTGATTTCCCTGAAGCTTAAATGAGTTGATTTTAGACTGTGATGATCAAGTGCCCTTAATTTTTTTTGAGCAGTGTCTTGTTCTTCAGTTGGATGACGTTTATTTGTATGTGTTTTAAAATAATGACACAGAACAGTAAAACTATACCAAATGATGAATAAAATGCTGTTTTTGACAGCTCTTGTTAAAATAGTTTTGAAAGAGTTATGAACCAGTTCTTAAAACAAAATTACCAATCCAACAATTATGGATGCTCCTATAGATCAGCCGCTGATTGAAATCGATTTTCACAAATAAAAAGACTCGATTTGCTGATTAGTAAAAAAAAGTCCCTCACAAAAACTGATAATTTCAGCCCCTGCTTTTGTAATCTTTATTTAGTTGCAGTGCTCCTTTACTCAATGTATTATGGTATTTGAGGCACTGACTTTTTTTTATTCCCCCTTTTCCTTCTGCAACTTCCTGTGTGAAGAGAGAGCAGCAAGTAGAAGCCTGTTTTATCAGTGAATGAAAGGTGTTTGGGTTATTAGCATTTATGTTAAAGAAAAGTGAAGTAATAAACTAAAAAATGACTTTGAATTTGTCCTGTGCAACCAAACAGCGAGAAAACATACTTTGAGCAGTTTATACCTTTTTATTTTGTCTTTGAGACTTTGGATAACAAACTTGATTAAAATGCAGCACCTGACACTTTTTTTTAATTGGAAAAAGAGAAGGGAGAAATGTGAAATTTGAATTTTAAATCATAATTTAAAATAATTTAAACATAATTTCATGTATAGTTACATTTTTAAACAGTGTTCAATTGTCAATATCAATTAATGGATTGTGTGAGACATAATATTTAATATATATAATATATAATATAATAATGCACATTTTTAGGATGTAAGGATCTCTTTGTAAACGACATTTGCAATTCTGCCCTCGGGCTGTAAAATTACCAAGCTGTCTGCTGAACTTTTTCTTGAGCATGCAACGTACAGTTGGCCATGTGAGAAGTAATCTTGTGTCAAGTCAATGCCGACGTTTTTTAGTGTCTAGCCCTGTGTCTTATTTATTGTCATAGCAAAGCAGACCCTTACTGAAAATTGGAGCCTTTTGAATTGGAATGGGAGGTCAGAGGGTATGAGAGGGATTCAAGGAATAAATTCAATCTCTCCTGAGCCGGTCCCAGTGAAGACAGTTGCCTCAATGACGTTCTTCTGCAGAGATTTGATCTGAAGCCAAATGCCGTTACAAAGTTTTGGTGGTTGTATTATTACAGTTTAGGGGGTACACCTATTTTCTCTTCCCTCCCCCCCCCCTTGGGTGTTGCAGTAGGACATGGAACATACCTAACTTTTGTAAGTACAAGGAATGAGCATGCAAAATTTCACCTTCCCACCTATTTGGAAAGTGGGAGAATTAGTGATGAGTCAGTGAGGGCTCTGCCTTTTTTATATATATATATATATATATATATATATATATATATATATATATATATAGTAACAAAGGTGCTATATAGGCGTCTGACCCGACACAGATGGACACGAAGGCACGTATAAAAACACAAAGACTTTATTTTTCTTCACCCGTGGGCGCACGTCTTCCCCGTGGCCCACAGGCAATACACAGTCCCACAAAATACCAGTCCAACACACAGCAACACCACCTTTCTTCCTTTTCCAGCACTCCTTCTCAAGCTTTGTCTCCTTCCTCCCAACTTTGGCTCCTCGAGTGGTGGTGGCTGGCCCTTTTTATAACCCACCCAGAAGTGTCTCAGGTGCTTGACCACCTGGTCCTAATTGCACCTCCGGGTGGGGCTGAAGATTCGTCCAGCCAGGCTGCTGAGTCCATGTAGCTCCCCCTAGCGGCCATCC
The DNA here is from genome assembly GCF_016835505.1 of Polypterus senegalus. NCBI lineage: Eukaryota > Metazoa > Chordata > Cladistia > Polypteriformes > Polypteridae > Polypterus > Polypterus senegalus. The sequence goes on from NC_053162.1 coordinate 116,113,093, forward strand.
GAGCCCCCAACCAGGCTGTGGAGGACTCCATCTCCCATGGAACCCTGCGGGTGGTTGGGGAATCACCGTCGGCCATGGAGGCTGCCACCAAGCGTCCCGGGGGAGGTACTGGACTGCTCATGGTGGCTCCCCCGGAACATAAGCAGCAGGGGCGTCCCTGCCAGGCATGGAAACCGGCTGTCCTTCACTATAAAATAAATAAATAAATATATATAGTAATCCCTGGCTATATCGCGCTTCGACTTTCGCAGCTTCACTCCATCGCGGATTATAAATGTAAGCATATCTAAATATATATCACGGATTTTTCGCTTATTCGCAGATTTCTGCGGACAATGGGTCTTTTAATTTATGGTACATGCTTCCTCAGTTTGTTTGCCCAGCTGATTTCATACAAGGGATGCTATTGGCGAATGGCTTAGAAACTACCCAATCAGAGCATGTATTACATATTAACTAAAACTCCTCAATGATATAAGATATGCTTCCCGCGCGGTGCTTAATTGTTCGCTCTCTCTCTGACATTCTCTGCTCCTGACGGCGCTCCTTTTGAAGAGAAGATATGTTTGCATTCGTTTAATTGTGAGAAAGAACTGCCATCTCTGTCTTGTCATGGAGCACAGTTTAAAGTTTTGACTAAAGTGTGTTATTTCATGTCTAGAGGGCTGTAATAATGTTAACAGTGTGGGAGAGTTTAAAAGGGCTTAAAATATATAAAAATTACCATACAAACATATGGTTTCTACTTCGTCGATTTTCATCTATCGCGGGTTTGGGGGGGGTCTGGAACGCAACCCCCGTGATCGAGGAGGGATTACTATGTGTATGTGTATATGTATATGTGTATATATGTATTCTAGCAGAATACCCGCGCTTCGCAGCGGAGAAGTAGTGTGTTAAAGAAGGTACGAAAAAGAAAAGGAAAAATTTAAAAAAATAACGTAACATGATTGTCAATGTTATTGTTTTGTCACTGTTGTGAGTGATGAGTGTTGTCATATATACACACATATATAAACATATATATACATACATATCTACATATATACACACACAGCTATTTCGTATCAGTGCAATACGCTGTTTGTTAAAACGGATGACACCCGCTCTTACGTGCAAGTCTGCGTGGATATTATGAACTATCGTATTTGTTCAAGTTCAATTTAAATTTTAAATAGAAGGAATTTTTATTTAGTCGAACAGAAATATCTTTGGTAGGAATGGTAAAAACAGACAGGAATATTATTCCTGAATAAATCAACTCAAACCTTAAACAACTTATAATATTTTGCTCTCCATAAAAATATATCCTGTCTAAATTATACAAGTTAGAAATAAAGTAAACATTAAAAGAACAAACATTCAAATTTCTTTACTCTTATGTAATTTTATATTTTATAAAAAATAAACTTAGATTTTAAATATCCCAAAAGATTTTGCTCTCCATAAAAATATATCCTGTCAAAATTATACAAATTCAAATATGAACATGCTGCATAACAAAACCTAGAAATATAAATAAAATGTGTTCCTTTCAGCAATAACAAATCAAATCATTCAGTTGTCTTTGCTCATATGTCATTTTAGAGCTGGACGCCTGGCATCTTTTTGGCAACAAGTTCGTTTCTGTTTGGTGTGAGGTTCTGTGTTGTGGAGATTCTCAGGATGGATTGCAGGTGCTCATCAGTGAGGCGACTCCTGTGTGCTGTTTTGTTAGTCTTTATCACTGAGAAGAGCTTCTCACACAGATATGTGCTACCAAACATGCACAAGGTTCGAGCCGCATGTAGACGGACTTTTTGTTCTTCAAAGTCACCAAAGCGCCGTGCAAACTCAGTGCGCGCGCCAGTTTATCAGCAAAGTGCGATTTGGGAACACCGTAGTGACGACTTGGTTTAACATTACTTGGTAACAGGGAAAGTGGGGCAAGTGGTTGTGTCTCCCATAAAAGCAGCCTCAATTGAAATCACTTTGTGATTGTGCACGGTTAAAACGTCCGCTGAAGTGTCAGATTCTTATTTAATTCTTCTGCTTTCTGTATCTTCTGCATTGCATTCAGGTCTTTCAGGTTACCCTGATGTTTTGTTTTATAGTGCCGTCTTAGATTAAATTCTGTAATTACAGCCACATTAGCTCCACAAATGAGACACACGGGTTCAGTAAACATATACTCAGCCTCCCATCGGTTTTAAAGGCTCTATTTTCAGAATCAACTTTTCTCTTCAGCATCGTGTGAGCTAGCTTCGCAATAACTTGCAGCATCATAAGGTAGACTTGATTAACGGTAACTGTTCGGCAAGGCAGCTGAAGCGCTGCATTATGGGATCTGTAGTTTATTGTGTTACCAGCGCTTCATATACCCGGGCTTTAATAACAATAATACAGTATATAAAATGATCTCGGGCGGATATAATTACGCCGGGCGGATGTGGCCCGGCCCTTGAGTTTGACACATATGGACTAAATAGAACTTGAAAAGATATATTTTTTCAAATGTGATCGCAATTCAGATAGAGTTGACGCGCACTACAGCCTGCATGCCTCAATAAGTCATCCTCCCCTTGCCCTTACTTTTTTACCGTTCATCTAATGAATACACTGAGTATGGCTTTACCAAAACAATCACTGATGGCGAATAAAGTATCCATTATTCGAGTATGTAGATCGGGATATATATATACATATATATATATACCCGCGTATCGCAGCGGAGAAGTAGTGTGTTAAAAAAGCTAGAAAAAGAAAAGGGAACATTTTAAAAATAACGTAACATGACTGTCAATATACAGTATTTGTTTTGTGAGTGTTACTGAGTGTTGCTGTCATCAAGGATTTGATTATCATTATTTCTTTCAATCAGGTTCGTATTTGTAGGATGTGTTGTGTTCAAGTTACATTCCGTGTTTGTCAATCGTTGTAAAGATGACAGGTTTCATTCATCGATTCGTTTCTTACTGCATCAATAAACAGCTCGTCTTCTTCTTTATCTGAGACCTGACACACTGCATGCACGGTTGTTTTTACACTGTCTTCCTTTAGCGGGACATTGACTTTTTCCAACGTGTGCTTTGTTTCCGCAGTAGTTGGATTTATGAATATGCTTGTATGTATGAGACGCTTCATATTTTTGCTGCCTTTTCAATTGTGTAATTGGTTTTGTTCAGCTCTTTGGAACTGTTGCCTTTTATCTGTGCACTGCATCAGTTCACGTGAGCCACTCGGTGTACATGCATCGAAGGTTCCCAGCTGTGCTGGTGCCATCTCCTGCTATGTCCATGGCTGTATTTAATGTTACCTTAGTCCTGGCACTTAAAACTTTCTCTCGCAGTTTCGCTGAGTTTGTGTCAAACACCACCCTGACCATCTCATCTTCCTCTGCATAAGCACAGTCCTTCACCCGTGAATATTTACCCGTGGCAGTTTGCTATTGGATTGCTGCTGACGGACGGCCTTATATGGGCAGGCACTAAATTACAAACGCCAGCGGCAGCCTGTCTATGAACTTAATTTAAAGTGTAGGTTTACATCGTGCTTTGTTTCAAGTAGCAGAACTCATGAATATGGTTGTATATGTCACTCGCCGCTTCTTATTGTTTCGCTGCCTTCTCAATTATATAATGCATGTTTTCTTAAGCGCTTTTGAGGTCTTCCTGGTTTTCTATGTGACAATCAGTTCACGTGATTACATGGGAGGCGTGATGATGTCACACGAAACTCCCCCACGCATTCCAGCTCATCTCCATTACAGTAAATGGAGAAAAACCTTCCAGTTATGACCATTAGGTAGAATTTCGAAATGAAACCTGCCCAACTTTTGTAAGTAAGCTGTAAGGAATGAGCCTGCCAAATTTCAGCCTTCTTTCTACACGGGAAGTTGGAGAATTAGTGGTGAGTGAGTGAGTGAGTGAGGGCTTTGCCATATATATATATATATATATATATATAAGTAGTGTGTTAAAGAAGCAATGAAAAGAAAAGGAAACATTTTGAAAATAACGTAACCTGATTGTCAATGTAATTGTTTTGTCACTGTTGTGAGTGATGAGTGTTGTTGTTATATATATATATATATATATATATATATATATACACACGCAGCTATTTCGTATCAGTGCAATACGCTGTTTGTTAAAACGGTTGACTCCCGCTCTTACGTGCAATAACAAATCAAATCATTCTGTTGTCTTTGCTCATATGTCATTTTAGAGCTGGACGCCTGGCATCTTTTTTTGGCCACAAGTTCGTTCTTGTTTGGTGTGAGGTTCTGTGTTGTGGAGATTCTCAGGATGGATTGCAGGTGCTCATCAGTGAGGCGACTCCTGTGTGCTGTTTTGTTAGTCTTTATCACTGAGAAGAGCTTCTCACACAGATATGTGCTACCAAACATGCACAAGGTTCGAGCCGCCTGTAGACAGACTTTTTTTGTTCTTCAAAGTCACCAAAGTGCCGTGCAAACTCAGTGCACAATAACTCTAGCTTCGCAGTAACTTGCCGCATCATAAGGTAGACTTGATTAACGCAGTAAGTGTTCGGCAAGGCAGCTGAAGCGCTGCATTATGGGATCTGTAGTTTGTGTTACCAGCGCTTCATATACCCGGGCTTTAATAACAATAATACAGTATATAAAATGATGTCGCGGGCCGGATATAATTACGCCGGGCGGATGTGGCCCGCTGCCCTTGAGTTTGACACATATGGACTAAATAGAACTTGAAAAGATATATTTTTTCAAATGTGATCGCGCAATTCAGATAGAGTTGACGCAAGACTACAGCCTGCATGCCTCAATGAGTCATCCTCCCCTCGCTCTTACTTTTTTACCGTTTATCTAATGAATACACTGAGTATGGCTTTACCAAAACAATCATTGATGGCGAATAAAGTATCCATTATTCGAGTATGTAGAGCGGGATATATATATATATATATATATATATATATATATATATATATATATATATATATATATATATACACCCGCATATCGCAGCGGAGAAGTAGTGTGTTAAAAAAGGTAGAAAAAGAAAAGGGAACATTCTAAAAATAACGTAACATGACTGTCAATATACAGTATTTGTTTTGTGAGTGTTACTGAGTGTTGCTGTCATCAAGGATTTGATTATCATTATTTCTTTCAATCAGGTTCATATTTGTATGATGTGTTGTGTTCAAGTTACATTCCGTGTTTGTCAATCGTTGTAAAGATGACAGGTTTCATTCATCGATTCGTTTCTTACTGCATCAATAAACAGCTCGTCTTCTTCTTTATTTGAGACCTGACACACTGCATGGACGGGTTTTTTTTACACTGTCTTCCTTTAGCGGGACATTGACTTTTTCCACCGTGTGCTTTGTTTCCACAGTAGCTGCATTTATGAATATGCTTATCAGACGCTTCATATTTTTTGCTGCCTTTTCAATTGTGTAATTCGGTTTTGTTCAGCTCTTTGGAACTGTTGCTTTTTTTCTGTGCACTGCGTCAGTTCACGTGAGCCACTCTGTGTACTTGCATCGAAGGTTCCCAGCTGTGCTGGTGCCATCTTGTGCTATGTCCATAGCTTTATTTAATGTTACCTTAGTCCTGGCACTTAACTTTCTCTCGCAGTTTCGCTGAGTTTGTGTCAAAACACCACCCTGACCATCTCGTCTTCCTCTCCATAAGCACAGACAGTCCTTCACCCGTGAATATTTCCCCTTGGCAGTTTGCTATTGGATTGCCGCTGACGGACGGCCTTATATGGGCAGGCACTAAATTACAAACGCCAGCGGCAGCCTGTCTATGAACTTAATTTAAATTGTAGGTTTACATCGTTCTTTGTTTCCGAAGTAGCAGAACTCATGAATATAGTTGTATATGTCACTCGCTCGCTTCTTATTGTTTCGCTGCCTTCTCAATTATATAATGCATGTTTTCTTGAGCGCTTTTTTGAGGTCTTCCTGGTTTTCTATGTACTGCGTGATTACGTGGGAGGCGTGATGATGTCACACGAAACTCCCCCCCGGCGTTGAAGCTCATCCCATTACAGTAAATGGAGAAAAACTGCTTCCAGTTATGACCATTACGCGTAGAATTTCGATATAAAACCTGCCCAACTTTTGTAAGGAGGCTGTAAGGAATGAACCTGCCAAATTTCAGCCTTCCACCCACACGGGAAGTTGGAGAATTAGTGATGAGTCAGTGAGTGAGTGAGGGCTTTGCCTTTTATTAGTGTGTATATATATATATATATATATATATATATATATATATATATATATATATATATATATATATATATATATATATATATATATATATATATATATATATATATATATATATATATATATATATATATATATATATATACACTAGCAGAATACATTACATCCCCTCTCGGGAATCGAATGTCGGCGTTAGAGGCGAAGACTCTACAATTGCGCCACAGCGTGTTGCTTGTCTATGCTAAAGTATGTATTGTAGATCAGGGTATATATATACATTTATATATATATACCCGTGTATCGCAGTGGAGAAGTAGAAGTTATGAAAAGAAAAGGGAACATTTTAAAAATAACGTAACATGATTGTCAATATACAGTAATTGTTTTGTGAGTGTTATTGAATGTTGCTGTCATCAAGGATTTAATTATCATTATTTTTTTCAATCAGGCTCGTATTTGTAGGATGTGTTCAAGTTACATTCCATGTTTGTCAATCGTTGTAAAGATAAGAGGTTTCATTCATTGATTAGTTCCTTACTGCATCAATAAACAGCTCGTCTTCCTTTTTATCTGTGATGTGACAAACTGCATGCACGGGTTTTTTTTTTACGCTGTCTTCCTTTAGCAGGACATTCACTTTTTCCACTGTGTGCTTTGTTTCCGCAGTAGCTGCACTTATGAATATGATTGTATGTATAAGACGCTTCATATTTTTTTGCTGCCTTCTCAATTGTGTAATTCGGTTTTTGTTCAGCACTCTTTGGAACTGTTGCTTTTTGTCTGTGCACTGCGTCAGTTCACGTGAGCCGCTTGGTGTTCTTGCATCGAAGGTTCCCAGCTGTACTGGTGCCATCTCGTGTAATGTCAGCTAAGACCCGGCACTTGAAAGTTTCTCTCGCAGTTTCAATGAGTTTGTGCCAAACACCACCCTGACCATCTCATCTTCCTCTGCATAAGCACAGTCCTTCACACGTGAATATTTACCGGCAGTGTTTGTATTGGATTGCCGCTGATGGACGGCCTTATATGGGCAGGCACTAAATTACAAACGCTAGTGGCGGCCTGTCTATGAACTTAATTTAATATAAACTTACGGTTCACGCCGTGCTTTGTTTCCGCAGTAGCTGTACTTATGAATATGCTTGTATGCATCATTTGCTTCATAATGTTTTTCTGCCTTCTCAATTGTGAAATGGCGTTTTGTGCTCATCGCTGGAGTTCTTCCTTTTCTCTACGCACTTACGTTGGAGGCGTGATGATGTCACACGAAACTCCCCCCGCCATCTCCAACTCAAGACTCCATTACATTATATGGGAAAAAATAGCTTCCAGTTATGACCCTTATGCGTAGAATTTCGAAATGAAACCTGCCCAACTTTTGTATGTAAGCTGTAAGGAATAAGCCTGCCAAATTTCAGCCTTCTACCTACACAGGAAGTTGGAGAATTAGTGATGAGTGAGTGAGGGCTTTGCCTTTTATTAGTATATATATATATATATATATATATATATATATATATATATATATATATATATATATATATATATATATACACTCACCTAAAGGATTATTAGGAACACCTGAGGGCTATTCCACGAAGCGAGCTAACCTCAAAATCCAGGTTTATTTCGATAATCCCGGTTTAATTTCTCGAAATTCGGTTCCACTAACGAGGCTAACCTGAAGCTCCGCTTAATTACTATGCCAACATATGCTCTTGGACAAGCCTGCTCCGTGGCAGGTTAGTTGTGAAGCTTAGTTTAGCTTGATGAATATGATTGGACAAGCCGTGTGATGTCACAGCACGACATTCTGCGGGGCTGGGATTATTCTGCTGCTGTTCACTCCCTCTTTCGCCCACATCGACCCTCCAATATAAAATTATTACAGATTTCATGCAGGCGATTCTATTTACTTAGAAAGTATAAAATGACAAGGAGTGCATTGAAGGCTTTTACATGAATAACCATGGCGTGCCCATTTATTCATAATCCAGTTGATGAGGGAGCGAGGCTCATTCGTAGAGCTTTAAGGCAACAGGTTCCACCATTACTTCGCCCAGGATAGATCCGTTGCATTTTGCGGATGATTATTTATACGAAGCTATAGATTTAGTAGACACAGTATTGCATATTTGTGTCGGTTATTGGAACCTTACATTTTTAAAAACACACGTCGCTCTAAAGCCCTTACGGTTGCACAGTCTTTGTGTATCGCTTTGCGTTATTTTGCCAGTGGTTCATTTCTGTACAGTGTGGGGGATGCTGAAAATTTAAGCAAAGCTACAGTGTGCCGTGAAATCAGGAAGGTTTGCGTTGCATTAAAGTCCTTTTTAAATATATTCATTACCTTTCCTGGCCACCGAGGAATTCTTGCCATTAAGGAAACTTTCTTTGGAATTAATGGTGCTTAATCTTTAAACATCTACTCATTTACAGCACATAAATCATTACCTGATAAGTAACTGAATTTAATTTGTCAGGCTTTCCTAACGTCATTGGAGCCATTGACTGTACACACGTGAGGGTAAAGGCTCCAGCAGGTCCAACAGAGCCTGATTATATAAACCGCAAATCATATCACAGTATTAATGTACAGGTAAGTACAGATAATATCTCACATTTATATACAAGAGGTGAAAGTGTAGTCGTCCAACATTAGCAATGTATGTCATTACCATTTCCTAAAATGTTTCAGATGGTATGCACTGCAGAACATCTAATTTCAAACATTGTGGCAAAATGGCCAGGATCAGTACATGATGCCAGAATTTTTCGCGAGTCTTCACTGGCTCAAAGCCTCAGACAAGGCAAGTCAACTAAAATTCACAAATATACTATAGTTTATTATACTACAGTCTAATGGGTCTACTTTCCATTATAGGAATTTTTCCTGGTGTGCTGCTTGGTGACAGAGGATACCCATGTCTACCGTTTATTCTCACACCATATACAGATCCTGCAACACAAGCAGAAAGACATTTCAACCATGCCCATTGTAAGACAAGGGCACGCATTGAAATGACATTTGGACAGTTAAAATCCAGGTTTAACTGCCTGCGGCATCTCAGAGTTACACCAGACAGAGCGTGTGTCATTGTAGTAGCCTGTGCAGTTTTGCATAATGTGGCAATACTGCAGCAGGAGCGTATGCCAATAATGACGCATTCTTCACTTGCTGCCAGGACCTTTTCGTTCCACTCATGTTGCTCCTGAAACCAAGCATTATTAATAATTACAATTATATATCACTTTTTATCCAAGATAAACCCATATAATTAACATGCTGTCCTGTTTATCAATGTGTTAAAATAACCTTAAAGTACCTTACAACTGGTAACAAAATGCATATGTAAAAGGAAATTTTAATGACTATACATTTTGAAGGCTTGAAACTGTTCTGATTTAGTTGTTAAATAGTTTGACATCCTTAACAGAAAAGTTACTAAAATCATGTTCTTACGCATTTAACTTGTCAGCTATTTTCTGCCATGCAGCCTCACGAGCTTTGATAATACAGCTCGTGTTCCCCTTTCTAGTTATTATAGCTTTGTAGTCCTCATAGGCTTGTAATAATAATTCTTGCTCCGTAAAAAACGCAGCTCTTTCCTTAGTTTCCATTCTTACTTATCCAGCATCGATTAAAAGGCTGCCTTTTATATCGCGTGGACGCAGACGAAGCCTCGCTTATCAAGCTTGGCTTGAATTAGCGGAGATTAAATACACCTGAATTTTGTTCGTGGAACTCAATGAGCCTGAAGTGAACGGTTAGGCTAACTCAAGCGAGGCTATTACAAATAATCCTCGATTTTATAAGCTCGCTTCGTGGAACAGCCCTCTGTTCAATTTCTCATTAATGCAATTATCTAATCAACCAATCACATGGCAGTTGCTTCAATGCATTTAGGGGTGTGGTCCTGGTCAAGACAATCTCCTGAACTCCAAACTGAATGTCAGAATGGGAATGAGCGTGGCATGGTTGTTGATGCCAGACGGGCCGGTCTGAGTATTTCACAATCTGCTCAGTTACTGGGATTTTCACGCACAACCATTTCTAGGGTTTACAAAGAATGGTGTGAAAAGGAAAAAACATCCAGTATGCGGCAGTCCTGTGGGCGAAAATGCCTTGTTGATGCTAGAGGTCAGAGGAGAATGGGCTGACTGATTCAAGCTGATAGAAGAGCAACTTTGACTGAAATAACCACTCGTTACAACCGAGGTATGCAGCAAAGCATTTGTGAAGCCACAACACGCACAACGTTGAGGTGGATGGGCTACAACAGCAGAAGACCCCACCGGATACCACTTATCTCCACTACAAATAGGATTGTCCACTACAATTTGCACGAGCTCACCAAAATTGGACAGTTGAAGACTGGAAAAATGTTGCCTGGTCTGATGAGTCTCGATTTCTGTTGAGACATTCAAATGGTAGAGTCAGGATTTGGCGTAAACAGAATGAGAACATGGATCCATCATGCCTTGTTACCACTGTGCAGGCTGGTGGTGGTGGTCTAATGGTGTGGGGGATGTTTTCTTGGCACAATTTAGGCCCCTTAGTGCCAATTGGGCATCGTTTAAATGCCACAGGCTACCTGAGCATTGTTTCTGACCGTGTCCATCCCTTCATGACCACCATGTACCCATCCTCTGATGGCTACTTCCAGCAGGATAATGCACCATGTCACAAAGCTCGAATCATTTCAAATTGGTTTCTTGAACATGACAATGAGTTCACTGTACTAAAATGGCCCCCACAGTCACCAGAACTCAACCCAATAGAGCATCTTTGGGATGTGGTGGAACGGAGCCGTGCCCTGGATGTGCATCCCACAAATCTCCATCAACTGCAAGATGCTATCCTATCAATAACATTTCTAAAGAATGCTTTCAGCACCTTGTTGAATCAATGCCACGTAGAATTAAGGCAGTTCTGAAGGCGAAAGGGGGTCAAACACCGTATTAGTATGGTGTTCCTAATAATCCTTTAGGTAGGTGTGTGTGTGTGTGTGTATATATATATATATATATATATATATATATATATATATATATATATATATATATATATATATATATATATATATATATATATATATATATATATTATCTATACTAATAAAAGGCAAAGCACTCACTCACTCACTGACTCATCACTAATTCTCCAACTTCCCGTGTAGGTAGAAGGCTGAAATTTGGAAGGCTCATTCCTTACAGCTTACTTACAAAAGTTGGGCAGGTTTCATTTCGAAATTCTACGCCTAATGGTCATAACTGGAAGGTATGAAGGTATTTTTCTCCATTAACTGTAATAGAGTTGAGCTGGAAAGATGTGGGCGGGGCAGAGTTTCGTGTGACATCATCACGCCTCCCACGTAATCACGTGAACTGACTGTCAACGCAGTGCGTAGAAAACCAGGAAGACCTCCAAAAAGCGCTTAAGAAAACATGCATTATATAATTGAGAAGGCAGCGAAACAATAAGAAGCGAGCGAGTGACATATACTACCATATTCATGAGTGCTGCTACCTCGGAAAGAAAGCACGGTGTAAACTTAAAGTTTAAATTAAGTTCATAGACAGGCTACCGCTGGCGTTTCACATGCCCATGGGAATGCGGGATACAAGTTTAATGAAAGGAGGCAGGATATAAACGAGAGTTTTGATCACTTTGTAACTAAGTTAAAATTGTAGGTGAAGAGGTGTGCTTATGCAAATTCCGAGAGACTGTTTGTGTGGGGGATTGACAGTTAAGGCGGGTGGGGGAGTCACGTCATCATCTCCCCTCCCATTCATCTCATTTCGCTCTGAGCTGAGCTCCGCGGCTAACGCCGTCTTTTTCGTCAGACTGCCACCAAATACTCACAGAAAAATCCACAAGTTAATACACACGCTGTCTCTAGAGTTTCTCCACACTGAATCCTCCAGGCATTACTTACAAAAGGTCACATTAACAATCGTGTTAGGTTATTTTTAAAATCTTTCCTTTTCTTAGCACAAGCACAGCTGAGAAGCTTCGATGCATGTGCTCCATAACGCTTAAAAAATAATGCATTTAATCACACTTTGCATTACAAGCAAAGGGGAGCTTTTGTCAATGCATGATTTCCTGGTACACCGATTACATTGATCAGTGCATCCCGATTCATTTTACCCTCGCACCACCTTAGTTTGAGAAGAAGTATGAAAAAATATGAGGTTAATATAGAAAAACAGATCACCAATTCAAGCTTTATGAATAATTGATTCGCCATCAGTAATTGTTTTGGTAAAGCCATCCTCCTTCCATTTTATAATTTTTCCGCCACTAGCCATGATTAAATGAACGGTAAAAAAGTAAGAGCAAAGCGAGGGTGACTTATTTAGGCAGGCATATATATGACAGCAACACTCATGACAATGTCAATCATGTTACGTTATTATTAAAATGTTTCCTTTTCATTACTTCTTTAACACACTATTTCTCCGCTGCGAGGCGCGGGTATTTTGCTATATATATATATATATATATATACTATTAGTCTTTATCACTGAGAAGAGCTTCTCACACAGATATGTGCTACCAAACATGCACAAGGTTCGAGCCGCATGTAGACGGACTTTTGTTCTTCAAAGTCACCAAAGCGCCGTGCAAACTCAGTGCGCTCAGTTTATCAGCAAAGTGCGTATTTGGGAACACCGTAGTGACGACTTGGTTTAACATTACTTGGCAACGGGGAAAGATGGGCAAATTGGACTGGTGCATTTGTGTCTCCCATAAAAGCAGCTTCACTTGAAATCACTTTGTGATTGTGCACGGGTAAAAACGTCCGCTGAAGTGTCAGATTCTTATTTAATTCTTCTGCTTTCTGTATCTTCTGCATTGCATTCAGGTTACCCTGATGTTTTGTCTCATAGTGCCGTCTTAGATTAAATTCTGTAATTACAGCCACATTAGCTCCACAAATGAGACACACGGGTTCAGTAAACATATACTCAGCCTCCCATCGGTTTTTAAAGGCTCTATTTTCAGAATGAACTTTTCTCTCCAGCATCGTGTGAGCTAGCTTAGCAATAACTTGCAGCATTATAAGCTAGACTTGATTAACGTGGTAAGTGTTCGGCAAGGCAGCAGAAGCGCTGCATTATGGGATCTGTAGTTTATTGTGTTACCAGCGCTTCATATACCTGAGCCATTAATAACAATAATACAGTATATAAAATGATCTCGCGGGCCGGATATAATTACACGCCGGGCGGATGTTGCCTCGGGCCTTGAGTTTGACACATATGGAGTAAATAGAACTTGAAAAGATATATTTTTTTGTACATCGAGCCCGTGTGCTATTGTGGTTTTGCTTGCATGCCTCAATAAGTCATCCTCCCCTCGCTCTTACTTTTTTACCGTTCATCTAATGCATACACTGAGTATGGCTTTACCAAAACAATCATTGATGGCGAATAAAGTATCCATTATTCGAGTATGTAGATAGGGGTATATATATACATATATATATACCCGTGTATCGCAGCGGAGACGTAGTGTGTTAAAGAAGCTATGAAAAAGAAAAGGGAACATTTTAAAAATAACGTAACATGACTGTCAATATACAGTAATTGTTTTGTGAGTTTTACTGAGTGTTGCTGTCATCAAGGATTTGATTATCATTATTATTTCTTTCAGTCAGGTTCGTATTTGTAGGTTATGTTGTGTTCAAGTTACATTCCGTGTTTGTCAATCGTTGTAAAGATGACAGGTTTCATTCATCGATTCGCTTCTTACTGCATCAATAAACGGCTCGTCGTCTTCTTTATCTGAGACCCGACACACTGCATGCACGGGTTTTTTTACACTGTCTTCCTTTAGCGGGACATTGACTTTTTCCACCGTGTACTTTGTTTCCACAGTAGCTGCATTTATGAATATGCTTGTATGTATCAGACGCTTCATATTTTTTTGCTGCCTTTTCAATTGTGTAATTTGTTTTTTGTTCAGCGCTCTTTGGAACTGTTGCTTTTTGTCTGTGCACTGCGTCCGTTCATGTGACCCGCTCGGTGTACATGCATCGAAGTTTCCCAGCTGTGCTGGTGCCATGTCGTGCTATGTCCATGGCTGTATCTAATGTTACCGAAGTCCCGGCACTTAAAACTTTCTCTCGCAGTTTCGCTGAGTTTGTGCCAAACACCTCCCTGACCATCTCATTTTCCTCTGCATAAGGACAGTCCTTCACCCGTGAATATTTACCCGTGGCAGTTTGCTATTGGATTGCCGCTGACGGACGGCCTTATATGGGTAGGCACTAAATTACAAACGCCAGCGACAGCCTGTCTATGAACTTAATTTAAAGTGTAGGTTTACATCGTGCTTTGTTTCCGAAGTAGCAGAACTCATGAATATGGTTGTATATGTCACTCGCTCGCTTCTTATTGTTTCGCTGCCTTCTCAATTATATAATGCATGTTTTCTTCAGCGCTTTTTGGGCCTCTTCCTGGTTTTCTACGTACTGCGTGATTACGTGGAAGGTGTGAGGATGTCACACGAAACTCCGGCTCCACGGGTTTCAAGCTCATCTCAATTACAGTAAATGGAGATAAACAGCTTCCAGTTATGACCATTACGCGTAGAATTTCGAAATGAAACCTGCCCAACTTTTGTAAGGAATAACCCTACCAAATTTCTGCCTTCTACTTACACGGGAAGTTGGAGAATTAGTGATGAGTCAGTCAGTCAGTCAGTGAGTCAGTGAGGGCTTTGCCGTTTATTAGTATAGATAATGAACAAATATTGTATACAAACAAAATAAAACCTAATACATAAAAGATAATCTAAAGAAATAAACAGATGTTGGCGAAGCCGATTAGTGTAATGTTTTTTTCTTTCACTTCACTTTTGCTTAACTTAATTTTCTTCTTCAGTAATGTTTTTCTTTTTTGCCATTCTTTTCGTCACTTTCATTCACATTGCGTTTCAATCGAAACCTATCCAAGGAGCTTTTAGTCCTCACCTTTTAGAATGTTTCTGAAATGAGTTAGGCACGTGTCATTAAATAGTGCCACTGCACGATCAGTTGCAACTTTTTCAGGGTTTCTTTTCAATAAAGTCAAGTGTTTGACAAGTGTCATTAAATTAGCGCTGCTGCACGATTAGTTGTAAGTTTTTAAGGGTGTTTCTTTAAATTTTGAAACTTTTTCCCACACTGCGAACTCTTCCTTTTCTCTCACTTTAAGGCAAATAGTTTCATGAATTTGTTAGAGGAGCCAGAATGATTGTGAGATGGTTAATTGTTTAATATTGTGTCCTGCACAGTTCCTAATAAAGGAATGAGGACTTTACGTTCATTCTTGGATTGTATCAAGCACAGCCACAGCTATAAAGGCATTAATTTTCTAACTGGTTTCTAACTTTTATGGTCGTGGGGGAAAGCTCCCATGTACTCACTGTTCTGCATAGAGGACTTTGAGGAAAATCTACATTGGAAATAGTAACAGTTTTAGCAAGTAAAAGTAAAGACACAACTCTTAAAGTGGCTGTTTGGCTTTTCTACAAATGAGCTGAGCCATTTCTTAATACCAAAATAATATTCATGTAGTGCTTCAAAGTGCTGCAATTATGCCAGTTAGCAGGATGAGCAAAATGGCATTTTTTTATTACTAAATACAAATTTGCAAATGACAAATTTTCTCATTTGTTTTTTGAAGATAAAGTAATTTTAATTATATAAACCCTAAAATGTGAAAGAAATCGCAATATGTCATATATTAGAATGATACGTTAACAATGGTGATGCAGCTTACTGGTTACGGTGTAGGTTCAGTTCATATTCAAATTCTGGATTTTTTTCCCCACAGGCTAAGCAATAACAAAGTCTTATTGATCATTTAAGATACTTTGGAAACAACACAACAAAGGTTGCATACAAGAGTTCCAAAACAGAGAATTAACATAAACAAAAAAGTGATTTCACACAGCATGCTTTAAAATTTGGACAAATGAGGGGAAAAAAATTTGAAAATCAAAACACCAGGATTTTCTGATATTTCAAAGTTGAATGGGGTTGACTAATCCATTAAATATTATTCTTCAGTAAGTTTTTTTTTTAAGCAGCTGACAATGCAAATATATAATAAATCTTTGCTTACACTCAGACTTTATTTGCTTTGTTCTCAATCAAAAGATTTGTTACTTTGTTTCAATTTCCTGTTAACTCAATTGCATTTTACAATGCAAAATTTCAAATGAACTAAATATACCAGTAAACATCACAGACTTGTCATGGATTTCTTCCAGGGGGGGAAAAATCATTTCAAGTTATAATAAAGTAAAAGCATTGCAACTTCAGAAAAACAATTGCCAGAGGGGATGCTATAACTCTTACCTTGGTGGTTATTTATTTATTTATTAACTTTTGCTGCTCACAATTTTAATCTGAGCCTTGTCTTTTGATAAATACAGTAAAATGCAGTTGTTTCTTTTATCTGAATGTACTTTTGTTAGCCTGCTGGATACAGAGCTCTGTAGTATAAACAGGTTATTAATGGTTATCTGTGTTGCTTACCTAACCTGTGTGTGTGTATATGTATGTATGTGATATATAACACATACATACATATACACACACACAGGTTAGGTAAGCAACACAGATAACCATTAATAACCTGTTTATACTACAGAGCTCTGTATATATAATTTTAGTCAACATTGTTGCTTATGAACACAATTTTCTATCCTCATCCTGAGAACCTGACCATTCTCTCTTCTGTTTCTGTTTCTGAACCCTACTCTCTCTTCTGTTTCTTTTTCCGGTTTCTTTGTGGTGGCGGCCTGCGCCACCACCACCTACTCAAAGCATCATGATGCACCAACATTGATAGACTGAAAGCCAGAAGTCTACGTGACCATCATCATCAGGTCCTTCGATGAAAACGCTAAATACAAAGAGGACTGTTTGATTTATGTTAGGTAGATTGCCCAGAGGGGACTGGGCGGTCTCTTGGTCTGGAACCCCTACAGATTTTATTTTTTCTCCAGCCTTTGGAGTTTTTTGTTTTTCTGTCCACCCTGGCCATCGGACCTTACTCTTATTCTATGTTAATTAATGTTGACTTATGTTTATCTTTTATTGTGTCTTCTATTTCTCTATTCATTTTGTAAAGCACTTTGAGCTACATTTTTTTGTATGAATATGTGCTATATAAATAAATGTTGATTGATTGATTCAATTTATAAAATCTACCTGCTGTGGCACAAGATCATACTGTTTCAAAATTTGCATAGTAAATAACTAGATTAAAACTAAAGTTTACTTACAGTTTTCCTGTTAGTGCATTGCATGCAGTGCACTGTTTTTCTGCTTGGCTGTGTGATTTTGCCTTGCATAGAACAACCGTATTCTCCACCATGATTGCTTCTTGCCTTACACCAAATGCTACTGCAAAAATCACTAGCTTTTTTGTGACACTAAATAACCTGGATTAAATTTACTGCTTGGCATATGTAAAATTAAATGTATACATACGACTTGTGTTCAGTTTTTGTCACTTGAATTACACATGTGCATGATGATATTGAAAACACCAAGTATAGTAATTTTTGCTAATAATGCAATTTCTTTTTTTGGTGTTGTAATCTTGCTTCTATAAAAAACTGCACAGTGGTGAACACATTTGTAGTGAGTTAGCAGCTCATTCTTTATATGGCACCCGAAACAAATGCTGAACAAATAGTTTTGACTAGGGCCACTGACAACACCCATAGTACATAATGTTTAGGAAAGGGTTTTTAAATACCGTTATAAAAACAGAAGAATAAAAGGTTAAGGTGTTCCATGAATTGTACTCTTGGGTTATCATCATGGGCTGCTAAGGGTTAGTAAACATCACATGCACAGTGTTACAAAAGCCATTTTTTAATTATTTCAGCGTATTTGTTACAAACTTTGTTTTTTTTTTTTTTTGGTGTATTACATGTTGTCTATCCTGTTTTTCTTAAAATTTAAAGTGATGTTAAAAACAATTCTTTTTTCAAAGCACAGATTTTTTCATAATATCATGAACAGCAGTCTGATATAGAGGAAACGTGTGCATGTCTTGTGTAATGCATCTGCAAGCAGTGTGCTGTAATGTGGGAACTATGCTGAGAGAGGTGTGGGTTGTCCCTGGGGCCTGTGTTATATTCCTGTGTGATGATTGGCTGCAGGCAACTGGACAACAGCCAGAGGCACTTCCCGAGTGATGCACATCAGAAAGATGCAGTTGATTAATTAAGAGAATTTATCAGATAGTGCAATTTACAGTTTGTGTATTTTGTTTAGCTGCTCTTTGTGTATAAACTAGTATGCTTCAGTTTTATGTTGACCTGTGTTCTTAGTGTTGGAATGGGTCAGTGTTTTTAATTTTATGTGATGTTTGGAAAGCTTGAATTGCATTGTCTAATGCCACTGATACGGCTTGGGATAAATGCATTTTACATAGATTCCCTTACCAAAGCAAAAAGCCAAATTGATTCAGACTGCTCAGGCATTTACTTCAGGGTGTTAACTTTGCAATGCAGGGTAGTGCTGCGTGGTATACCGGTTCATACCAAAAACCGTGTTTTATTTTTGTTACGATATGGATTTTTCTTATACTGGAACATCGGTTTAAATAGCCTAAACAATGTTCAGAATGTGGCCAACAGGAAACTGTTTAAGGGGGGGACCTATTTCACTGCTGCACTGCAAAATATGCATGCAACAGAGTACATGCGTTAGTGGAGGTACTGAGCGGTGAAAATGTACAGAGAACATTCCTAAACGGAAGCTGTAGCAGACGGTAATGTTGAACATGATGACGCAGAAGAACTTTTGATGAAGAAAGGTGCCGTGTCTGTTGTCTGGAGATACTTTGGTTTTAAAAGTTCGAATGTGGGCCATTATGTTCAAATATGTGAATACTGTTTCTATAATACTGGATAATACTGTAATACTGCAAGCCAAGTTGTACTTGTTTTATTTTATTTTTTTCAGATGAGCTGAGAAATCTCATTGAAGCCAGGGGATGGTGGAAAGTGCTCAAGTGCTTTTGTTAAAAACGGTCAAAGTAAAACCAAATGTGTCCGTTGTGCAGTGTTTAGAAAAATACAGTACCCAAATAGCAAATCCATTAAGCCAGTGGAACGTGGGGATAAAATCCACAATAAATAAATCCGTTAAAATGCAGTCTCTCTCCTCTCCCGATCGCAGCACACCACCTTATGTCTCCCCGCCTCACCCCTCACTCGTGTTGCCAGCGGAGCCTCTGCAGCACAAACTTCTTTCTGCCGACTCCCGACACACTGCACAGCCAGACTGTCCAAGGTCGGCACACATCCCATCTTTCTTTGCACTCACTCAGTCACTCCTCAGATCCATTGGAAGGTCTTACATATCGCTCGCCCCACTCTATTCGCTTAGTCAGTGGGGTGAACCAGCCCCTAGATCGCCTAAGCCTTCGCTCCTTCACAGAGCCCCAGCTCATGCTGCCTTCTCCTTCCTGGTGTCTGGATAGTCTCCCATGACTGCCTTTTCCCTTCTTTAACCTCCTTGTGTTCTATCGTTTCTTTTTTCCTTTCCCCTATCCTTCCGGCCCATAAATATACGCCTCCGTAGACGCAGCACGTTATTCACACACCACAATAATACGCCGAAGCAATTAAGAACGATCGGGTGCGACTTGCCCCAATCGACTCATCAACTCCCCGCGGACCCACTATACCACAAATAGAATTATAAATGCAAGTTGTAGTTTCCTTGTTTATGTATATACTGTAGCTTAGCTTGAAGCAAGGTCCATATTAATGCAATTTGCCTTAATGATGGTTCAGTTAGTAACGATGTCATCACCAAGTTGCACTTGTTTTATTTTATTTCGGTGAATAATGTAAAATGTACCTGGGCTTGAAGTTTTGAAGTAATAGTATTATTACTGGAAGTTGCACTATTATTTATTTTATTGTTATTATTTAGTTTAAATTAAATTTATGCAGTTTAATGATGGTAAAGTTGTTTAAAAACGTACGTTTGAATTAACGTGTTAATGGACAGAGATTCTTAACATTAACAGAAAGTGTAGTTGGTTTACAAAAAATTTACCAATTGTTCCTTTTCTAAGACATGTCCAGTGCAATACAACTTTTGACAAGCACCTGTGGATATTTTACTAAGTTTAAATGCCTCTTTGGATGGTTGACAATTTGTTGTCAACATTTTTTAGTTTTTTTTTTTCTGCAAAATTTGTTCAATAAAAAGGTTTTATATTTTGACAGCAACTTTCATGCAATGTGATTCCTTCTCCATTAGTGCCCCCCTCTTTGAAAACTATCACTTTATGGGGCCATTCAAGCCTGTATTAATACTTGTGTGCACATTAAAATGCTTTTTGTACAATTCTCATGACAGTGGAATAAGTTATTCTTAGGCAGTCTACTGCAGTAATTGCCGTGGAAAATGTGGTTAACTCGTGCATGGGGAAAAAAATTCCGTCTCATACCATGAAACCGGTACAATGTTGAAAAATACTGTGATATAGAATTTTAGTCATGCCACTAATGCACGGCTTCAACTAACAGCATGTAAAGATGTTGTTTTTGCAAATCTGTAGTTGGGAAGTGCCAAAAAATCTGTGCTATTCTTGAACTATTTGTTACAAATAATTCGAGCTCCCTCGCTCCTTAGATGGTGTGTCTATCTTTTGAAAATCCATTATCCCACAAGGCTGATGAAACTGAATAGACTTATGCATTTATCAAAAATGTCTGTATGAAAGTCGTCATCACAAGTACCAGATCAAACTTGATAAATTTTATGATAAGTGTGTGTTTTACTGGCATATCTTCAATTACAGAATATTTTGTATTTTTAATGCGGTACAAGTAGGATAAAAATACAATATGGACTGTTATCAAACAAGAGGTTGAATGCTTTTAATTGTTGAGGTATGTAACGTATATCCTCACGTATAAGTAAAAATCGATCATAAAAAGACCCCGACTTATACGCCCATTCAAAAATTTATTTTTTTCATATTCCTGCCTCCTCCAATTTCGCATTTGTTTCTCAAAAGCATTGAATTTTGCTACAGCAGTGCAGTTACCAATTTCAACGATGTTTAATTTAAAACCAGCTTCATATTTTCTTCTGATCGAATGCTCCATTGTAGATAAGGGATGCTCTTACTATAAAGGCGTATGAGGGTGTGAGATGCAAAAAACACAAATCCGTGCAAATGTTGCTTCGGAATAGTTTGGGTATTACTGTGTGGTCATGTAGGCACAATAGAGAGAGAGGTGTTAGCAGCACGCACTGATACAGTGCATTGCCGCACCCACTTAGAGAGAAAAAAAAGGCAGTGTGCACCATGGCTACTCTTTCAGGTGGGCGTTAGCAAATCATAATCTCTTGGACCAATAGCATGAATTTTCCGCATTCGATTATATGACCGACGTTGTAAAATACCAACAATTATATGGTAAAATAAGTCCCGACTTATCCGTGGAAGAACTTATCCGTAAATATATACGGTAGTTGAATCTATTTAGTATACGTTTACTCATATTGCACACAAATACTATCGTGACATGTATCAAAAATGATAATGGCCTTTCTTTCTAATCCTTACTCCTGCTGGTAGTTTAAAAGCTCTTCATAATAGACAAGAAGAGGACTGAAGCACACCAGGATTTATCCTATAAAAGTCTTGAAATGTGGATTTTTTTTTTTTGTACATTTTCACATTTCTCTGCACCTTTTAATGTTAGGGGTTTACTGACTTGCTTCACCACTTTGCAGAGAAAGTTATAATTCTTAAATAAATGTGTAGCTACAAATGCAGCAACATTAGACATGCTAAAAAAAATCCTGTCACTGGAAAAAAAAAAGTTTGCAATGAATGACAAATGTTCATTTTTCAATTGATAGTTTTTAAGTTGTGATGATTTAGTATTTTGTACCAAACACATAAGGTTAATCTAAAAGAATTCTGCTGCATTAAATAGGTTCCGAGTGTTTTGTAGCATTTCTTCAGCAGTTTGTTTCTCATCTAACAGCAACCTTAAATGTTTTCATCATCAGCAACCATGAATCTGAAAATAAGCATGGTGTTTCTGATATTGTAGTGTTTTATAAACATGTTTAGCTAAATAGATGATTTATTTATAGGTTTCTATTACCTGACTACACACAGCAAACTCTTCTGTTTGGCTATGTGTTTGAGCTTTGCAAAGGAGCCTTACACTCAGTACTGCTGAAATAGTAATACTGCAGGTATATTTACTTTAATGAAATGAGTATTTTGTTAGGTTACGTGTTGCTTTTGAAATAAATTGGACTACATAGCGCATGTTACTTTTAACATATTCTATTCTTCCTTAGATCGTGTTAAGTTTAGCATTGTATGTTCAGCTCATCAACACAAATTTTGCCATTTCTAAAGTATTTAGACTGCTTTATTCCTTCTCCTGGCTGAAATAATCTATCACCCGAACAATTCCCACTGAAAATGAAGAAATGAAGAGCAGACTTTGATAGATCCCTGTTCTTTAAATAACACAGGGTGCCCACTGACACCTGATTGTCATCCCATTGATTGAAAACACCTGGCTCGAATTTCACCTTCCATCTAACTGCTAATCCTACAGGTTCACATACTTTAGCCACTCAAAAATTTGTAATATTCGATCATTTTCCTCAATAAATAAATGACCAAGTATAATATTTTTGTCTCATTTATTTAACTGGTTTCTCTTTATCTACTTTTAGGACTTGAGTGAAATTGAAGTTAAATTAAAGCAGTATTGTTTTGTGGTTTTTTTTTTGGTTTATTTTTAACTATTCTAAAGGAGACTGTTTAACATCATACCCTTGGTTTATTGTTATTGTTGTTATTGCATTAGGGCTTACTATGCTTATCCAGGGCCACTTTTTAACACCATTCCCTGGGTTTACTGTCTTAGTCATCCTGTCTTAACAGTCTTGAAATATTATATTTTATGCTTCTAGTATTTAGACTTTATCGGCAATGGATATCTCTACTTTTTAATCCCCAAATGGCGCTGCTGGGGGGGGGCTTGTTTTGTTTTGGATGTGCTGTGTCTCTGGGTATGTCAGTGGACCGGGACTCTTTGAAGTGGGGTACAGCCTCACAAAATGGGGAGGTGGGGGGATAAGGGAGGGGGGAAGAGAGCAAGTTATATCTAATCTATTATTTTAATCCTTATAATGATAACTACCAACGTAACAAGTTGCACGGCAATATCTCTTGGGGAAAGTTGGAAATTAAGGTTAAAGCTGTCTCAGTTCCAGTTGAGACTACAGAATGACATCAAAAATTTAGAATCAATGTCTCCATGATGGGGCAGTTAACTTTGTGAGCTGGAATGTTAAAGGCCTGAATCATGAATTAAAGAGAGAGAAAGTATTCTTTCACCTAACATGTTTAAATGCTAAGATTAGTATTTTTACAGGAGACTCACCTACTAAGCAAGGCTCAATTCTGGCTGCAAAAAGACTGGACTAGCCAAATTTTCCATTCCAGTTTTACAATGAAAACTAGAGGTGTGGGAATTCTCATACATAGAACAGTCATTTGTGGTATCAGATATAGTATCTGATCCTAAAGGGAGATATGTGATTGTCATGGGCAATTTATTTAAATGTAAAGTGATTTTAATAAATGTTTATGCACCCAATGTCGATGATAGGGAATTCATGCAAAATGTATTTACATCCATTCCCAATGTGAACACTCATAAAATTATAATGGCTCGGGACTTTAATTGTGTTTTAAATCCACTCTTAGATCTCCTGTCACAGGGGATGACATCTAACACTGCAAAGACAATTACGCATTTTTTAACTGACCACAACTTATCAGACCCCTGGAGGTTTCTAAACCCAAACTCAAGAACATACTCACCAGTGCATCATTGCTACTCAAGAATTGATTATTTCTTTATGAATGATAATTTCATGCCAAAGATTAAATCTCGCAAGTACAACACTATTGTTTTTTCTGATCATGCCCCTTTGATCTTGGAGCTAAAATCATTAGGCCCCACACACTCATCTCGCAGATGGCATCTTAATCCACTTCTATTAGCAGAGGAGAACTGTACAGAATTTATATCCAAACAAATCAGTTTTTTCCTAGAGACAAATACATCCTCAGAGGTCTCTGCAGGAATACTCTGGGGAAACTCTAAAGGTGTTCTTAAAAGGACAGATTATTTCATATCTTTCTGACAGAAATAAATTAGAAACCAATAAGATATCAGAGCTAACCAGCGAAATTACTAGAATAGATGAAGAGAATGCCACATGTCCAAGTGAGGCTCTTCATAGGAAAAGGCAGGCACTGCATTCAGAGCGCAACCTCTTAACAAATAAAGAAACTGAACAACTCATTTTTAAATCAAGACATCATTTATTATGAACACGGAGAGAAAGTTAATAAGCTCTTAGCTCAACAAATCCACAAGCAAGAAGTTTGCAATGCAATCCCAGCAATCACCAGCACAAATGGAGATAAAATCATTGACCATAAACATTTAATGCACACATTCAGAGACTACTATAAATCCTTATATTCTACTGAGTTTAAAGAAGACAACACACAATGTAATGCATTTTTAGATACATTACAGATACCACAAATAGGTACTTTTAGTGCAGAGGAACTGGATAAACCTTTGTCGCTGTCAGAATTACTAGATGCTATAAAGTCACTTCAAAGCGGGAAAACGGCAGGCACTGATGGCTACCGTGTAGAATTTTATAAGAAATTCTCCACTCAGCTAGCTCTCCTCTTATTACCAACATTTACAGAAGCTAGAGACAATCAAATTCTATCTCAAACTTTTTGCTAAGCATTAATCACCATCTTTCCTAAACAAAATAAGGACTTATTACAGTATGCATCATACAGACCAATTTCACTTCTGCATAATGATGTTAAGATACTCTCCAAAGTCTTAGCTAGAAGGATGGAGAAAGTGCTGCCTTCGGTAATATCTCAAGATCAAACTGGATTTATTAAAGGCCGACACTTAGCTTCCAATCTCCGATGCCTGTTTAATGTAATATATTCACCAGCAAAGTCAAACACCCCAGAGATGATGATATAGTTGGATACAGAAAAAGCATTTGATATGATTGAATGGAACTGCCTTTTTACTATATTAGAGAAATTTAGGTTTGGCCCGAATATTTGTGCGTGGATCAAACTACTATATACCAATCCAGAAGCCTCAGTTTATATTAACAACATTTGTTCAGACTACTTTAAAGTAGAACATGGTACCAGACAAGGATGCCCCTTGTCACCACTGCTATTTGCAGTCGCCATTCACCACCAGTTCACTGTCGAAATGCTTATCAGATAAAGGGGGATTATCAGAGAAGAAAATTTCTCTATATGCAGATGATATGGTACTATATACAGTGGGATGCAAAAGTTTAGGCAACCTTGTTAATAGTCATTATTTTCCTGTATAAATCGTTGGTTGTTACGATAAAAAATGTCAGTTAAATATATCATATAGGAGACACACACAGTGATATTTGAGAAGTGAAATGAAGTTTATTGGATTTACAGAAAGTGTGCAATAATTGTTCAAACAAAATCAGGCAGGTGCATAAATTTGGGCCCCACAAAAAAGAAATGAAATCAATATTTAGTAGATCCGCCTTTTGCAGAAATTACAGTCTCTAAACGCTTCCTGTAGGTTCCAATGAGAGTCTGGATTGTGATTGAAGGTATTTTGGACCATTCCTCTTTACAAAACATCTCTAGTTCATTCAGGTTTGATGCCTTCCGAGCATGAACATCTCTCTTTAACTGACACCACAGATTTTCAATTATATTCAGGTCTGGGGACTGAGATGGCCATTCTAGAACGTTGTACTTGTTCCTCTGCATGAATGCCTTGGTGGATTTTGAGCAGTGTTTCGGGTCGTTGTCTTGTTGAAAGATCCAGCCCCGGCGCAGCTTTAGCTTTGTCACTGATTCCTGGACATTAGTCTCCAGAATCTGCTGATACTGAGTGGAATCCATGCGTCCCTCAACTTTGACAATCAATCAATCAATCAATCAACATTTATTTATATAGCACATATTCATACAAAAAAATGTAGCTCAAAGTGCTTTACAAAGCGAATAGAGAAATAGAAGACACAATAAAAGATAAACATAAGTCAACATTAATTAACATAGAATAAGAGTAAGGTCCGATGGCCAGGGTGGACAGAAAAACAAAAAACCTCCAAAGCTGGAGAAAAAATAAAATCTGTAGGGGTTCCAGACCAAGAGACCGCCCAGTCCCCTCTGGGCAATCTACCTAACATAAGTCAAACAGTCCTCTTTGTATTTAGGGTTTTCATGGAAGGACCTGATGATGATGGTCACGTAGACTTCTGGCTTTCAGTCCATCAATGTTGGTGCATCATGATGCTTTGAGTAGGTGGTAGTGGCGCAGGCCGCCACCACAAAGAAACCGGAAAAAGAAACAGAAGAGAGAGTAGGGGTCAGTATGAATTTTGGAGCCACTGTGAATAGTTATTATGAAGAATTGAACATACAGAGTATCAGTATTAAGTTAAAGTGAAGTTATAAAAAGGCCATGTTAAAGTAATGTGTTTTCAGCAGTGTTTTAAAGTGCTCTACTGTATTTGCCTGGCGAATTCCTATTGGCAGGCTATTCCAGATTTTGGGTGCATAACAGCAGAAGGCCGCCTCACCACTTCTTTTAAGTTTAGCTTTTGGAATTATAAGGAGACACTCATTTGAAGATCTAAGGTTACGATTTAGATTTTACGACAAGATTCCCAGTCCCTGCAATGGCCACACAGCCCCACAGCATGATGGAACCACCACCATATTTTACTGTAGGTAGCAGGTGTTTTTCTTGGAATGCTGTGTTCTTTTTCCTCCATGCATAACGCCCCTTGTTATGCCCAAATAACTCAATTTTAGTTTCATCAGTCCACAGCACTTTATTCCAAAATGAAGCTGGCTTGTCCAAATGTGCTTGAGCATACCTCAAGCGGCTCTGTTTGTGTTGTGGGCGGAGAAAAGGCTTCCTCTGCAACACCATCACTATCGCATACAGCATCTCCTTGTGTAAAGTGTGCTGAGTGGTTGAACGATGCACAGTGACTCCATCTGCTGCAAGATGATGTTGTAGGTCTTTGGTGCTGGTCTGTGGGTTGACTCTGACTGTTCTCACCATTCGTCGCTTCTGTCTATCCGAAATCTTTCTTGGTCTGCCACTTTGAGCCTTAACTTGAACCGAGCCTGTGGTCTTCCATTTCCTCAATATGTTCCTAACTGTGGAAACAGACAGCTTAAATCTCTGGGACAGCTTTCTGTATCCTTCTCCTAAACCATGATGGTGAACGATCTTTGTCTTCAGGTCATTTGAGAGTTGTTTTGTGACCCCCATGTTGCTACTCTTTAGAGAAAAATTAAAGGAATAGGGAAACTTACAATTGACCCCCTTAAATACTCTTCCTCATTATAGGATTCACCTGTGTATGTAGGTCAGGGGTCACTGAGCTTACCAAGCCAATTTGAATTCCAATAATTAGTTCTAAAAGTTTTGGAATCAATAAAATGACAACGGTGCCCAAATTTATGCACCTGCCTGATTTTGTTTGAAAAATTATTGCACACTTTCTGTAAATCCAATAAACTTCATTTCACTTCTCAAATATCACTGTGTGTATCTCCTATATGATATACTAGCAAAATACCCGCCCTTGTGAGAAGTAGTGTGTTAAAGAAGCAATGAAAAGAAAAGGAAACATTTTGAAAATAACGTAACATGATTGTCAATGTAATTGTTTTGTCACTGTTGTGAGTGATGAGTGTTGCTGTCATATATATATATATATATATATATATATACACACACACAAATACACATATATATATATATATATATATATATACACACACACAAATACATATATATATATATATATATATATATATATATATATCTATATATATATATATATATATCTATATATATATATATATATATCTACATATACACACACACAGCTATTTCGTATCAGTGCAATACGCTGCTTGTTAAAACGGATAACTCCCGCTCTTACGTGCAAGTCTGCGTGGATATTATGAACTATCGATTTGTTCAAGTTCTATTTAAATTTTAAATAGAAGGAATTTTTATTTAGTCGACAAATATCTTTGGTAGGAATGGTAAAAACAGACAGGAATATTATTCGTGAATAAATCAACTCAAACCTTAAACAACTTATAATATTTTGCTCTCCATAAAAATATATCCTGTCTAAATTATACAAGTTAGAAATAAAGTACACGTTAAAAGAACAAACATTCAAATTTCTTTACTCTTATGTAATTTTATATTTTATAAAAAATAAACTTAGATTTTAAATATCCCAAAAGATTTTGCTCTCCATAAAAATATATCCTGTCAAAATTATACAAATTCAAATATGAACATGCTGCATAACAAAACCTGGAAATATAAATAAAATGTGTTCCTTTCAGCAATAACAAATCAAATCATTCAGTTGTCTTTGCTCATATGTCATTTTAGAGCTGGACGCCTGGCATCTTTTTTTGGCCA
The DNA here is from genome assembly GCF_016835505.1 of Polypterus senegalus. NCBI lineage: Eukaryota > Metazoa > Chordata > Cladistia > Polypteriformes > Polypteridae > Polypterus > Polypterus senegalus. The sequence continues at coordinate 116,141,906 of NC_053162.1, forward strand.
CAGGTTCGTTTCTATTTGGTGTGAGGTTCTGTGTTGTGGAGATTCTCAGGATGGATTGCAGGTGCTCATCAGTGAGGCGACTCCTGTGTGCTGTTTTGTTAGTCTTTATCACTGAGAAGAGCTTCTCACACAGATATGTGCTACCAAACATGCACAAGGTTCGAGCCGCATGTAGACGGACTTTTTGTTCTTCAAAGTCACCAAAGCGCCGTGCAAACTCAGTGCGCTCAGTTTATCAGCAAAGTGCGTATTTGGGAACACCGTAGTGACGACTTGGTTTAACATTACTTGGTAACAGGGGAAGTGGGGCAAGTGGTTGTGTCTCCCATAAAAGCAGCCTCAATTGAAATCACTTTGTGATTGTGCACGGGTAAAAACGTCCGCTGAAGTGTCAGATTCTTATTTAATTCTTCTGCTTTCTGTATCTTCTGCATTGCATTCAGGTCTTTCAGGTTACCCTGATGTTTTGTTTTATAGTGCCGTCTTAGATTAAATTCTGTAATTACAGCCACAATAGCTCCACAAATGAGACACATGGGTTCAGTAAACATATACTCAGCCTCCCATCGGTTTTTAAAGGCTCTATTTTCAGAATCAACTTTTCTCTTCAGCATCGTGTGAGCTAGCGTTGCATTATGGGATCTGTAGTTTATTGTGTTACCAGCGCTTCATATACCCGAGCTTTAATAACAATAATACAGTATATAAAATGATCTCGCGGGCCGGATATAATTACGCGGGCGGATGTGGCCGATGCCCTTGAGTTTGACACATATGGACTAAATAGAACTTGAAAAGATATATTTTTCAAATGTGATCGCGCAATTCAGATAGAGTTGACGCACTACAGCCTGCATGCCTCAATTAGTCATCCTCCCTCGCCTTACTTTTTACCGCTCATCTAATGAATACACTGAGTATGGCTTTACCAAAACAATCATTGATGGCGAATAAAGTATCCATTATTCGAGTATGTAGATCGGGTTATATATATATACATATATATATACCCGCAGATCGCAGCAGAGAAGTAGTGTGTTAAAAAGCTAGAAAAGAAAAGGGAACATTTTAAAAATAACGTAACATGACTGTCAATATACAGTATTTGTTTTGTGAGTGTTACTGAGTGTTGCTGTCATCAAGGATTTGATTATCATTATTTCTTTCAATCAGGTTCGTATTTGTAGGATGTGTTGTGTTCAAGTTACATTCCGTGTTTGTCAATCGCTGTAAAGATGACAGGTTTCATTCATCGATTTGTTTCTTACTGCATCAATAAACAGCTCGTCTTCTTCTTTATCTGAGACCTGACACACTGCATGCACGGGTTTTTTTACACTGTCTTCCTTTAGCGGGACATTGACTTTTTCCACCGTGTGCTTTGTTTCCACAGTAGCTGGATTTATGAATATGCTTATCAGACGCTTCATATTTTTGCTGCCTTTTCAATTGTGTAATTCGGTTTTGTTCAGCTCTTTGGAACTGTTGCTTTTATCTGTGCACTGCGCCAGTTCACGTGAGCCACTCGGTGTACATGCATCGAAGGTTCCCAGCTGTGCTGGTGCCATCTCGTGCTATGTCCATGGCTGTATTTAATGTTACCTTAGTCCTGGCACTTAAAACTTTCTCTCGCAGTTTCGCTGAGTTTGTGTCAAACACCACCCTGACCATCTCATCTTCCTCTCCATAAGCACAGTCCTTCACCCGTGAATATTTACCCGTTGCAGTTTGCTATTGGATTGCCGCTGACGGACGGCCTTATATGGGCAGGCACTAAATTACAAACGCCAGCGCAGCCTGTCTATGAACTTAATTTAAAGTGTAGGTTAACATCGTGCTTTGTTTCCGAAGTAGCAGAACTCATGAATATGGTTGTATATGTCACTCGCTCGCTTCTTATTGTTTCGCTGCCTTCTCAATTATATAATGCATGTTTTCTTGAGCGCTTTTTGAGGTCTTCCTGGTTTTCTATGTACTGCGTGATTACGTGGGAGGCGTGATGATGTCACACGAAACTCCGCCCCCACGGCGTTGAAGCTCATCTCCATTATAGTAAATGGAGAAAAACTGCTTCCAGTTATGACCATTACGCGTAGAATTTCGATATAAAACCTGCCCAACTTTTGTAAGGAAGCTGTAAGGAATGAACCTGCCAAATTTCAGCCTTCCACCCACACGGGAAGTTGGAGAATTAGTGATGAGTGAGTGAGTCAGTGAGTGAGTGAGTGAGTGAGTGAGGGCTTTGCCTTTTATTAGTATAGATTTAACTGACATTTTTTATCGTAACAACCAACGATTTATACAGGAAAATAATAACTATTAACAAGGTTGCCCAAACTTTTGCATCCCACTGTATATCAGACGCACAAAATACTACAGTCTTAATAGCACTTACAGAATTTCAAAAGGTCTCTGGTATCAGAATTAATTTGAATAAAGGTGTGCTCTTTCCAGTGAGTTCTCAAGCATATAATAATAGATTGGACACTTTCCCTTTTTATCATCGCAGATCAGTTTAAATATTTAGTGGTAAATATCACAAGTAAATATAAAGCACTTTATCAACAAAATTTCGCCGTCTGTATGGAGAAAATTAAGCAAGACTTGCATAGATGGTCAACCCTTCATCTTACTTTAGCTGGAAGAGTTAACGTTGTTAAGATAAATATCCTTCCTAAGCATAAATAAATCATTTTTTAAGCAATTGGATTCCACCATGACCTAATTTATTTGGAACTCAAAACATCCATGTATCCAAAGAGCGACCCTATAAAGACCTAAGGCAGAAGGTGGCCTGGCTTTTCCCAACTTTCAGTTTTATTACTGGGCAGCAAACATACAAGCTATAAAAATCTGGACAAAAATAGATGAACATACACAGGCTTGGTCAAGAATAGAAATAAAATCTTGCAGTACTTCTTAATATTCCCTGCTTTGTGCCCCAATAAATGCAAGTTATCACCAATATACTAATAACCCAATTGTGCTTCACTCACTCAGAATATGGATCCAATATAGAAAGAATTTTAAGATGGAGAATGTTTTATCTGTGGCACCTCTGCATGAGAACCACCTATTTCAACCCTCGCAAACATATACAGTTTTTAATATCTGGAAAACATTTGGCTTTAAATTGCTTAGAGATCTTCATATAGACATCTTTGCAGCCTATGAAAAATGACATTTCAAATTTAACTTTCCAGCAACACATTTCTTTCACTATCTTAAAATTAGAAACTTTGTCAAAAAGACCCTGTCTCATTTTCCTCATCTCACACCTTCCTCCATGCTGGAAAAAATAATTGCTCAGTTTGGAGGACTCAGACAGCATTTCTGAAATATATAAAATTATTTTACAGTCCCTCTTTTTCAAAGATCCAAGAGGACAATGGGAAAAAATCTATCACTCAATATATCAGAAAAGGAGTGGAAGGTAGCAATGCAGAGAATTCACCCAAACTCTATATGCACAAAGCATATAATTATTCAACCTAAAATGATATATATCGAGCACATCTGTCTCGCTTAAAACTGTTCAAAATGTTTCCAGGGCAAGATCCAACTTGTGAACGCTGCAATCAAGTGCCAGCCTCACTGGGACACATGTTTTGGGTCTACTCCAAATTAACACCATTCTGGACAAAAATTTCAGACAGCCTTCTTGTCACAATCCCTCCTATCCCATTAACAGCTTTGTTTGGTGTTCTTCCAGATGAGCTTAAAGCAGAGAAGGACAAACAACCTGTGATTGCCTTTTCTACACTATTGGCACGCAGACCTATTTTGCTAAACTGGAAGAATCCTAACTCTCTCCTCTTAAGTCAGTGGGTTTCCACATCATCCTCGACAGCAATTCTTTATAATTTTGTATAAATTATGTGCACTGTTCTCTCCTTTCTATATTTTGATACTTATATATTTTTTTTTTTCCTAGGACTCAGAAATTTCTTCCGACTGCAATCATGTAAGTATGTTTACTTTTATTTGGCTTTTATTCTTAGTGCTTTCACAACAATTTAAGATATAAATGTATTTTACTTGGTCATTGAAGACTTCGGTGGGGAAAAATTAAGAGCCAATTTATTTGTTTATCCTAAGAATTTTCTAAGTATAGACATTATCCTGCTTTTCAGTTGTTTATTGACTACTACCCACCTGCCTACAACACCAGTTACATTACTATTTACACTATATTGTCCCAAGTTATTGTAGATTTGTGCATGGCTCTCATTGTTTTTTCATTGTATGGTAAAGCGCCACGTGTGCACTGCTTGGTTCAGTTATAACCAAGGAGGAGACTTGTTGAAGAGTATTTCAGCATATATAGTGAGTGGATATGCACCACTGGATAGTTGTAAGGCAGTTTTTTTTAATGTCATCTTGTTTTTCTTGTGTTGCTATTTATCCATGTCATATGGATTATGGAAATCAACCGTTCAGTTCTTTCATTTTGAAATAGTAAAGTTCAAATTGAGCGCAAGATAATAAATGCAATAAGACAAAGCACATGACATGGGAGACAAACGACCACAGTTAGGCAGATTTGGAGGTTTGCACAGAAGAATGATAGAGAACAGATGCAAGTTTGGATGAAGGCAGTTAAGCACGTTGTGGAAAATCAGGGGTCAAACAGCCCCCTAATCCGGACACAGACAGGCTCAGCGACACACAAGTCCCACAAGCACAACACACTTTTTTTTATTTATTTATTTATTTTAAGCACACAGTGCACAAACCCCAATTTCTCAGTCCCTTTCCTTTCTCTTTTTTCTTTCTCCGCTTTTTCTCTTCTGCCACCACTCTGTACAACTTTGTCCTCCACCACTTGACTCTAGCTCCTTTTATAGCACACCCAGAAGTGTTCCAGGTGTTTCTTGACCTCCTTCTGGCTGCACTTCCAGGTGTGGCAAAAGAGGTTCCTCCAAGGATCCAGATACACCTGCAGCCACCCCCTGGAGGCACCCAAGGAACCCAACAGGGCTGTTCTAAACTACAAGTCCCAGCCGACCCTTCGGGAATCGGTGATGCTGTAGCAATCCAGGTAGACTGTCCTCTAGTGGACATAATGTCCCAAACACAGTGTCTCCCTCTGTCCTTCAACCCAGCTGGCATCTTGGCCATCCGCCACAACGTTTAACTGTGGAAATTCTTAATGTGCTGATAGTGTCTCAAGACAGGTAAACTAGAATTTCAGTCCCCTTATTTTTATAATAACAGATGTGCTCCAGTTACTGAGTAAATACATTCTTTGGTCTTCCTAGGATTGCATATGCAAGGGTGCTGGAGCAGGCACTGTAGGTCATTGTCATACCTCACACAGAAGGAACATATGCAGTTTGACCTAGCCTAGAAGCAGTAAATCAAGTGTTTTTTCTTTGCATAGATATTAGGTGACTGTGGCATTCTGCTAATCCTGTCTAGATGTGCTTTTGCACCTTGTAGATTATCAAATGGTACCTTGTAGAAGGTGATTTTTGCTAGAAGTAAAATGGCCTTGTCTCTCCAGTTTGGTGTGTTGTCCCACAAGAGATTACACGGTAGGTGTGGTCCAGAGGATCACAGTTTAATTAATGCTTCTGACTCCTCAGGAGGCCTCAAAATTGTGGAAGTTTCTGTAAAAAATGTATATTAAGTTGTAACATGTTTTAAAAAACTCCTGTTTGCCCATTACTAGATTCATGAGAAAATAAGATAATATACCAATTCAGATGAAATTCCTCATTAGGTCTGGTCCGTTTGCACGCTGATTGGAAGAGAATTATTAGTTAGGCCATACAGTGCCTATAAAAATTATTGACCTCATGGAATTGTTCACATTTTATTGTTGCACAACATTGAGTCACAGTTGATTTTTTTTTGACACTGATCAACAGAAAGACTGAAGTGAACTTTGTCAAGGGTGCTTATTGTCTCTTCTCCTTCGGGCTATTGCAGTTGATATGTCATGGTGTACCTTAAGTTTGCAGGAGAGCCTAGAATTGCATTTCTGCTCTTAGTGGATTTTTTAAAATTATGATCTTTGGCATACACAACATTTTAAAGCAGAATGTAAAGAAGTTGATGATTTGCAGGTTATTTGGGGAAGCTACACCATGGGTGTTGGTTGTCCCTAACGGAAAATGTGGCCTAACAAAATCAGATTGTGCAGTCTTGTGATTTGTATATTACCAGGTTTTTCACGGTTCGAATTTCCATTTATTCTTTGCTGACACTTCCAGTCTACATCTGGGAACTGCATAAATTAAAACGCAATAACATTCAATAAAAATCAAGAAAATGTATGTAATCAGAACATTTTTCCAAACTAAAATAATGATTGCTGGTCTTCACAAACTCTACTACACGTTATTCTCAAAACATAGCATGTTAAGACTGTATATTGTCCTTGGTGTCACTATTTTTCATAGGTTTATGTGTCGTCTTGTTGAGGTATATTTTTAAAAAAAAATTAACAGAATTGTCTAATGTTGGTTGTTTTTATCTTTCTTCAGCTTTTATGGAAATATAAACTTAACTTAACAACTGATCCCAAGTTTGAGTCTGTAGCAGTGGATGTCTGTAAAAGCACAATTTCTGAGGTATGCTGTTTTTTTTTTTTTCCCAGAACTTATTCAAATGTACAGTATTTTACACCAGTAAAGGAAATGGAAATAACCTGGTAGATATTATCATTTAGAAGTTCACTATATCTTATCTGTCCACTTTCTAATCTATTACACATAAAAATATTGCTGAAAAAAATATAACAAAAATTGATGCTTAGATTTTGGGGAAAATTTTTCAGTTTGTTGCAATGGAGGATAGAATGAGTAGTTCCCTATCTGAGCTAGTGCCCTGGCAGTAGCAATTTTTTATATTTAATATTGGAAAATTTTAAAAGGCTCCTTATCAGCTTGTGAAGTGTCTAGAGTTGTACAGGGTAAATAATACATTATATCATTATTTGTAAGTCAGTACACCCCCAAATTTGTGGGGGTTACGTTCCTAGAGCACCTGTGAATTGTGAAAAACTGCGACTTTTGGATGTGGTTAAAAAATGCCTTTTAAATGCCTGTTTTTATAGTTTAAACCCTACATACAGTATTCCCCCAAAGCACTTTAATTTTGTTGCAAACTCAGCTTAATACATTAATACATTACCTAAAAAATTACCTTAATACATTACCTAAAAACGGAATGTAAAAGTAAACCCATATACTGTATAGTACTGTATTGCTATGTCTCCCGCGGTGCTAGAATGTAAAATTCCAATGTTACCTCTATATGTACTATAATTTATGCAAGCGCGTTTTCTTTGTTATAAGTAGAGTAAATACATAATTTATTTAATTAAAATACAGTAAAATGTATGGGTACTCGCCAATGATGAAGGATGATGAAGTAGCTGTGCAGTATGATGCAGAGGATTTAAAACTCCTCGGGTGGTGCCCGTTTTTCAGGCGCCTCAGGAGGAGTTGTATCTTTGGACTGGTTATCTTCTGGTGGAGTTTCATACTGGCTTTTCTTTATAGGTTTCAGGAATATTGTGATGGGAAGTTGCTACATTGTCTCCTGTAGCGAACTGCTGGTAGAATTTCCGTGCTTTCTTGCGGATGATGTTACTGTCCAATGGGATGTTCTTTTTCCTGCAGTTGATGATCCACATTACCAAGGCAGATTCCATACTGACGATATTTTTATTCCTTACAGTTACCTTTTTAGCACTATCACAGAAACTTAGATACGGTACTCCAGGTCACTGCTTTGTTCTTTATGTAGCATACGCTGCTTTCATTAATGTCATAGTAGCGTGGAGCAAATCCAGTAGTTCAACCTTCTCCTGGAGTGTTTTAAACTTCTTTTGGCGCTTTGGCTTAGTGCCAGAAGACTTAGAAGGTGCAGAGCACCTTTAAGAATAACAAAATGAATACAATAACAAAATGGAAAACACGAGGACACTCAGCTGGACTCTCATCACATGGCAGCAGTCAATCAGCAGCAAGGAGAAATGAATAACGCTCCTGGATTGGCTACTTGCACCATCCCAAACCACGTTCCCTCCGCGGTGGTAAACCCACTCAGCTGGAGGTGTCACAGGGTTGCAGTCAATCAGCAGCAAGGAGAAATGAATAACGCTCTCGGATTGCCTACTGAGTTTGAAGCACCGCAGAAAAAAAAAAGGAACATTAGAACAAATCCGTATTTAAAAACCAACCACAAGCAGCCAAAAAAGTAACAAGATCACCCTATTTTAGCCTTACAGCCCAATCGCTGTAAACACTTTTTTTTAAAATGAGTTTTAAGCACAGCGGGAAAAAAGCGAACATTTGAAAATAGAGAAAAGTAACATTGCAACTAATCACGCTATGAACTGAAAAATTAACTTTTAAAAAATCCGTAATACAAAAACCACCAAGAAAACTAACCTTGCATGAGTCGAGTTCTGGCATGAAGTGTTTTCCTTCAGGGGTTTTCTCTTGTGATTTCTTGGGTTTCTGGTGTTTTTAGCTGTTTAGCTGGTGGGAGCGAAAGCCTCATGCAGCCATTCCAAAAAAAGTTCTTGTGACCCAGCCCTGTTTGTCCTCCACATTACTGGCAGTCTGGCTTTGTTTACATTGTGCTGCTTGAAAGCACGAGGGTTCTCAAATTGGTAAATGAGTACACTGGTAAACGGTTTTTCCACCTCTTCCAGCACTTGAAGCCTCTGCCTGGTTAACGCTGTAACTCCTTTTGCAATATCACCTGCTTTAATAGATTCCTTCTGCTTTAGAATAGTCGAAATCGTAGATTTTGACTTCTTGTACTCGGCAGCAAGATCAGTAACACGAACGCCATGCTCAAACTTTTCAATAATTTCTTTCTTCGATTTCAGTTTTCTTCAAAACTTTCTTCTCACCACTCTTCACTTGCTTAGAAGCCATAGTTAACTGCAAAAGCACACAAAATACTATAGAGCACAAAGAGAGCTCAAATAAAGCACGCACGTCTGACTGAGAACAATGAACCAGCCAGGCAGGCAGGCACGCGGCTCCTCTCTCTCTGCTGTACCCCCCTCCCCCCTGTCAGTAGCAGGAAGGCACATACATGCATGCAAACCTCCCTCCCCGTCAGTAGCAGGCAGGCAGGCATGTACGTGGCTAGCTCTCTCTCTCTCTCTCTCTCTCTCTCTCTCTCTCTCTCTCTCTCTTTTTTTCCTTGTTTGTGCACGATTGGTTTGGCGAACATCCGCTACACCCGTCAGGATCTTATAGACATCAGTGTCCAGAGCCAGACATCTGTTTCGAGTGTTTTTCATCACACGCACAACATCCCAGACAACATAGCGAGACCAACGGGCTCTCAGTGGATTGTTGTCGGGTCTAGGAGACGATGCAGACGGAGGAGGGAAAGAAAGCAGAAGTAGGGCCGCAGATCCGGCGTTATGCTAAGGCTAAAAAAAACAACCATACAAGCACTATACAGAACTTTTTTCAGCACTGAAGGAGCAGCTTTTAATCTCATTGTAGATAGTGTATAGTGACAATAAAAGGCATTCTATTCTACTCTAGAAACAACAATTACATACTGTACTCACCATTTAATTTAACATCTTTGGGCTGCAGGAAGGGAGGAGGAGGAGGAGGAGGAGAATGAAACGGAAGATGGTTGTTGTTTAGAAGGAGCCTCCTTATGCAGATCTTTTCTTTGTAAAATTGTCAAGATGGTGGATTTCGACATGCTGTACATATTAGCGAGATCGGTCACACGAACAGCACTCTCATATTTCCACACAATTTCCATCTTCGTTTCGATTGTGATCGCTTTCTTTGCCTTCTCTTCCTTCCTTAGCGATGATGTGTCTTGCTTGCATGGTCTTACTGAATTATATATATATATATATATATATATAGGTATATATAGGTAAATCACTGCAATGACCGAAATTACATCCACAAACACATGTATCTGGATACACGTGACCGCATTCGGATCATAACGCAAGATGTTGGTTGTAAATCAAAACAAAAATTTTTATTTTAAACTTCCTGATAATTTATTATAAATTTTATTAATAAAGTCAACAACTAAAATACTTTTTTGAATAAATTCTTTATTTTAATTTAAAGTACCGGCATGCAAAGTTACTTCTTCATCTGAAAGATGGCTCTGTGGTTTTGTCATAATTTACTTCTGTATTCATTGGCAAAACCGGCATTGCGCTGGAAATCTTGAATCTGAAAAGATACTCGTTGTATAAACCGACCCCCAAACTCCAAGCCAAAAATCTAGGACGAAATTCTCGGCTTATATAACGGGATCTACGGTACTTGTAAAAGTTAGCACTTGTTTTCTTATTATTCAATTTTATTCTCTCAGTGACGCTCACGTGGTACAATGAACTTGCCTCTCCCTCTCTGAGTTGATGGCATTTATCTCCATTCTTTTCACAAGAGCAGTGCTGTGGCTGATGCCTCTTCAGAAATATTTGTTGTACTGGTAATCAAAGATATGATGTCCCTTGACTGCTCTCAGACTAGACAAAGGCAGGACCGTAACAACAGACAGCTTCTTCACAGCGATTTCGCTGGCTAATAGACTGAAATGCAACTCTGCTTGGCTCCATAAAGTAAAATGGGACTTTGCATGCTGAAGTGACTTTAGCTGCAGGTGAACATTTTGCCATGCTGCTGTTTAGATCTGGCAGTGCCATGATGACAGTGTATTTGGCCAAAAAGAAGCAGCGTTTGATTTCAGTCTGTAACAAAAAAAAAAACTCATAGATCTGTTCCACCTTAAAATGCTTCGCACCTCTCGCTCAGCGTCTTTTGTCCTTTTAAATGTGTAGATAAGCAGCAAACAGCAAGCAGCCTGCTATCACAACCCCCACCCCGCTCAGTTCAAGTCTGTTTACTTGCGTGTCAGTTACTTAGAGTTGTATAGAGTGAGAAGTCAAGCAAAATGACCCCTTTTATCAATACTACATCGTTATTTGGAGTTGCTATGACAGCTTTGGGGGCGCAACGGTATTAACTGTTGACTGGTAATCAAAGCTTCACAGGTTCGATCCCGGACGAGTCCGTTTTGAGAAGTGAGCTGTCGTAGCAACTGCGTGTCAATGTCGCACCCTACCACGGGTGCTTTTTCTGCAGTTATATTTTTGAATGGAAGTGCATTTGTTCTGTTATATTTGTGACTTTTATGAAAGTGTTTCTTTGATATTTGGAATTCAGGCTTCACACATTATACACTTCATGTCTACATTTTGTCAATTATTACCAAAACATGAAAAATGTTTCTGTTTTAACGATGTGTTTACATATATCATTGTAGACACGGAATACACATGAAATGCAAGTGTTCCAAATAATAATATAGTATTTATAAAAGGTGTTATTTTGCTTGACTTCCCTTTCTTTTCTTTCTTTGGTCCCTAGCTGGCGTTTGGTCTGGACCTGGTCCTAAGCCCGTACGCTGCTGTGGGTGCCAATGTTTGTCGGATTTCATTTTGCAGGTGTTTCCATGCAAGGCGATCCATGGCGGCTGTTCTGGCCTCGTCGAGGTTGAGTCGGTGGTTTCTGATGTCGTCTTCGACCTGCTTGAGCCACGTTTTTTTTGGTGCCGTTCTTTGGATTCTCCACTGTGTGAGTCGATCGCACCAGAGGAGTTTGTGTGGTAACCGGCTGCCTTCCATTCTGCAGACGTGGCCAAACCACTGTAGTCGTCGTCGTTGGATTTGCTCCTCAATTGTTGGCTGTTGATCACACTGGCGACGGATTTCCTCATTTCGTATGCGGTCTCGGAGTGAGATTCGTAGGATTTGTCGCAGGCATCGCATTTGGTAGACCTCAAGTTTGTTGCGATCTTTCTTGAGCAGTGTCCACGTCTCGGATCCATAGAGGAGAATTAGCAGAATCAGAGTTCTGAAGAGTCGAGTTTTGGTCACCACAGGCACCACTTTAGGGAAGCAAATACTGCGGTTGCTTGACCGATTCGACTGTGGACCTCTACTTTGGACGCCACTTTCTTCTCCTGGACCAGCGACCCAAGGTATTTAAATTTTTGGACCTGCTCGATCTGCACACCATCGAGTTGCACGTTGGTCTGCGATCCGTCTGTTGTCAGCACTTTCGTCTTGTCTGTGTTTATTTTCAATCCATATGGCTGGGCGATGTTGGCGATGTTGTAGAGAACGTCCGTGGCCTCTGCGTCGTCACCGGCCAGGATGCCACTGTTGTCTGCGAACATGAGATTAGTCAGAAAGCCATCCTCACCATACTGGATTCCTTGTCTGCCTTCGAAGACCTTTCTCATGATGGCGTTGACTACGACGTTGAAGAGCAGTGGAGAAACAACATCTCCCTGACGGACACCAGTTCGGATAGTAAACTCCTCAGATAATTTATTTCAGATGCGTACTTGGCTGGAGGACCCAGCGTAGCTTTCCTGGAGGAGCTTGATGACTTTCTGAGGCACAAGTTCGGTCTCCAGTACTTTCCACAGTGCTGGCCAATGGACGCAGTCAAAGGCAGATCGAAAGTCAATGAAGACAATGACTGCTCTTTTCCCGCATCGGATTCTTTCCTCCATCAGTTGACAGAGGGTGAAGATCTGGTCACTGCAGCCGCCGTTTGGCCTGAATCCGGCTTGCTCCTCCTGACTGGTCTGTTCGTGGTGCCACTGCAGCCTTAATTGTATGATCTTCATGAAGACCTTTCCAACAATGGAGAGCAAGCTGATGCCTCGGTAGTTCTTGCAGTCTCGATTGTCTCCTTTTTTGTGAATTGGCACGATGGTGGCCTTCTTCCATGATTGTGGTATTTGTTCAGTACGCCAGATGGTTCAGATGAGCAGGAGCAATCGAAGTAATGGATCCCCACTAGCCTTGATAGCTTCAGCCGTGACCTGGTCCTGTCCTGGTGCCTTGCCATTTTTCAGAGTTCGAATGGCAGTCCGGACCTCTTCCATAGTTGGCTCAGCATCAGACATTTGGACCTCTGGCGGGTCGATGCTTGGTGGTTCCAATGGGGTGCACCTTGTGGTGGGGGGTGATTATAGAGCTCCTCAAAGAATTGTTTCCATTGTTGAAGGCGCTCTGTTGGTGATTGAACGAAGGTTCCATCTGCATTTTGGATGTTATTTGTTGACTTGGCCTTTCCACTCAGTCGTCGAAGAGTTCGATAGAGCATGTGGTACTCATGTTTGGAGGCTGCCTGTTCCAGGTCGGCCGCCACTTGGTTCCAGTAGGCCTCTCGCTCTTCTTTCGTCTGACGGCGGATTTCTCTGTTGAGCTGCCGATATCGTTCGAAATTGGGCAGTTTGACTAGCTTTCGTTCGTTTACCATATCCAAGCATTCATCAGATATCCATGGCTGTGTTCGATGGCGAATTGACGGACACATTTCCTTGGCGCAGTCCATGATGGTGTTTGAAATTGGTCTTTCTTCGACGTTGACATCCTCTGATTGTGCCAATGCTGCGAAGCGATTGGATAGCTGGAGTTGGAATTCGGCCTTGCGGACAGGGTCTACGAGACTTTTCCACTCCAGCTTGATCGGAGGACGTGATTTGCATTTGGCCCGTTGCAGTCGAAGTTGGAACTTGGCACGTACAAGGTAATGGTCCGATCCACAGTCTGGACCACGCATCGCCCGGACGTCCTTGAGCGATGATCGAAACCTGGAGTTGACCAAAATGTAGTCCAAAACTGCAGAGTCCTTGCCAGCTGGGTTTCGCCATGTGAGTTGATGTTTCAGAGGATGCTGGAAGTGGCTGTTTCCCCACAAGGAGGTCGTTGGCGCTGGCGATGGATAGAAGACGCAATCCATTGTCATTGATATGTCCGTGTCCAAACCGGCCCATCGAGTTTTCCCATCCCGTTCGATCTGTGCTGATGTGTGCATTGAAATCACCAGCCAGGAGGATCACATGAGTCTGTGGGAGGGAATCCAGCATTTGTTGTAGTTGGTTGTAGAAATCATCTTTGACTGGATCCTGACAGGTCTCTGTTGTAGTGGAGACGGAGATGATGTGGATTTTGATAGTGCCTTTAATGGTGAGGACTGCTAGGCGGTTGGATATTGGTTGGAATGCAATCACAGTCCTGGCCGCGTGACTGGTAACCATAAATCCGACACCTGCCTCTCATTTTGTCTCCACCTGAGTAGAAAAGTGTCATTTGATCGTCGATGGCCGGTGGTTGGACCACCATCGTCCCTGATCCTGTGAGTCGTAATTCCGATATCGCTGCGATGGTGATTTTGCAGGTTGTCAATTCCTTCGCAATGATTTCCTTTTGTCCGACGTGGTGACCAGTTTGGACGTTCCATGCGCCGATGCGAAGTTCTGTTTTCGGCGTGGAAAGTTTGGGTCTTCGGCCAGTAGCCCACTTCACACCAGTACCCTGGCTCCTCAACACTGGCACATCAGCTGCCCCTGATATGCGGTAGCATGAATTGCAATACTTGAATTTCGATTATCCATTGGTTACGTGCCTAATTTCCCCGGTTTCCTGGTTCTAGCCACCTCGGCAGGGTGACCACCTTCCTCCTTTTGCAGCCGGGCTTAGGACCGTCGTTGGCAGAGTTGCTTGACTTCTCACTCAATACAACTCTAAGCAACTGACATGCAGGTAAACAGACTTGAGCTGAGAAAATTGTGCGGGTTGGGGGATGTGATAGTTGGCTGTTTGCTGTTTATTAACACATTTAAAGGACAAAAGATGCTGACGGAGAGGTACAAAGTGTTTTAAGGTGGGACAGATCTACCAGTTTTTTTCGTAGGCTCTGGTAAATCTAGTGTTAAACGGTGTTGTCAATCTTCATACAGCCAATACATATCACTGAAGGAAGCCAGTGATGCTTTGAATTCTTCTGGGTATATTTTTAACTGTGGTGCCATTGCAAGGGCAAATGCTTGAATATCAGCCCTGTGCACAACCAAAGCCTTTGCTCTCCTGTCAGCAACCCATTCACAGATCATGTCTTCCAGCTCAGGAAATAATGATTACCAACCGGATCCACACTTGTGCTTCTTATCCATTTCACTTGAAAGCCTGTTGACTCGGGTTGTTGTACTCTGCTCACCATTGTCGGACCATTTGGATATCCAACTTCTTATCTTTGCAGAAAGCAGTAAGATTTTTGCCCTGGTACTCCTCCACAATTCCTTTCTTGTACTCGACAGAATAGATCTTTAGTTTTTGCACTCGTCTTGTCGGAGGATCAAAATACCAGTATTTCCTGTTCATCTGTGTACATATGGTAACCGTAGGCGTTTATCGCTCATCCAAAGGCGTCTGCTTGGGATCGTAAATAGAGTTTATTTTCAGGGTAGGGCTTATATTATGAGCATCCTGAAAAATCATGCTAGGGCTTATTTTCGGGGAAACACGGTACTTGGACAATATTATACTGTAGAAAGTTGTACATTCCAGTGATAATGGCAAGAAAATTTCATTTAATAAATGAAATGAGACAGAGTATTATAACTCTTAGAAGTGTAGACCTTTCATTTAGAGAAATTGCGCAAAAAAAAAAAATCAGTGTGTCAGTGAACAGTGTCCTACACAATCTAAGTGCAATTAGAAACTGGGGGAAACTGTTAGGAAGAGAACTGGCACATCCAAAGTCAGAACCCAAACAGAAGACAAGTTCCTGAGGATCACCAGCTTGACTGATAGGCACCTCACAGCACAACAGCCTCAAGCATGGGGTAACTGGGGAAAAAACTACTTGTTGATATTTTCAACAAAATAGTTTTTTTTTTTTAACAATGTACAATTGTGGCCAGTAGTTTTAAGAATGACACATTAATTTTCGCAAAGTTTGCTGCCTCTGTTTTTATGATGGCAATTTGCATATACTCCAGAAGGTTATGAAGAGTGATCAGATGAATTGCAATTAATTGCTGTGTCCCTCTTTGCCATGTAAATTAACTTAATCCCCAAAATACCTATTTCCACTGCTGTTGTGAAGAAGGCTTCAGGGCACCCAAGAAATTCCAGCAAATGCCAGGGGTGTTTCCTAAGGTTGATTCATCAGTGGTATTGGGACATCACCAGTGTAGAGCTTACTCGGGAAAGGCAGCAGGCAGGTGAGAGTGCATCTGCATGCACAGTGAGGCGAAGAGTTTTGGAGGATGGCCTGGTGTCAAGAAAGGCAGCAGCGAAGCTACTTCTCTCCAAGAAAAACATCGGGGACAGACTGATATTCTGCAAAAGGTACAGGGATTGGACTGCTGAGGAATGGAGTTATTTTCTCTGAATCCCCTTTTCAATTGTTTGGGGCATCTGGAAAAAATATTGTCCAGAGAAGAAAAAGCGAGCGTTACCATCAGTTCTGTGTCACGCCAACACTAAAGCATCCTGAGACCTTACATGTGTGGTGTTGCTTCTCAGCCAACGGAGTGCACTAACACTTTTGCCTCAGAACATAGCCATGAATAAAGAAGGGTACCAAAATATCCTCGGAGAGCAACGTCTGCCAATCATTCAAGAACAGTTTGGTGACAAATTATGCCTTTTCCAACATGTTGGAGCACTGTGTCATAAGGCAAAAGTGATAACTAAGTGGCTCAGGGAACAAAACATTGAAATTTTGGTCCATGGTAGGTGGACAAACAAAAACCCACAAATTCTGTCAAACTCCAAGCATTGATTATGCAAGAATAGGCTGCCATTAATCAGGATTTGGCCCAGACATTGATTGACCGCATGCCAGGGTGAATTGCAGAGGTCTTGAAAAAGAAGGGCCAGCACTGCAAGTATTGACTCTTTGCATAAACTCATGTAGTTGTCAATAAAAGCCTTTGAAACTTATGAAATTCTTGTAATTATACTTCAGTACACCGTAGAAACATCTGACAGAAAGATCTAAAAACACTGAAGCAGCAAACTTTGTGAAAACCAATATTTGTCATTCTCAAAACTTTTGATCACGACTGTATAATAACATTAGAAACAAATAGTAATAAAGAGAAATAAAACACTTAGAAGCACTTCTTGTTTAGGTTGTGCGATGAATACACACACACAGTTTCCTTAAAAACATAATAGTCTTCAATAAATTAACTAAACTCTTAATCTGGCTTATTTATATAGAATCACACTAAATACACACTTCAGAATTGAACATGAATTTTGTTTCCTTCAGTTTCTGTGAAAGAGAGTTTACTGCCATTGCATCATGTAAATATTTGGCCACCACAATATTACACCATAATGCTTGATTGATTGATTAGGGGAATGTCCAGACTATTTTCCTTTGTTAATAAAACAAGTAGTTTCATTTTGCGTGAAACTCTGTTCTCCCTTTGCTGTGTTATGCCGAGTTTATTTTAACTGATAGTTTATATATATTTGCATTATCATTTGTCTTTTTTTTTTTTTAACCACTGCAGATTGTTTGGAACATTTGCTTGTAGCCAACACATTTCATTAATTGTTGGGAGTGTTCAGTTATATTTTCACTTTTGAAATTGTGTGATCCTGCCACAGAATCGGTTTTACCAACTAAAGTAGGCTTGGTGCAGGACTACTTGTACATTTTCGTGTCTTCCTCCATACTTTATAAAAGCCAGTTGAAGTCTGATAGCTAAATACTGTGGAACTTTTGTTTTTCCACCCCACTCTCTTATCTTTTCACTTGGAAAGAGATATACACCACTGCACTCTGAGTTTGATTTCTGATCGAAAAGGGACTTTCATTTCTTTGCATCCATTTTTTGTAAGCACACAATCTAACATTACACATGTATGGAAGCATGTAATGCAGCACCATAATTTAAAAAAAGAAAAAGCTGCCCAAAAATGGCAAGTGAATATCTGAACGTTTACTAGTTAGTGTCCAATGACACATTTTTTTTTTAGTCTCCCATCGAGCAATTCTGTTGCATATACTTGTGTTTCATTTGCATTGTAGAAGGCTGGACAATGACTTAAATTATTTTTCACTTCAAAACGAAAGTCCTGTCATTATTCCTAACCCAGCAAAGACTGTGTTGTGTATTTGTATCTGAAGTAACACAGAGCCTGGAATGGTATGTTTGTGCATCTCTGTTGTGCTCTCATGCCATAGGAGGTGTGACAGATAGGGGGCACTATCGCTCCCTTGAACCCTCCGATCAAACGTCAAGACACCAAATAAAAGTTCAATAATTTACTTTATTTTCACAGTACAGTGCACAAAGCACCCTCTCCTCCACAATACTCATACAATACAATAGTAATGATCACAATAATACTCTCCACCAGCTCCCAGATGCGTTGCCCTCCTACCACCCAGCTAAGCTCCCCGTCTGGGAGCTCCCACAATCCTTTTATTGTCCCTGACCCGGAAGTGTTCCAATCCTCAGTCCATGTGATCTCCTATCACTTCCGGGTCAGATTAAAAAATCCTTTTCTTTTTTTCCCCCATGTCCATGTGACTCTGACGTACTTCCGGGGCGTAGGGTAAATGAACACTGTTCCTCCCTGCAGCGTCTCCTAGTGGCTCCCATGGCATCCAGCAGGGCTGCGTATAAAAACTGTAATGTCCATGATGCCCTGCTGGTCTTCGGGGAACCTCCATACTGCAGGGAGGGCTCCACCTGGCGGCTTGGGGGTACTGGCCGGGATAAATGGCCGGCCCTACACCACAGAAGTCAGACCTACACATTTGAAACTCGCAACCTTTTTTTTCCCCTCTGTGTTCAGAGTAAAGTGCTCCTAAACTCTGGAAGTCTTATTTTACTCTGTCTTTTCTGGCACCTGCTTACCATCTGCCTTTTTTTTTTTTAATGTGTTCACAACTGAAAGTAGTAGTGATGCAATTGCGGAGCACATCATACTTGGCCTAATGATGTAATTAACTAATTGATTAAAGTGATTGTTGCCAACATTTTTTAGTAATCGGTTATCAATGGTGACGATTAGTTGTTAGACTGGGAGGCTAGCCTGGGCTATGGAAAACTGGCTGTAGACGACTGCAGATTGGAAAGAAGTTTTATAGACTGATGAATCAAAATTTTAAATCTTCAGTTCATTACACAGGGTATTTATACACCGAGTTGGTGAAAGGATGGGTCCCTCAGTATGCGACACCAACTGTCAAACATGGAGTAGGAAGTGTGATGGTCTGTGGTGTTCTGTTGGAAGGCAAAGTTGGAACCAAAAGGGTTACCTCAGCATTATATAGCACCACACAGTACCTTCTGGTGTATGTCTAGTAGGTCAGGGATTCATCCTAAAGTAAGACAATGACCATAAACATACCTTAAGGCTATGTCAGAACTACAATGAGAGAAAAAGAACAAGGTGGTATACTTCTAAACATGGACTGGCCAGCACAGTCTTCAGACTTAATCTCCATTGAGTTAGTTTGGGATAAACTGGGCAGAACGGTGTAAGAAAGGCAACACATTTGTGGGAAGATCTTTCTGACCAATATTCTATTTCCTTTATAGAAAGAAGGCCACATGTATGTTTGGCTGTTATATCAACAAAATGTGGCCACTTTAATGAATCAAAAATGTGAATACCATTTTTTAACAATTTTTTTTTATACTTAATAATTCCTTGACTTTGCCATTGTTTATTTGTTGTATGCCTTGATTTCATGATACACTATGATATTAAACTATGAGCATTTACATAAACCTGAGGTGTTCTAAAACTCTTGGCCAGTAATGTATCTGTGTATTTTAGTAGGTTTTACTGTCCATTAAATGTAATGTTTGTTCATCTTTTAAAAATTTCAGCTGTTCAAAAACTTAATAATCACTACTACAGGTTAAAATGATTAATCAATATAAAATGCTTTGCTGAAAAAATCTGACTCGATTGTTTACCCGTTTTGTAAGTCGCTTTAGATAAAAGCATCTGTTAAGTAATAAATGTAAATGTATTTAAAAACTTCTGTTAGATCTGGATCAAAAATTACCTAGAAGGCACAACATTGAGTCAGCACTTGAAGACATTGTGAAAGTTTAATCTTCATGAAATGGTACTTCCTTTGTTATGATTTGCAGGCCTCACAAAGTGAACTAGTGGTTGTATTACTTCTTGGGGGTGGGGGAAACCTTTGTTAAAAACTAGTAAGCTTATTCAAGCATTGGGAATAAATCAGACAAAGAAGTTGAAATTAAATTTCTTATACATTACAGCAATTGATTTTAAGAAATTTCAATAGAAAAGCTTATTTTAATATTGTCTGATTTCTGAAAAGTGAGAATTTGATTTTTTTTTCTTCCAACAGATTAAAGAATGTGCTGAGGAAGAAAGGGGCAAAGGCTATTTAGTGTCCTGTTTAGTTGATCACCGTGGAAACATTACAGAGTACCAGTGTCATCAATACATTACCAAAATGACTGCTATAGTCTTTAGTGATTACAGACTCATCTGTGGCTTTATGGATAGCTGCAAAGAAGATATTAACATTCTGAAATGTGGCAGCATTATAACAGGCGAGAAGGTAAGTGATGCAGTCTTGCGGAAACTTATTGCATAGCAGGAGTCTAAAGATTTTGTGTAGGTACTTTTTCTGTACCATTAATAAAAGTAGCTTCACAAAAGTGTAGTGTAGTTATTAATTGTCTTTTAAAAACTTTTTACATTTTATTATAGTATCATTGAATCACAGTGGATTTAATTTGGCTTTTTTGACACCGATCAATAGGAAGTACTGTTTTTACCTTATTAATATCTGCAAAATGGTCTAAATGAATTACAAATATAAAACACAAAAATACTCATTGTAAGAGATCGGTAGTGACTACCGTATTTCAAAGCACACTTTTATAATTCTTTTTCAAGAAGTGGTTTATAACTTTTTAAAACTGTTAACTTGAGCCGTCAAAAGCATGATAAACATATTGTTTTTACTCAATGTTTGGTGTAAATGTAACTGTTCTGGTTCATTATTTACAGTATATTTATTCTAGACCATCAGCCTGAACTGGAATTTGTTTTTTGTTTTGAAAATGAGCAATAAGAGTTACTCTGTCATCCTCTATTCTGTGACTCTCTGACCAGATTCCAAAAAGCCACATATATGCAAATATATATTTTCGAAAGGTTAGAAGTTATGTAAATCAAAAAATCCATAATATATACGAACATGTATTACAATCTGTTTTGTAAGGTAATAAGAGCTTTGTGTTTCCTTATAGAAAATAGTCAAATAGAGAGAAATAGCAATGTTTACTGATTGAGAAACACTGATGCTAGCAAGGCAGGCAAGGTTTTGAAAACAATAAATGCTGTGGAAAATTAAATAAAGAAGGCGTAAAATAAGTGATTGGGGAAAAAAACTTGCTGTTTTAAGAATTTTCTTTGAGGCAATGCTATCACAGTTTGGTGGGGGAGGGTGGGGTGGTTTTTTCCCTTTGCTAATGTTTCATGTTGTTAATGTGAGAAAGCTTATGGCATATATTGTTCTGATCTTAAGTCTTTAATATTCAATATACCCTGATATGTTCTCAAAACACATTACAGTTTTGTTTAAATGAATCACATTATCAATGTAAGTCCATATCACCCAACCCAGCCCTATATAGAAGAAAGACATATTGGTATATAATTACAAGGATTCATTTCATCTCCCTTATTCTAGATTGGATTAATATTTGCAATTTTCCAGTCATCTCTGAAGTGACTGCTTATGTATGCTTATTAAAGGTTCATAAATGATGTGTTTTATTTTTTTTTAATACAACTGGTAATATCCCATCATGTGTAGGCATTTAATTGGTCTTATTGAGGGCTTGAAGTACATCTGACTCTCTTAATTTTAAATAAATGAACTCAGAAGATTGTTTTTACTTCTGCATGAGGAATTTTATCTATTTTTTTTTTTTTTTTTACAAATATTTATCTAGTTCATTTGCTATTTCCTTCTCATTTTCAGTCATTTCTCCTTGTGCATCTAATGGTTCATAAGGCCTTTTATATTCTATTTACAGAAGTTGTACTCAAAAATTGCTTGCTATTGTTGCTGTACTAGCATTTTTTTGGTTTCTCTTTTGCCCCTTTGATCACTTTCTGTAGTGTTTGGTATACTTTATTTCTTATTCTAAGTGAGTTATTTGGCTGTTTTTTAATTATTTTTTACAGTGATATTTTCAGCTTTACATATTTAATGATGCCATTATTTAGCTAAACTGGGAATTACATCAGTCTTTTTTATTGGTTAATTTATCATTTATATCTTTTTTTTTTTTTGCAATAAGCAGAAGTAAACATATAAAAAGCACATTAACATTACCAGACAGCATAAACTATATATGCAACTGTTAACACAAAAGATCACAAAAGTAACCAAATCAAATCGGCAAACATGATTTACATCTCTTCATAAAGAATAAAAGATCTTAATATCTGCTTTCTCATTTTCTTCAGGGGTGTTGTTTTACATATATACATTTAAAAATGTAGCATGATCCGTTTGATTTTGGTGACAGTATTTGCTCAAATGGTTATTTTTAAAGCTAATGTCTATCTAGAAGCCCCTTTAACACAGTTTATCCATAAATCTCCATTTAATGTATACATTCAGGATGACTTGAATTTTGCTTTGGAAAAAATGTTAGTGATAGAATTATAATTGATCTTCAAGGCTTCATGGCTTTATTTATATTTCTTAAGTAGGCCCCCCCCACAGTTGTTCAGCATCTTGCAAACAGCAAGTGAACATGTACAGGTTTCATTCAAGCCATAAATTTAGCAATACAGGATTGATATTTTTGTGTGTAACATGTTATTGAAAATAATCTTTTTTAAATCGGAGCACTCTATTCTAATGTATGTGTTTATGTTAATTTTTTTTTAATTGAAGACCTCTTCATTGATTCATAAGGTTGGATGTAAGTGTAGCCTGCTTCAAGACTTAAATGAATGAGTCAGCCTTTGCAATTAACAGTGCAAATACATGGGTAACACATGGATCAGAACAATACATATCAAGGCTCCATGTTGAAATTCATGTTGAAACTTGAGGGAACTCTCCCCTTTAAATTTAACATAAATGAATGTGAACTGAAGAGGAGCAGGCAAAGCCAAATTTACCCATGTATTTTTCAGTAGTAGCCTAGAAAAGTTTTTAGTATAAGTTTTCATGAAGAAAAAATATAACTAAGATTCAAAATGAATGGGACCAAACAATGAACAACTCCGGACAGTATCAATGTAAAAAAAAAATGTTCTTGTAAAAAAAAAAAAAAAAAAAATTCCCATTTAACATGTTTGTTATTCATTCATATTCTTAGAACATAAAAAGTACATGCATTTCTTTTCCTAAAATAATGTTAATACTTCTGGAAAAGCCAGCATAACAGGAAGGGCACATTCCTATAGTACAGTGTGTTTGAACTGAAGACCAGTTTCTTGAGCAGTGAAAGAGGGGGAAATGTAGACCTTCAATTCAAATGCACTCAGTCAGTGAAATACTTAGTTTTCTGTAAGTAAATAACCAGCCTACCTTCACGGTGAATTTCAGTAAATGTCTCTGGAAAATTATTCAACAATGATGCAGTCCCACAGCAAAGAGTCTGCGTTCATTTGAACTTGACCAGTTAGACTAATGGCAGAGCACTGAATTATGCTGCCTGTTCAAGCAATGCATAAGCCATCTCGAGTGTTCTGTATTATATTGCATCAGCTGCTTTCTGTTGCAGTTACCGCCTAATTTTCAAATTGCCTTTACTTTTAGGAAAGAGTCCTGACTGACCAATGGTATGCAAAAAGTGGTTTAAGGAAAGGAGCGGAGCAGATTAAGACAGATTTATTTTTTTAACCAGATTTATTTTCAAATCAGTTAAATATGTTATGCACATGTAGGAGATTGGTGGGAGACATCCCTTGTAGGAATATTATGATACCAGAATATTTGTAGTTGATATCAATACTATTGATATTTCATGATACTTACTGTCAAGTAGTTACCCAATCATATAACACTAGAATTACCAGAGCCTTCGGAAAAACTTGTAGATCCGTCCCACCTTAACTCGCTTCTTAAAACCGTTGTCACCTCTCCCCCAGCGTCTTTTGTTCATCTAAATGTGCTGATAAACCCAAGCTGCAAGCAGCCGGCTATTCCATCCCCCAACCCCGACTTCGAACGTACATGAACTTCTCCCACCTCATGCCTTGATTGATTATCTGGGAGTGAAGTGGAGTTTTAGAGTGGAAATAATAGATTATTTGGAACACACTCATTTCATGTGTGTTCCGTTTCTACAGTAATCTGTGTGAACACATGGTTAAAACAGAAACTTTTTCATATTTTAGTAATAAACTAGCAGAATACCCGCGCTTCGCAGCGGAGAAGTAGTGTGTTAAAGAGGTTATGAAAAAGAAAAGTAAAAATTTTAAAAATAACGTAACCTGATTGTTAATGTAATTGTTTTGTCATTGATATGAGTGTTGTTCTCATATCTATCTCTATCTATCTATCTATCTAAAAATAACCACACTTGGCAGCGGAGAAGTAAAAAGAAAAGGAAACATTTTAATAATAACGTAACATGATTGACAATGTAATTGTTTTGTCATTGTCATGAGTGTTGCTGGCATTTATATATATATATATATATATTTATATATATATATATATATATATATATATATATATATATATATATATATATATATATATATATATATATATATATATATA